>NC_072405.2:144471439-144774469 GCF_028858775.2 Pan troglodytes
TTATCGTGAGCCAAAGCAATTTCCTAAGTATTTTAGTAAGTATTTTCCTAAGTATTTTACTAAGATTGTCTCAGTTCACTATCACAACTATTAGGTAGTCATTTTTATTTATATTTGTCAGGGGAGAAAACTGAGTCCAGAAAGTCATGACAAGTAAAAGAAGTTGCCCAAGTACACAGCTATTAGTGGGAAGATCAGCAGGGTGCCTGAGGCAAGATAGAATTTTAATAAATAAATGCCCCAGGAAAGGCACGCTCCTCTCCCTCTCTGAGTAGCCCTCTCATCTTGTTTGCTTCTTATGTTCTTCGCTTCCCTCTTTTTTTATTTCTTCCAAGAAAAACTGTGATGGACATGTCTTTAAAGAGACACAGGAAAGAAGGAAAAGATCTATTTGGATCTGCCTGAAGGTAAACGCAAGTTTTTCAGCTTAATATTGGCTGCTAGGTTATCCTAAACAGCATATATGCTCTGGGAATGTGAAGTGTGGACAGCCATCCATTGATTAACTCTCTAAGCACATGTAGTGAAGCACATACTATGTCAGGCACATAGCATTGTGCAGAATGGAGCATGCCTCTGCCCTCAGGGGTAACTCATATGTTAGTCTCCTTTTCCTTTCCCCGTCACACAGGATGTGATGTAGCTGGGGAGGGAAGACTTGAGAAATGACTTCATCCTATAACCACTGAGATCCTCATCTACAGGTAGATTTTCCTCACTGCCTGGCTGTCCTACCTGCTGTACAAAGTACCTACATTTCTCCAATGTAATGGCACCTGACCCCAAGAGCGGTCTTAGTAGAGATTTTATATAAATGGGTTTGGGTGGGCAGGTCAGTGAGGCAGGTTGATATGCATGGAAATTATATCCCTAAAACTGCACTGTCCATGACTATGATTGAATGTTAAAAGGAGGGGTAAATATTACCATTTGGGGTTCAAAAGTGGAAGAAGTTATTTTCTAATGGATGGCTCAGAGAGGAAAGTTGACATGGAGAACCTGACATCTGGTCTGAGGTAAGTAAGTAAGTAAATACATAAGCAAATAAACAAACAGTTAATAATTTGGCATAAGGAGAAAAGCACTCCGGGTTTGGGGCATGTTGTAAGCATGAAATGAGAAAAAGCAGACATTATCTAAAAAGGCAAAAAGGGTTTGAGGGCACCAAAGTCACACTTTGCCGCCTTTCCACTTTTTCCCTGGAAAAGGCCAGATCCCATGGAAATATGAAAGATACAGCAGCTCAGCGAATTCTTTCTTCAGAGACTCAAATGATCCCTGGACAGCCATCCTCTCCTGCAGCTATGACCTGATTTTACTGCTCAGCAGGTCTCTTTGGCCACTCTTTCTGTGATGTGGAGGTTCTTCATCCTTAGGGACCATAAACAGAACTGTACGAATGCTATTTGTTCATGGAAGATTAAGAGACACAGACTCCGTTAAGTCTGAGAGAGTTTCATAGCAAAGCTTTGCCACTTTGCAATGAGAAACAAGCATCTCATTCTCCAGAGGGAAAACAAGAGTAAGAGCCCACCTGCTTCCTGTTGTTTCCTTTTCTCAGGGCTGGAGACATGACTCGCACATGGCCGGGTCAGCTCCACACTGGCCCCTAGGCCAGTCCTACAGCCGGAGACAGAATGCATTTAAGATACTGGTTTTCAATGCCAGCACTCAGCATAGCTCACTGTTGAGACTTCATGCCTGGGTCTGGTATCTGGACCTAAGTCTTGCTGTTTTGGTCTCAGTCCCTATTTGAGTAACAACATCAGAGCAGCACTCAATGCTTGCTGTCTAGAATTCCACTCTTGGGATCTAGAGTCCCATCACTGAACTAGACCTTAGTTCATGGAGTCCCCTACCTATCAGGAGACCACTTTGATACAAGTCCAACTTTCTTCCTGAAGATTTCTTCCTGAAGATAGAGCTGTCATGATTCCTACCGTTCACTGAGCATGCTCTCAAGAGACACAGCTGAACATTTCACAAGCTCAGCTAAATTTTAACTCTCACAGTAGCCCCATGAGATAAGTACAATAATTGTCTTTACCTTGTATACCCAGAGACAAAACAAAATATGAAATTAAGATGGGAATAATTTTGGCCTTTTAGTTTTATTAAACTTTAATTGGAAGAAAATTTAATTTGGGGAGTTTTAATTCTTCATTAAAAATATAATAACAGAAGTTCATATAGCTTAAATTGGGTATATTTTATTTTGCTGGCCTTGTATTATTTGGAATATTTTGCCACCATTGTTTCTATTCCACATCTACTGGCCATCTCTGTCATTCAGTGTACCTGGCATATTTTGAGATGGAAAACAGAATCAGGAATGGTTTCTTTGTGCAGAGTGCATTGTGAGCTTAGGGTTAACTCACATAACATCCTGTCCTGAGAGTTTGGTATTTCTCTTCCTCCAGGCTAGTTAGGCTCTGAAAATTTAGTTTTTCTTGTGGGCAGGCTCTGTTAAGATCAGAGGCTCAGCATGTATTTCAAAATGGCTGCTTTTTCCTTCTTCTTGCCAGAAGCACAAGGGAACTTTTCTCCTTTCTTCACTGTGAGAACCTATTAGAGCTCCAAGAGGTAAAATTCATGAAAGTGCAGGGGCACCCAAAGATTGGGCCCCCATGATGGTTTTTTCTAACTCTATTTTGTAGAGCAGTTTTCTGTTTACAGCAAAATTGAGCAGAAAGCAGAGCTCTGTCACATACTCCTGCCCCACACAGGTGCAGCCTGCCCCACTATCAACATCCCCCACCTGAGTGCAACATTGGTTAAAATCACTCAACCTAGATTGACATGTCATTATTACCCAAAGTTCATAGTTTACATGATGGTTCACTCTTGATGTTGTGCATTGTATGGGTATTGGCAAATGTATCCAGCATTACAGTATCACGTGGAGTAATTTCACTGGCCTAAAAATACTCTGTGCCCCATCAGTTCATCCCTCTCACCTCCCTAACCCCTGATAACCACGGATCCTTCTGCTACCATAGTTTTACCTTTTCAGGATGTCATATAATGGGAATCATACAGCATTTTCAGATTCCTTCCTTCACCTAGCAAAATGAATTTAAGATTCCTTCATGTATTTTCATTGCTAAGACAGACCATCTCTTTTTAGCACTGAATAACATTCCACTGCTTGGATGTCCCATAGTTTATACATTCACCTACTGAAGGGCATCTTAGTGGTTTCCCCAAGTTTTGATAAATGTGGATAAAGCTGCTATAAACATTCATGTGCAGGTGAAAGAAGGAATCTGAACAGGCTGTATGATTCCCATTATATGACATCCTGATAAAGGGAAAACTATGGTGATAGAAGGATCCGTGGTTATCAGGGATTAGGGAATTGAGAGGGATGGACTGTTTGATCATATGTTAAGAGTATGTTTAGTTTTACAAGAAACTGCCCAGCTGTCTCCCCAAAGTGCCTGTGTCATTTCCATCCTCACCAACAGTACCTGAGAGTTCCTATTGCTTCAGGTTCTCACCAGCATTTGGTGTCAGTGTTCCGGATTTTGGCTGTTCCAATAGGTGTGTAGTGGTATCTCATTGTTTTAATTTGCATTTCTCTTATGACATATAATGTTGAGCATGTATTTGTCAGCTGTGTATCTTCTTTGGTGAAGTGCCTGTTCATATTGGTCATTTTTAAATCAGGTTGTTCTATGTTTTATTGTTGAGTTTTAAGAGTTCTTTGTATATTTTGCATAAGAGTTCTTTCTCATATATGCCTTTTGCAAATATCTTCTCCCAGTCTGTGGTTTATCTTCTCATTTTCTGGACCCCCCCTCTGGGTTTTTAACTCTCAGAAATGTTCAAACTAAGTCTCCAATAATTCCTCAATTACAGATTTGGTTTTCCTAATTGGTTCCCATCAAGTTTTCCGCCCTTGGGATTCTGCTCTGGTAAGCTGACATTCTTTGTATCTAATTGTCAGCCTCTGCAATTTTCAAGGCAGTGGGTTTCCCTATCACCTTGGTTCTCTGACGGATCTAAGAAGAGTTGGTTTTCAGTTTGTTCGGTTATGTCTTATTATGTGAACCTAAGAGGTGACTTCCAAGCTCTTTACACGCTGGACTGGGAATCAAAAGTTTGCAGAGTCTTACTTGTTTATAATTTAAATAACTCTGCAAGTCAAGGAAAGCTGCTTGCATTATATCCTATTTATAAATTTGAAAACTGAGTTGAGACTAACTTGCTGGCCAATAGTAACACTGATAATTGTTATCCAAGATAGAATGGAAAATCAGGTTTTTTGGCTTGCAGTTCGGGCTTCTTTCTACTGAAACTAGCTGCTTGGCATCTACCTGTTGTGTGACACTATGCAAGTCATCTGAGATCTTTGGATCTCAACTTTTGCATCTGTGAAATATTTAAAACTTTTAACAAACTTTATAATGTTATATTGTGCCTAAATAGTTTTTATATCCCCACAAGACCTCTCTCTTTGCAAAAGGAATGGCTTGTTACAAGGCAGGTCAGCTGTGTTCTCCTCAAATCTCCAGCTTTATAAGGTGCCTTACCACATTATTAAAGGGAAGTCACTCTGTCTTGTGGACATGGAGAGGGAAGAGTGGGGGCAGTGAGGTGGGAGCAGGTGTGGAGCCCATTAACTGGGCTCAGCCCACATCTTAAAAAGCCGTGATGTATGGCACTGCCTTGCAGCCCTTGCTTTTTCTCTTTCTTTTTAATCATTAACCTTGCAAGCAGGAGCCTTCTTATTTTAATCTTCAAGGTTGCAGTAAGTCTTCCCATCTGTAACTGTTGGTTCCCATATGGAAGCCAACAGAAGTTCTCTCTGCTGTCAGCTCAGCAACATGATGCCTTTGACAGATCTTTTTCTAAAAACAGAACTTGCTGTTTCCAAGGAGCAGTGGAAGGGACACTGGAAGAAGAATGCCAATTCCAGAGGGGTGTGAAGATCGCACTCAGAAGATCTCCTGGTGTGCCAGCCGTAGGGATTGAGGACAGGCTGATTTGAGAGTTCCAGAAAACCAGTGGTAGAGGAAGAGATCTGAATTTGAAGGAAGATTTGGGTTCAAATCCTGACTTTGCTTTCTCTGACCTGGGTGGAATTTTGGTGAGGACAATTTGTTTATTCATGAGCTTCAATTCTCCCATCTATCAAATTGAGAAAATAATACCCAAGTCACAGGTCTTTGCCAATATTCGAAAAAGTGCAATATTTACAAATGTGTCTTTCTCAATGCCCAGAACATGTTTCCTCCCTCCCTCCCTTCCTTTTCTATTCCTTCCGATCTTGTTCCTTAGACTATATCTGTCTTAGACTATATCTGTATTAGTCCGTTTTCATGCTGCTGATAAAGATATACCCAAGACTGGGGACAATACAAAAGAAAGAAGTTTATTGGACTTACTGTTCCACGTGGCTAGGGAGGCCTCACAATCATGGTGGGAGGTGAAAGGCCCATCTCACATGGCAGTGGCAAGAGAGAAAATGAGAGGCAAGCGAAACGGTTTCCCCTTATCAAAGCATCAGATCTCCTGAGACTTATTCATTACCACAAGAACAGTGCAGGAAAGACCTGCCCTCATAATTCAATCACCTACCACCGGGTTCCTCCCACAACACATGGGAATTGTGGGAGTTACAATTCAAGATGGTATCTGGGTGGGGACGCAACCAAACCATATCAGTATCCTTCTTCAGTGATCCTTTTAGGACAAAAGCAAGATTGGAATCAGCCATGAAAGGTCTTAGTGAGTTGCCTCCTCTGTTAGACGTACAGTTCGAGATCAAGGGTGAGAAAGGAGATTAGCAGTGTCTGTGATGGCTCATCGTGACCATTTCAACATCAAGGTAATTTGCCAGACAGAGGCACAGGAGAGTGGAGTCCAGTTATGTATTTTTGGGCAAGTCTGAACCATATGCTCAGTTTCTACACCCATGAAGAGACTTGTTACACATGCAATTCTTGAGAATCAAGAAAATTGACAAGTATATTTTGTTATGTTTCGTTTGAGAAAGTTGAACACACGATGCACACATGATATTTTATAACTAACATCTATGGGTTGGCAACTCTTTGACCTAGTGCCAGGGAAAGTCAATGTAGGAAGCCATTTAGAGTTAATCAGACAAATTGAGGCTCAAAAATTCAGTTCAAGTGACTTTACTGAATTATAAGAACTTTCATATACCTTATCTTTTCTATAAGGGGCTGACCTAGTATCAAAAAACAATCAAGTGCCTGAATTTGTCTAGAAATCCAAATGATAACCTACCTGAGAAATTCAGAATCTTGATTATTCCAAGACTATTCTGGTTTAATTTTTGTTATTATTTTCAAAAATGATGGCTTAAGTATCTGACTAGATGTTTTTTTTTTCATTTTAACAACATTATTGTCATGCCTAAAAGCTAGCAGCATTCCTTAATACCATCAAAGATAATTTTTTACATATTAGTTTGGTGCAAAACTAATTGTGTTTTTTTGCAATTACCTTTAATGGCAAAAACACAATTACTTTTGCACCAACCTTATATATATATACACACACATATATATGTAGATATAGATAGATGTTCTAATTTATAACAGGATATAAATAATATCCACATGTTTCAATTGGTTGATACAGCTCTCAAGTCTTCTGAGTCTGTCCCCCATCTCCACTCCCACCATCGCTCTGACAATTTATTATTGAAGGAACCAGATCATTTATGCTGCCAAATTTCTCATAGTTTGGATTTTGATGACTACACCCCCTGATGTCCATTAACTTTTCCCTCTGTCCTCTGTATTTTCTGTAAACTGCTGAAGCTGAAAGCTTGATCAGACTCAAATTTCATGGTTTTTGGCAAGGCTACTTCACAGGTGGCATTGTGTCCTGATATCATTGGGCACATAATACCTGGTGGCCGCTTTTATGATATTTGCAGCCACCAAGGCTCAGTGCCTAGATCCACTAGGTTTGAAAAACTGTGATAATCCTATTCTATCATTTGTTCTTCACCTATTAGCTGGAATAGTTTTATACAGAGAAACTTGCTCTCATCAACTATTTGGTACTAGATATACAGTCATGGAGGAAAGCCAGAATAATTGCTTGATTCTTTTTCTTTATCATTTTCAAGTGATACATTGATTTACTGGCATCTATCACCATGTAGTCAATTTAGGTTTTTTGTGTGTGTCATTGTAAACCAAAGGATTTAAACATACTGCATTTCTCCTTCCACTGACGTTTCTTACTGTTGCTCAAATCATGCCATCTTTGGCCAGTGGGAGCCACTGCAAGTGGGTCCTGTGTCCTTTAGGCATCACCCTAGTACTTGGATTACTTCCTTGTTCTCTCATTTGAAACATGCTCAAGACTCATCTTGAACATTTCCAAAAATTTCTTTCCTTTTAGGAAGGAATGATATTTACAAACCACAATCTGGGAACTAAGGATATGCACACTGCCAATGGAGAGGTAGGTGACTGCTTCAATGCCTTTCAGAGGACAAGGCTAGGAAATAATTCTGAAAATAAAACACATTATAAATACACACTGATGGTTTCATTTCAAATGCCAAGCTTCAGGGTTTTTACTTAAGCTTCTTAACATATATAATTATCTCTGTTCTTAAATACTAAAAATCTAGATATTCAAGACATTAGAAAAGATGGTATTGGAATATCATATAATTACTCATTTGTTTCATCATGTAATATGCAGACAACAGTCTTAGAGTAATATCAACAACATACCACAAATATTTGTGATTCATTTTCTGAATATCAAGCCATAGTAATTCATCATGTAGACTATCTTTTTTTTTGAGACGGAGTCTCACTCTGTCACCCAGGCTGGAGTGCAGTGGCGTGATCTCAGCCCACTGCAAGCTCCACCTCCCGGGTTCACGCCATTCTCCTGCCTCAGCCTCCCGAGTAGCTGGGACTACAGGCGCCTGCCACTGCACCCGGCTAATTTTTTTTTTTTTTTTTGTATTTTGTAGAGACGGGGTTTCACTGTGTTAGCCAGGATGGTCTCGATCTCCTGGCCTTGTGATCCTCCCACCTCAGCCTTCCAAAATGCTGGGATTACAGGCATGAGCCACTGCGCCCAGCCTCATGTAGACTATCTTATTTGCTTTCTTTGTCTTGCTCTTATACTCATATTGTCTGTTATTTTGCAAAAATTGAATTTCATTCTGCTGGTTACCTTTCAACTAATACTCTTATGATAAACTTTGTTACATAGTCAGTACTCCAAAAGGAGAAATATTCTGAAGATGAGTAATTAATACAGAAGAGTTGTCTCTGGCAAAGGGGAACTTAAATCAAGACACTACTACTTATTGGTGGAGCCTTCATTTAAACCCAAGTTTGCCTGACTTCAGAGTTCCTTTTCTTTCTTTCTTTTTTTTTTTTTTTTTTTTTTTTTTTTACAATAACGCAAGGTGACCTGGAGAGATAATGCTTGATAATGCTTCATATGTTTCAGTCTTGGAAGTATTCTCAAAAGAAAAATATTTTTAGGATATTTTAAGATTCATATACTTTATCATCCAAACCACAACACTTTTAAGAGTAAAATTGCATTCTAAAAGTCTGTATGTGTGTGTTTGTACATATATATATCCACATTTGGATAAGCTCACATATGTGTGTGTGTGTATATATCACATGTATGTATGCACACATCTAAATATACATATGAAAAAAGAAACAGTATCGGTAGACCTATGAAAGAGTTCTATACCAAAACTATTTTCTAAAACAAAATTTTTTCTAACAATTTTAAGTAGCATAGATTCATACATTTTAAGAGAAATATTACAAATCTTTTTTTATCTAAACATTAAAAATAACACTAGCAGAATTCACAACTTTAATACAATGCATAGCCACATCTGATTTTAATACGGTATCACTGATATTTTCTGACAAATCTGTTTTTAGCAGTCATTTTTTTTACATAAAAGTTACCGAAACCTTTTCCAAATATGCATTCTATGAATAGTAAATTTGCAATTGTTAGTACCTAATAATTAACCTAGAGATCATAATAATTTTAATTGAGAAAACTTTCTTGCTCGAGGGAAAAAAGTCCTCTTGTAAGCTCAGAGTAGATTCTACTAAATGAAGATTATTCTTCATTCTGTTTTATACTGAAATACATAAAAACATTGGCATATACGTTTTTACCAGTACAGCCATTTTGCCTCTATGCAGAGTGCTTTTATACAATATATATTTTATAAGACAAAATATGTCAAGTAAATTGTATTTCCATTTTGTTTGACTATTTTACTAAATGTAGAAGCTGCAAAATTATAGGCTTTTTCAATCTAATTCCAGTTTAGTAAAAGGTATCAATTATCTAATTAAAAGTTGAAGTTAAATAAAAGGATTTTTCCCTAAATTGAACAATGTTAACATTTCAAAGTGAAATATTATATACCCTTTGAGCTCTTATCACTTAAATATTTTATTTCTTCCCCTGCCTTTGTAAGGATACATTTTAGTATCTTCCTGTTTGCAAGTTTTGTTTTTGGTAATAGCAATTTGCTTTTAACCCTCAAATTGCTTACTTTTTAAAGTATCTTGAATAAAGATTTCTAAGTCATTTTTGAACAAAATGGTACCACAATTTAGAGGACTTGTACATAATAGAAGTTCTAAAGTGCTCTAAGACACTTAGGTTTATTTACAAAGTAGTTCACATTTTCACAGGTTTTTAAACTGGGTCAATTTTAAGTAGCAATGAAGGAAAGCAGATAGATACATAGTAGGTAGGTAGGTAGGTAGATAATCTCCCTCACTTGTTTCAATAGCATTTTTAATTATGTAGCTCTGTGACCAAGATCAAGTATATTTCTGCCTCATGGTTGTTGTTTTTCTTAAATTTATTAACATTATTTGTACCACAGAACTGGTTTACAAAAACTTGTATTCATAATATTAACAGAAAATTTATATCTTCCATGTTAAATTTTCACTGAATTTATAATGGTATTCACAATAGTATATGTTTCATCTATGAAGAAATGAGTTTGCAAAGCCCTCCTTTGATTTCATGTTTGGATAAAAATATTAAATATCATTGAAATTACCTGACTTTCTATATAATTTTATCATCTAAGTGTTTGCAAAGTTCCTCTTTTGATGGTGGTAGCATATTAGCCACCATTTTGTCCCTTTTCAAACATTCACAAGAAAACATGACATCAAATATGAGTGAAAATAATTTCTAAAAATCGTTTGATCTAAATGAAAAGTCATGCTTTACAGAGTAAAGGTGCTCTCTGAAGCTGCATGTGTGTCTGTTATATGTGCTGCCAATTTTCAGGCATGGTCTTAAAGTATAATCACTAACTTTGAAATACTGAAGTTTCTTTGGCAGATCTGTTTTTTCTGGAGCTAAGTAGTCAGTGATTTCATTATCAGCCTTGTGGTGGATGGCAAACTGACAAACTTTTTTTTATAAGGAACGTGTTTCTTATCAAAACTTTTTGGGGAAAAACAGAAGGTAGAATTACATTTAAATGTCCTTAAATGTACCCTTTAGTTTGGGGAATAATTTCTGGAATTAAATGTTTTTTACAAAATAAATAACAAAGCTTAAACATAAAACACTAAAATTATGGTAGTTGCACACCATACAATAAATGACAGAACCAATGGATCCAAGGCATCCAGCTCATTCCTCATGTTCTCTATGGAAGGACTGTGCAGCCTCTCCTCTACAAAAATATCTTTTGTATTCCTTACTATTATTTCTCCATGCTCCACTGATCTGCCCCCTGACAGACTGACAGCTTTGTGCACTTCAAAGGCCGTTGCCCACAGCACATTACATAGCTGGAAGGTACAACAGGTTCAAATATGTGTTCCCCCTATCACCCATGACCAGAAGGAATCACAGGAGCGAGACCCTAATTGATTGTGTTAATTAAGTTGCACGTGCAGAGTCAAGACAGGAAGAACAGATTATAGCTGGTTGACTTTCAGATTTGACAACATGTTAAGAGAGAACTTGGGTGCTTGATTTGGCAGCACATGTTCTCACTTTGGCAGCATAATACTAACATTAAAATGATACAGAGAAGTTTGGGTAGCTATTCTTATGTCAGAAAAACAGACTTCAAAGCAATAACAGTAAAAAGAAGACCCAAAAAAGCCATTATGTAATGATAAAAGGACTGATCCAAAAAGAAGATATTACAATCCTAAATATATATGTACCTAACTCTGGAGCTCCCAGATTCATAAAAAAAGTACTACTAGATCTAAGAAAAGAGACAGACAACAATACAATAATAGTGGGGGACTTCAACACTCCACTGACAGCACTAGACAGATTATCAAGACAAATGGTCAACAAAGAAACACTGGTCTTAAACTGCACTCTAGAACAAATAGTGCTAGTAGATATTTATAAAACATTCTACCAAAGAACTGCAGAATAAACATTCTTCTCAGCAGCACATGGAATATTCTCCAAAATGAACCACAAAATAAGTCTCAATAAATTTTAAAAATGTAAAATAATCTCAAGTATCTTCTCAGACCACAGTGGAATAAAACTAGAAATCATCTCCTAAAGGAACCCTCAAAACTATACAAATACATGGAAATTAACCTGATCCTGAACAATTTTTTGGGTTAACAATGAAATCAAGATGGAAATTGAAAAATTTTTCAAAATGAATAATAGTGACTGACACAAGTTATCAAAACCTCTGAGATACAGCAAAAGTAGTGCTAAGAGGAAAGTTTATAGTGCTAAGTGTCTATGTCACAAGGTATGAAAGATCACAAATTGACAACCTAACATCACACCTCAAGGAACTAGAGAAACAATAAGAAACCAAACCCAAAGCTAGCAGAAGAAAAAAAAATAACAGAGCCGGGCACAGTGGCTCACGCCTGTAATCCCAACACTTACAGAGGCCGAGACAGGTAGATCCAAAAGGTCAGGAGATCGAGACCATTGTGGCTAACACGGTGAAACCCCATCTCTACTAAAAATACAAAAAATTAGCTGGGCATGGTGGCAGGCGCCTGTAGTCCCAGCTACTTGGGAGGCTGAGGCAGGAGAATGGCATGAACCCAGGAGGCAGAGCTTGCAGTGAGCCGAGTTCATGTCACTGCACTCCAGCCTGGGCAACAGAGCAAGATTCTGTCTCTAAAAAAAAATAACAAAGATCAGAGCAGAGCTTAATGAAATTGAAACAAAAAAATACCAAAGGTCAATGAAATGAAAAGTTAGCTCTTTGAAAAGATTTTTAAAAAATGGTAGGCCATTAAGTAGATTAACCGAGAGAAGAAGATTAAGCTCAATTAAAAATGAAAATAGAAATATTTCAATTGACACCACAGAAATACAAAAGAACATCTGAAACGGCTATGAACACTTCTACGCACACAAACTAGAAAATCTAGAGGAAATGGAAACCTAGATGAAATGGATAAACTCCTGGAAACATACAATCCTTCTAGCTTGAATCAGGAAGAAATAGAAATCCTGAACAGACCAATAACAAGTAGTGAGATTGAATCAGTAATAAAAAACAAATTGCCAAGAAGAAAAACCCAGGGTCAGACAGACTCACAACCAAATTCTAACAGATATTCAAAGAAGAACTGATACCAATCCTACTGAAATGATTCTAAAAGATTAAGAAAAAGGGAATCCTCCCTAATTCATCCTATTAAACCAGTATCACCCTAATATCAAAGCCAAGAAAAAATGTAACAGAAAAAGAGGACTACAGACCACCGGGTGCAGTGGCTCACACCTGTAATCCCAACATTTTGGGAGGCCAAGGTGGGTAGATCACTTGAGCTCAGGAGTCCAAGACCAGCCTGGGCCACATAGGGAGACCCCATCTCTACCAAAAATGTTTTTAAATTAGCCAGGTTTGGTGGCATGCGTTGTAGTTCCAGCTACTTGGGAGACTGAGGTAGGAGGATTGCTTGAGCCTGAGAGGCAGAAGTTGCAGTGAACCAAGATCACACCACTCCGCTCCAACCTGGGTGACACAGTAAGACCCTGTCTCGAAAAAAAAACAGAAAAAAGAAAACTACAGACCAATATCTCTGATGAACACAGATACAAAAATCATCAACAAAGTACTAACTAAATACAACTGCACATCAAAAAGATAATTCAACATGATCAAGTGGGTTTAATTCCAAGGATGCAGGGATAGTTTAACATATATGCAAGTCATATGTTATTCATATGTTAGGCATATGTGATTTACCACATAAACAGAATTAAAAACAAAAATCATAAGATCATCTCAATAGATGCAGAAAAATCATTTGATAAAATCCAGCATACCTTTGTGATAAAACCCTCAATAAACTAGGCATAAAATGAACATACCTCAAAATAATAACAGCCATATTTGATAAACCCACAGCCAACATTATACTTAATGGGGAAAAGTTGAAAGCATTCCCCCTAAAAATTGGAACAAGACAAGGATGTCCACTTTCACCATTTAGATTTGACATAGTACTGGAAGGCCTAGCTAGAGCAATCAGGCAAAAGAAAGAAATAAAGGGCATCCAAATAAATAGGAAAAGAGAAAGTCAAACTGTCTCTGTTTGCCAGTGATATGATTATGTACCTAGAAAACCCTAAAGACTCCTCCAAAAGACTCCTACATTTGATAAATGAATTCAGCAAAGCCTCTGGTTACAAAATCGATGTACACAAATTGGTAGCACTGCTATACACAAACAGTGACCAAGCTGAGAATCAAATCAAGTACAATGGATACAAAAAAATACATACATACATACATAAGATATCTAGGAATATACTTAATCAAGGAGGTGAAATATCTCTACAAGAACTACAAAACACTACTGAAATAAAACATAGATGACACAAATGGAAAAATATCCCATGCTTGTGGATTGGATGAATCAATATTGTGAAAATGACCATATTGCCCAAAGCGATCTGTAGATTCAGTGCAATTCCTATCAAAATACCAACGTGATTTTTCACAAAATTAGAAAAAAGCAGTCTTAAAGTTCATATGGAACCAAAAAAAGGGCCTAAATAGCCAAAGCAATCTAAGTAAAAAGAAGAAATCTAGAGGCATCACATCACCCTACTTCAAGTTATAAGACTATAGTAACCAAAACAGCATGGTATTGGTATAAAAGTAGATACAGAGACCAACTGCACAGAATACAGAAAGCAGAAATAAAGTCAAATACTTAGAACCAACTGATTTTCGACAAAGCATACAAAAACATAAATTGGGGAGGGGACACCCTATCTAATAAATGGTCCTGGGAAAACTGGATAGCCGCACGCAGAAGAATAAATCTAGATCCCTACCTTTCACCGTATACAAAAATCAACTCAAGATGGATTAAAGACTTAAATCTAAGACCTGAAACTATAAAAATTCTAAAATAAAACCTAGGAAAAACTCATCTGTATTTTGGCCTAGGCAAAGAATTTAAACTAAAAAGCTCTACACAGCAGAAGAAATAAACAGACAACCCATAGAATGGGAGAAAATATTTGCAAACTATGCATCCAACAAAGGACTAATTTCCAGAATCTTCAAGGAATTCAAATGAATCAGCAAGAAAAAAAAATAATTCCATCAAAAAGTGGGCAAATGACAGGGATAGACACTTCTCAAAAGAACATATACAAATGGCCAAAAAACACGCAAAAATGCTCAATGTCACTAATCATCAGGGAAGTATTAATTAACACCACACTGAGATACCACATCACCCCCTACAGAATGACCATTATTAAAAAGTCAGAAAACAATAGATGTTGGCATGGGTGTGTTGAAAAGGGAACACTTAAGTACTGCTGGTGGGAATTTAAATTAGTACAACCTTTACAGGAAACAGTTTGGAGATTTCTCAAGGAACTAAAAGTAGATCTAACCTTTCGATCCAGCAATCCCACTACTGGGTATCTACCCAAAGAAAAAGAAGTCATATCAAAAAGGCACTTGCACACATATGTTTATTATAGCACAATTCACAACTGCAAAGATATGGAAGCAACCTAACTGCCCATCCAATGATGAGTAGATAAAGATCATACACACACACACACACACACACACACACACACATACACACACACACACACCATGGGATACTACTCAGCCATTAAAAAAAAATGAAATAATGTCTTTTGTAGCAACTTGGATGGAACTGGAGTTATTATTATACATGAAGTAACTGAGGAATGGGAAACCAAAAACCATATCTTCTCACTTATAAGTGGGAGCTAAGTTATGGGTATGGAAATGCATATGAAGTGGTATAATGGACACTGGACAGAAGAGGGGAGGGTGGGAGGGGGTGAGGGATAAAAACCTACAGATTGGGTATAATGTATGTACTTGGTGATGAATGCACTAAAATCTCAGACTTCACCGCTACACAATTCATCCATGTAACCAAAAAGTACTTGGATACGAAACATTAAAATTTAAAACAATTCAAGAAAAAAAGAGAGAACTTGGTCACTACACCCATGAGACTGTGGCAGAAACCAGAAATATGAAACAGAACTCCACCAAACCCATCCCACATCGTTTTATTGAAACTATTGTTAATAGTAATTTGTAAAATAAAAAATCCAGGACAAATGATGAATTAGATATTTGAAATGTTGAGACAACAGACATAATCCATGAAAGACTCAGGAAGTTAAAGGATTAGTACTCAAGCTCTATTACCCCTAGTCAAAACAAGTGTGTGTGTGTGTGTGTGTGTGTGTATACGTTTTTTACATTTCATATTTAAGCCTCTAACAATTAATGGACTGCCGTGTTCCAATTTTGAGGCAGTATGTATGAGTGAAAGAGTACTGCAGTAGGAGAAAGGTTATCTGATGCTAGTTCCAACTATTTACAAACTGTATGACTTGGGACAACTTCCTAAATCTTTCTGAGCTTCAGTGTTCTTATAAAGAAATGTATTTAAAAAAAGACTCATAATATGTGTGAAATATGCATGAAAAAAGACAATGTGTTTAAAGGAGGCTTTCACCTGCAGGGAAGCTTTGATGGAGCAGGAGAGATCTTGCTTTTCCAGCTCAACATGTATTCCCAGTCTCATCTCCCATCACCAACTCTGTGCATTTCCTATCCTTCGATAAAGGACACGTATTTGTCTTCAAACATCATCTACTCTTTCACAAATTCAGGATGAAACACAGCTTCTCTTCTAGGTTGGGATGTCTTTATTCCCTATTGTTCACTGAAGGGCAGAGAATATTTCTTTCCTGTTCCTTATGGGTAGAAAGAACCTCCACTCAATCTTTTCCAGCTATTACAGGACTTAATCTAATTGGTCAACATTGGAGATGTTTACTAGGCTGTGTTCACTAGGAGGCATAATCATTGAAGACAGGCCTACTCATGCATTCTCTCACAATGTCTACGTAAATGTGGTAAGCAGACCTTGGCGGGCCCTAGTATCTCAGGGCAGATGGCTGCCTTCTTTCCTCCCTCTTCCAGCTTTCATGTGGTTAGGTGGATAATTAAACCCAAGAGTCCACTTGAATATGATCAGTCTCTCATTCTCCACAAATAACCTAAGCATGCCAAGAATCAAATCTGGTGGTAAGGGCAGTGAGGATGGAGAAGAGGGCAGAATGAGAAGCACTGGCATTGCTTTGAGCCTTAGTTTCATGCTCTAACTCAACCTTTAGGAGCAAGCTCCATGTTAAGGTATTGCACACTGGGTAGCTGTTAACAAAACAGTTATATTCTTGTTCCTTGTATGTTCCTCTCTCAGAGATGCAAAGGAAACTACTGGGATGATTGACAGAGTGGGATGATTGACAGGGTGGGATTCAGTCTCTCCTGGGCCCTGTGTCTATAACACCATCACCCTTTACCTCCAGTGTGACTCTTCCAGCCTGCACTCAAATGCCAATCCAATGAACCCTCACTCAACCCCTATTCAGAATTCCCTGCTCCCAGCTAGCCTCCCACAGCACTTTGCTCACACCTCCAGTACAGCCTACATTTTATTCCCCAATGTTCCACTGATTTGTGCATGTCTGCCTCCCCTTTCATACTTGAAATTCTCCAAAACATTTCTATTCCATATACATCCTCCTCAGCTCCCACAGCTATGTCTGGGAAACAATAAGTCCTCAATAATTGTGTTGAAGGAGTATTAATTTAACATTACTTAAATGTTATCTGCATTTATTCTCCACAGGGGAATTCATATCTGCCATCTTCATAGTTTATCTCTTGAGAGAAAGCTGAAAGAAAAGGCCCCTGAAAGCCTCTCGGAATTACTGAGCTAACTTAGAAACCCCTGAAATCACTGTAGCATTTCTTTTCCATTTTCCCTGAGAAGCTTTCTTAACTTCTTCTGTGGGCTTTATTCAGGCTTTTAAAGTTTATGTGCTTCTACTAGTGCCAAATATCTTTCTAGAAGTTTCATAATATCAAATTCCCCTGCCTGGTAAACAGTCTTCAAAGCATTTGTAGTTGGAGTTCCCATTGAGCTGAGTGGCCAAAAGTTCGTGTGTTAACTCTAGCTTGCCTGGGACCTGTGGCTGACTAAGCACATTAATTTGAGGCCTCTGCTTTCCCCATAACTGCTGCAGTTTGAGGTTTTTTCACTTATTGTCAAGGAACAGCTACCTGCTCAGACTGGTGTCAGCACTGTTTCGAAGACTTTACAGGCAATAAAACACAGCCACCCTCTGAAGTAAAAGCTGTTAACTATCCACATATGGCTGACAGGGAAACTGACGCCTTGACTTTTTTCACGGCTCCTCTAAGGCCACACAGCTGCAAATGGCAGGAGGAGGTTCCAATTATAAGGCCCCACTGCGTCTCAATCAGGAGAACACGGACTCTAGGGTCAGACAAAATGGGTCCTGTCTGCGTAACCTTTATAATCATGAATGTTGCAAACTCAGGCATGCAAGAAATGTAACCTTAATATTTTTATCACTTTAATTTTTTAATGGGAGCATAATTTATAGTCAATTAAGTACTCAGATCTTAAGTGTACAGTTTGATAAGTTTTGATCAATACTGGCACCCATGTAATGTACACCCCCGTCAAGATATAGAACATATTTATCATGCCCAGAAAGTTATTTGAACCCCATCCCAGCCAGTTCCCACCCCTCCAGGAAATTATTTTGTTTTCTGTCATCAGAGGTTAATTAATTTGTTATTTTTAACTTGACCTAATTTCTTCAAACTCCCATTCCATGTAGTATCAGAAACTTCGTCTCAGCCCATCATCAGGGCTCTTCCCACTCTGTTTACCTGGGGTTCTCTATAACATTTAGATCAGGTTGGGATACATGGCTCGCATTTTGTGAGATGGTGGGAGGTGTTCTCAGTTGCTGCCTATACATCTGATCTCTGCAGAATGATCCCTGCCCTGCCTGGTTCTTAGCTACTGGCCCACGAAGGATGCTGCTCTATTTCCTTATCTCCAGCATCAAGGCCTCTTGAGCCTGGACCCTTTCTCAGCTACACCCATGCCTCTTTGAGTACAAAAGACCATTTGCAGCCCTACGGCCACAGTTCTACCCCACACCACTGAGTGGAGGATACCCTGAGGCCCTCGAAGTCCCTCTCTTCCTAGACCCCCCACAAAGCCACACCTTCTCTGACATATTGTCACCTCTCCAGGCACAACTGGGAAAAGTCACCTCTTTCCTTGGATCTCACAAAGCAAAGAGGGTTTATCCACCATCCTTCTTGCTTGGTCTATGCAGAGTAGAGCAGTATAGAGCAAAAGGCTACTTTTTTCCAAGGGAGCCCCAATGCTTACTCTCTTCTTCCCTTTGATATCCTCCCTAACTAACTCCTGAGAAATCTTTTGGAGTCTCAAAATTAGACACATCAGACATCTCAGTGTATTTTTGCTGTTCCTCCAGAATCACCCCTTCCCTGAGGTAAGAGATGGGCAAGGTGTCCCTGTAGCAAGGAGGAAGAATTTCAGTGTAGCAGAAAATCCAAAGGAAAGAACCACATAAGTTAACAGATTGAAATATCATCCCAGTGCAGAGAAAAAGAGTGGTGTAATAAGAACAGATGGCTGTTGCATTAGTGAGCTGATTCCTGCAAAACATTGATGTAGTTAGCACCTAACAGATTGGCATTATTATTATATCTAGATATGGAGAGTGTTATCAGGTTGAACTTGAACCAAAAATCTTTACTTTTTGCTATCTGGGTGTTGTCTACAGGTGGGACTGCCATGAGCTGACAATGTCACCTGGAAGGATATTATGAAACACTGGACTGACAGGAAGTTTGGAAAGCCCTGAGTAGCTGAGGTGGAGGAAGTGAGTGAAGGTAGTGGCAAAGAAATGTGAAGTATGGCTTGGGTCATTACCGACAGTTGCAGTTACAGCCAGTGAAAATAGAGGAACATACAAGCATACAAGTTAAGCAGGCAAGCGTTAGTTATATACCTAGTTCCCTGGACACAGAGTTGCACCAGAATCTTTTTGAAAACTGAGCAGCTAATGTATTTCCAACTTCATAGTCATATCTCTCCATGCCGTATAATAGGCTATTAAATTAAGTTTAGCCCAAAGCTACCTCTTTACATATTTTAAGTTTGGCCTAAAGATTTCTCTGTACCTAGTGAACTGTAGCCTAACTGGATGTGTAAACAGACTGTAACCTACTTTTGTACCAGTCATTGAGTTTTGGCCAATCAAAGGCAGCCAACTGTTCAAACTAGGTTCAAATAAAATAAACATTCAGCTGTAACCAATCTGCCTGTTTCTGTACCTTATTTCTATTTTCTGTATGCCATTTTCCTTTTTCTGCCCATATATCTTCAACCACACAGTAGCACTGGAACCTCTCTGAACCTATTCTGGTTTGGGGGCTGCCTGATTCACAAATCATTCTTTGCTCAGTTAAACTCTGTTAAATTTAGTGTGTCTAAGGTTTTAACAATGCTATGGTGGAAGAACCCAAGCCAGGCAGCTCTGGGTGTGAGCTCAGCAGCCCAGCATGGTTGACTAGCTCTAGAGTCAGACTCCCGGCTCTGCCACAGAAGAGTTATATAACGTGGGCAATTTACTTAGCTGCTCTTTCCCTCCAATTCTTACTCAACAAAATGGGGAAAATGGTTAGGGGTACCAAGAAGATGCCTTTCTCTTCACCTCTGGTTTCCAAGAAAGAGATTGTCCCTAAACACTCCTGGCTACTTGGCCCCATCATCTCCCCCAGTCAGAGATGGATTGAGTTACCTCGTTGGTGAATGGCAGCTGTTGACACACATTTCTTGTATGTGGGTGGAGCTTATTTATCAAAGTCCAAAGCACAGAAGTTTCTCTCTTTGGACCCTACCTCACCTGGATAAGTGAAAGGGCATCATCATGCATATGTCTGCTCTGTAGACCCCAATATCCATTGAATGGGCTTTTCCAAGGTCAAATTTGCATACAAGAGCATTAGAAAGTACAACATTACCACTTGTCTAAGCCTTGTTCTCTAATTCGGTTTTCATCAATATCTTAGCTGATCCATTTACTTCTGTCTGCCTCGCTGCTTTATATACTCATTGGTCCCCTCAAACTCCAGCAATAATGATGCCTCCCATATACAATCTTGGGGATGATGACTGAGATAATAAAGGTGTAAAGTGTCTGGAACATATTACATGCTCAATAAATGTTTGCTATTGCAATTATTAATGGATACTTCACTTCTACAAGTCACATAACCTCCTATTCTCTAAGCTTTCTTGTTTAAAAAATGTCATTAATAATTGTATGGCTTAAGTAAGAAAATGCATATAGGTTACTTGGCACGTGGGTTGGCACTCAATAAACAGTGCCTCTCCCCAATTCCAGTTGAAATGTGTTAGAAGAGCATTTTGACTCTGTTCCATGGCACACCAACAAACGATAAAATAATGTTTTACAAATCCCACTACTAAAGAATGGGTTTCCCAAATTGTATATAACATGTATTCCCATGCAAGATCATTGGTGTGCTATATAACCCTCCCTTAAGGCCCTTACCAAATGTTCTCTCCTCCAAAAAAGACTTTTGCAGATTACCCAAAGTCCTATGGAACCTGTCTGCTCCTATCTTACCCCATATATAAGAGAGATTTGTTTGAATATTTACCCCAGAAATGGCATGAGATTTGAAGACAGAAGATCCAGCCTTCCAAACAGGACCTGTCACTTACAGAATATGTCATTTAATGCCTCAGTTGGTTTATATATAAAATGGGTGTTGATAATGGATGCATCTCATAGCATTGCACTGAGAAGTAAGCAAGAGAATACTCATGAAAGTGCTTCAAAAACAGGAATGCACTATAAAAAGGTCTCTGCATGTAAGAATATTATGTTAAGGGTTAATGAGAAGTACCACCTTGTTTGTAGGCACACTAGTTAAAAAGAACACAAATCTCAAGGGAATTGATGTCATCTGTGTCTGTTGTGAGATACACAATGAACTGTCTTCTGACGGAGTCAATTTACAAAACATCAGAAGTTTTAAGTGCTTCCATTTATGGATTTTGTGGCTCTTGGGATATTGTTGCTATTATTATTATTATTACTATCATTATCATCATCATCATCATCAACTCCTACCAGACTCACATATTATGCTAGAGCAGAGGGAAGGTAGACACTCTTTAGAACATAAACTGACAGAAGCTGCTTTTTCCCTCCAAGGGAGTGGCATAATTCAAGGGAATATAAGGCACAATTATTTATGAATCATCTTGATGTGTCCTTTTGTAGGAGAAAAGTGAGGCCCCTGGGCTAAGCCCAGATGAGAAAGGGGAGGCAAAGAGAGAGAGCACTTGCTCAAAATCCTAAGGGGAAATAAATTTTGAATTACAAAGGGGCAAAAGCAGAGAAAAAGAGTTTGGAGCCTCATAAATTAAGAAATGGAGGGAAATGAATGGCATCTGGGAGAGAGAAGAAGAGAAAAAATGAGAAAGAGACAAAGAAAAGTGGAGAGTGTGATAGAATGAGAGACCCAAACGACATGGCAGGGAGGGGTGGAATCTACCTTTTGGATTGGAAGACAGTGATTCCCATCACTCCTGTGCAAAAACGAAGTGAAAGGGGAGCATAGATTTGGAATCCCCCAAACACTCCCAACTCCAGGATCTCAGAAATCTTGTGGAAGGGACATACTACATGGGGACTCAGATAATTGTATTTAAATCTTAAAAATATTCCCAGAAGATAACATAAGCCCCTGGGAGGTGGATTCCTGAGCTGCACTGTATTGATTTCCGTTACTTTTCAAACATGAAATAGGAAGCACAGAAATCACCAGATGCAACCACCTCAATCTGGCAATGAAGAAATGGAGGAAGACCCAGAGGCACTGGGCAACCTGGTTTCCAGGGCAACCTGGCAACCAATTCATTACTGCTGGCTTACTGAACCAGGTACATTTGATAAGGAACAGTAACAAGGTTTTGTTTCTTTGTGTTTTGTTGTTTTTACTGTTTTGGCACTACCTCAATCTGTTCTGTTGCATCTCCCTGGTCTTCCCCTTAACAGCATCTCAAGCAGATACTAGAGATGTTTAGTCATTTTCACCTATAAGAACAGTTCCATGTTCAGGTATCAGAAAATCTGATCTTGCTATATCAACCCTTTCATCTCAGTGTTCTTTGGAAGCTCCCCTCTCCTATTTCTCAGCTCTGGAACCAGCGGGGAGCAGGGGTGGGGGACACGACTGGTTCCACCTCCTTCCTTGCTCCATATCTCCCTCCACTACACCTGCTCCTTTGGGCTCCTCCAGTGTCCAGACAAGAGAAGAGTGAAAGATAAGAGAACATATACAAAAGGTGTTTTTACTTAGCTTAAGTATTTGAAGCCCTCTCTGGACTATCAAATGCCTTGTGATGGCAGGCATGCAAGGCTAGCTCTTTCCTGTGGGGGTCTTTGTGGGGCTTTGAACATCCTCAGCCCACACCACAGAGCAAGTTCCCCAGGCACTGAGTCAACTCCTACTTAGGGTTCCTCATCATCAGCTTAGACTATGGGACCACACCTCCCTCCTCTCTTTGGCGCGCGTGCACACACACACACACACACACACGCACAGAAGTAAAACAATTGCCATGTCCTGTATTTCTCATAATTGTCTTCAAAGATGCCTTTGCAATGGCTCTCCAGCCTTTTCTGCAAAGCAGGGTTGATATTCACTGGATCTGCATGGACATTCATGGTGAAACTGTGGAGACAAGTCTCAGACTGCATGGGGCACCTGTCATCCATGGTGATCTTGGCCAATTTGCCTCTCAGTCTCCTAGTTTCTTTGTTGATGAAATGGGCATGATAATAATAGTACCCATCACAGAGGGTGTTTTAAGGATTAAGTGAGGAAATATATGCAAAGCTCTAACAGCAGTTTCTCATCCATAATTATAAATATTGGCTATTATTTTTCTTATTGTCCCCAGCTATGGATCCTCAGCCAAAACTCTGAAGCAGCAGGAAATAACCCATTAAATACCATGTTTCTTTCAGATGTCCCCCAGTTCAATCACCTCATCTTCCAATGAGGAAAGAGAGACCCAGAGGCACTGGGAAACAAATCCAACCCTGACTGGTGTTTCCCCTACTCAGTGTCCACAACATTCATTACCCAAAATATATACTCTGGAAAATGATTGCATTTGGTGTAGCATTTGATTATAGAGTGTCTAATCCTTTTCTGTACAATAGCATGATGAATAAGAGTTTTCCTATTTCCTAAGAATTAAAGCTTAGAGTCAAGAACAAGGAAGCACTAATTACCCCCACATTCTAAGGAGGGCTGTAAGCAATTAGGCCTGGACTTCTCTCCCAGGGATTACTAAGAAGTATAAGAATCTTCCCTATAAGAGCCTTCAAACATCCCACCCCTTCTTATCATGGTATAAGAGAGAGGAAAAACGAAAGGGCAGGAATAATTGGCCTTGCAGATGCAGTTACTAGATAAAATACAAGGCACACAGTTAAATTTAAATTTCAGATCAACAGGAATAACTTTTCTTACTATAAGTATGTTCCAAATACTGCATAGGACATAATTATACTAAAAACTTATTACTTGATTATTGGAAATTTCCATTCACCTGGTTGTCCTACATTTTTATTTGCTAAATCTGGCAACCTTAGTAGGAAGAGCAGTGTTTGTGATAAGAGTGAACTCTGTCCCCTCTGAGATGGCCAGAATAACACTGAGCACCCCTCAGAGGACACCACCTGCACTCCTCAGAGGCTACTATCTTTGAGAAAATTGCCAAGAACATATCAAACCACACCAAACCAGAGAGTAACAAGGAATGTCTCTTCACTGTTATCACATGGTCAGTTGCGAAATAGAGTCCCTGCCTTCTCTAGCTCCAGAGAAGCTGGACTAAGATAAGGAGGAGAAAGGAGATGTGTGTTTGTCTCATTTGGGGACAAAGCAGATTATGATCATCTCACACCCCTCTCTCTCTCTCTCTCAACTCCAAAATGGAGGAGAAATGAAAGTGTAGATCTCATGATCACACATATCTTCCCATTTCAGGTCACTCAGCATGAGTTTAAAAATATACTTCAGATTAAAGCTTTAACCTAGAGCACACCTTTAATAATTAAAAAGGGAATGTATTAGTCCGTTCTCACACTGATAATAAAGACATACCCAAGACTGTGTAATTTATAAAGGAAAGAAGTTTAATTGACTCACAGTTCCACATGGCTGGGGAGGCCTCATAATTATGGCAGAAGACAAAGGAGAAGAAAAGGCTCGATTTACATGGTGGCAGGCAAGAGAGCATATGTGGGTGAACTGTCTTTATAAAACCATCAGTTCTCATGGGACTTATTCATTACCATGAGAGCAGTATGGGGGAAACTGCCCCCATGATTCAATTGTCTCCACCTGGCCCTACCCTTGACTTGAGGGGATTATTACAATTCAAGGTGAGATTTGGGTGGTGGCACAGCCAAACCATATCAAGGACAGAACTTCTGCTTTCAGAAAGCTGAAGTAGATGTATTCTATCCTATTCTTCCCTAAGTACAAACAGAAATCCTGGATATGCCATATAAAAAAAAAAAAGAAGACTAAAAAGTGGAGAGAGGACGGCAGACAAGCTAGGAGCCTCAGGACCTGAGAATGATGCCATGATGAGTTCTCTAGTTCGTGTTTGTTTGGTTGGTTGGTTAGTTTTGCCTCTTATATCTCAGACTGTGTACTGGAGAATCCAGCAACTCAGAAATACCACTGACTCAGGCAAAAAAAAAAAAAAGCCACAAGGAAAGCTTGTTCTTTCTAGCCAAATGATCCAAAAATGGGCAGCCTGGCAAGGTAGAAGGCTTTCAGACAATAATTTCTCCACTCCAGCCAAACACCACTTTGCTGGTGACCCCACCAGCAAAGAAAGGTAAAGTGGAGAACATAGACCTCACCCTTGCTGGGCTATAACAAGATGCCCAACTCCCTTATTGGGGTACATTCAGAGATGGTTGAGTCAGGAATCAAGCCTTTCATCACTACTCAGCAATAAGGAGGCCTCTCTCCATTCTCCCTCACCTTCTATCTCCTCCTCTGAGGTATCAGTGGGGTCCACATGGGGAGGCTGGACTTCCACCCTGACTAGATAACAAGAAGCTTCTCCCCCTGTCTACCATCATGGTGTCAGAGAAGGCCTCATGAGATGGGAGAACTTTAATACTACTCATGGGTGCTGAGGCAAACACTCCACTGACAGAGTCAGGAGAGGCCATGTGGGGAGTGGTAAGAAAGTTCCCTGATGGGAGACAGAACTCCCACACCTACCCAGCAGTTACAAAGAGCACTTTCCACCCACAAATGTCAATGGAGTCTCAACGGAGAAGTTTTAATTCAACCCCACCTGGAAGTAATTAGGTGGCTCCACACTTAACCCATCAGACTAGTTTCAGGATGTGCCTGCTAAAATAGAAGCAATAAATAACATCCGTATAAGAGTCATAACATAATACCCGAATTGTCCTGGTTTCAACTGAAAATGACTCATCATACCAAGAATGAAGAAGATCTCAAACTGGGCAGAAAAATAGAGATGAACACTGCGATGACAATGATGTTAGGATTATCTGACATGAACCATTATAATGAGCAATTATGAACACATTTGAAACAAATGTTAAAATGGAAAGCTTTAGCATATAATAAAAAGGTTCAGCACACAAACAGAAGACATAAAGAGGAACCAAACAGAAATATTAGAACTGATAAATAAATAAGGAATAAAGGAAGTTCCCTAAGCAGAAATAAAATGATAAAAGAAGGAACCTTGGAAGATCAGGAAGAAAGAACAAACAGAGGAAAAATATGAGTAAATACAATAGACTGTCTTTCTCTTCTTGAGTTGTCTCAATTACGTTTGATGATTTAAGCAAAAATTTTAACACTGCCTGATTTGGTTCTCAGTGTATATGGATTATAGCATAAGTGAAGGAAAGTAAAGAGACATACAGGGAGGTAATATCTTTCTGCAGTTCATTTAAACTAGTGAAGTGTTCATACCAGTAGGTTGTGAAAAATTGTATATATGCAGTGTTATACCTAGAACAACCACTAAAAACAGCTAATAAAATATATAGATATTCACAATAGCAAAAACATGGAATCAACCTACATTCCCATTGATGGTAGACTGGATAAAGAAAATGTGATACATATATACCATGGAATACTATGCAGCCATAAAAATGAGATCTTGTCCTTTGCAGGGACACGGATGGAGCTAGTGGCTATTATGCTTAGGAAACTAAAACAAGAACAGAAAACCAAATACTGCATGTTCTCACTTATAAGTGGGAGCTAAATGATGAGAACATATGGATACATAGGGGGGAACAACACTGGGGCCTTTTGCGGGGGGGAGGTTGGGAGAAAGGAGAGGATCAGAAAAAAAACAACTAATGGTACTAGGCTTAATACCTGGGTGATGAAGCAATCTGTTCAACAAACCCCATGAAACAAGTTTACCTATTTAACAAACCTGCACTTGTACCCCTGAGCTTAAAATAACAGTTAAAAATAAATGAATAAATCTATTTCAGTTAAAAAATAGATAAATAAAAATGGAATTACCAAAAGCATTCAAGTAACTCACATAGATAGGCATAAAAAGAGAAAACAGAGAAGCAAAAAACAGAACAAATGGGGCATGGGGAGCAGACTTAAGCCTTAACATATTATGATTACATAAAATGTAAAATGTTGAATTACTCCAATTAATACATAAAAACTGGAAGAGCAGATAAGAAAAAACATGACTAAACTTATGCTGTCTACAGGAAATCATTTCAAATATAATGATACACATAGGTTGAAAGTAAAAAAATGGAAAAAGGTATAATACAGAAACTATATTAGTCTGTTCTCACACTTCTATGAAGAAATACCAGAGACAGAGTAATTTATAAGAAAAGAGGTTTAAGTGACTCACAGTTCCACATGGCTAGGGAAGACTCAGAAAACTTACAATCATAGTGGAAGGCACTTCTTCACAAGGCGGCAGGAGAGAGAATGAGTGCTGAGTGAATGGGGAAGCCCCTTATAAAACCATCAGATCTCATGAGAACTCACTCACTATCATGAGAACAGCATGGGGAAACCACCCCCATGATTTAATTATCTCCACTGGGTCCTGCCCTTGACATGTGGGGATTATTACAATGAAAGGTGAGTTTTGGGTGGGGACACAGAGCCAAACCATATCATTCCACCCCTGGCCTCTCCCGTACCTCATGTCCTCACATTTCAAAGCACAATCATGCCCTTCCAACAGCCCCCACAAAGTCTTATTTCAGCATTAACCCAAAAGTCAAGAGTCCAACGTTGCTTCTGCCTATAAGCCTATAAAATCGAAACCAAGTTAGTCACTTCCTAGATACAATGGGGTTATAGTCATTGCATAAATACACCCATTCCAAGTGGGAGAAATTGGCCAAAACAAAGGAGATACAGAGCCCATGCAAGTTTGAAATCCAATAGGGCAGTCATTTAAACCTTAAAGTTCCAAAATAATTTTCTTTGACTCCATGTCTCACATCCA
Organism: Pan troglodytes; assembly: GCF_028858775.2. Taxonomy (NCBI): domain Eukaryota; kingdom Metazoa; phylum Chordata; class Mammalia; order Primates; family Hominidae; genus Pan; species Pan troglodytes. Next base: position 144,499,492 of record NC_072405.2, read on the forward strand.
GAGCACACTGATGCAAGACGTGGGCCCCCAGGGCTTTGGGCAGCTCTGCCCCTGTGGCTCTGCAGGGTACAGCCTCCCTCCAGGCTGCTTTCATGGGCTGGCATTGATTATCTGTGGCTTTTCCAGGTGCATGGTGCAAGCTGTCTGTGGATCTACAATTCTGGGGTCTGAAGAATGATGGCCCTCTTCTCACAGTGCCCCTAGGCAGTGCCCCCCTGGGGACTCTGTGTGGGGGTGCCAACCCCACATTTCCCTTCCACACTGCTCTAGCAGACGTTCTCCATGAGGACTCCACCCCTGCAGCAGACTTCTGTCTGGACATCCAGGCATTGCCATACATCTGCTGAAATCTAGGTGGAGGTTCCCAAAACTCAATTCTTGTCTTCTGTGCATCCCCAGGCCCAACACCACATAGAAGTTGTCAAGGCTTGGGGCTTGCACCCTCTGAAGCAATGGCCTGAGCCATACTTTGACCCCTTTTAGCCATGGCTGGAGCTGAAGCAGCTCGGATGCAGGGTACCATGTCCTGAGATTACATAGAGCAGGGGGGCCCTGGGCCCAGTCCATGAAATCATTTTTCCCTCCTAGGCCTCCAGGCATGCGATGAAAGGGGCTGCCGTGAAGGTCTCTGACATGCCTTGGAGACATTTTCCCGATTGTCTTGGTGATTAACATTCAGCTCCTCATTACTTATTCAGATTTCTGCAGCAGGCTTGATTTTTTTCCCCAGAAAATGGGATTTTATTTTCTATTACCTCATCAGCCTGGGAATTTTCTGAACTTTTATTCTCTGCTTCCTCTTGAATGCTTTGCTGCTTAAAAATTTCTTCCACTAAATACCCTAAATCATCTCTCTCAAGTTCAGAGTTCCACAGATCTCTTTGGCAGGAGCAAAATGCTGCCTGTCTCTTTGCACAGCAAAAGTGACCTTTACTCCAGTTCCCAACAAGTTTCCCCTCTTCATCTGAGACCACGTCAGCCTGGACTTCATTGTCCATATGACTATCAGCATTTTGGTCAAAGCTATTCAATAAGTCTCTAGGAAGTTCAAAACTTTCCCACATTTTCCCATCTTCCTCTGAGCCTTCCAAGCTGTTCCAACCTCTGCCTGTTACCCAGTTCCAAAGTAACTTCCATATTTTGGGATATCTTTATAGAAGCGGCCTACTCCCAGTACCAATTTACTGTGTTAGTCCATTATCATGCTGCTATTAAAAAATACCTGAGACTGGTTAATTTATAAGAAAAGAGGTTTAATTGACTCTTAGTTCCACATGGCTGGGGAGGCCTCAGTAAACTTATAATCATGGCAGAAGGCACTTCTTCATGCGGTGGCAGGGGAGAGAATGAGTGCTGAGTGAAGGTGGAAAGCTCCTTATAAAACCATGAGATCTCATGATAACTCACTCTCACAAGAACAGCATGGAGGAACCGCCCCCATGATAAAATTATCTCCACCTAGTCCTGACCTTGACACATGGGGATTATAACAATTCTAAGTGAGATTTGGGTAGGGACACAGAGCCAAATCATATCAAACATTAATCAAAAAAGCAGAAGTAGCTATATTAATACTGCATAAAGTAGACTTTAGAAGCAAATTACCAGAGACAGAGAAGCATGCTTATGCAATATAAAAGAGCCAATTAGCTAAGAAGACAGAGCAGCCCTAAATGTATATGCACCAAACCATAGAGTTTAAAAAAAAATGTAAAGCAAAAACTGATAGAAATGAACAGAGAAATACACAAATCTAAAATCATAGTTGAAGACTTCAACACTTCTCTCACAACAATCAAAAGAACAACTAGAGAAATTACCAAGAAAACAGAAAAAGTCAACCATACTAACAGGATATAATCACACTTGTAAAACATTCCACCCAACAACAGCAGAATACATTATCGTCTCATGTGCCCACAGAACATATACCAAGATAGATGACATCATGCCGACAAAACAAACCTCAACAAATTTAAAAGAATTGAAATCATGTAAAATATGTTCTGTAACCAAAATAGAATCAAACTAGAAATCAAGAAAAGAAAAATAATAGAAAATGTTTTAAACACTTCGTATCTAAATGATATGCTTCTAAATTATCCATGGATCAAAGAGGAAGTCTCAAGGGAATAAAAAATACATTGGACTGAATAAAAGTGAAAATACAACATGTTAAACTATAACATATGGATCCCAGAGCAGTACTGAGAGGGAAACTTATAGCACTACATGATATTCGAGGAGGAAAAGTCTCAGATCTATAATATAATCTCCCAACCCAAGAAATTAGAAAAACAAGAACAAAATCAAAGTTAGCAGAAGGAAGGAAATAATAAAGAGCATAAAAACATAAAATTGAAAACAAAAACATAAGAAAATCAAGAAAACCAGATTTTTTTTTAAAAGATCAATAAGACTGGCAAAATTTTAGCAAGATTAACAAAGAAAAAAAAGAGAGAGAGGACACAATTTACCAAAACAAGGATATCACTGCATACCCTGAAGACAACAAAAGGATAATAAGGGAATATTATGAAAAAGCCTATACAAAAGATTTGATAACTTAGGTGAAATGAGCCAATTCCCTGGAAACAAGCCAACAAAGCTTATTTGGTGTGAAGTAGATAATTTGAAGAGTCCTATGCCTCTTAAAGGAATTTAACTTGTAATCAAGGACTACTGAAAATAAATCTTCATATCCAGTCAGTTTAACTAGAGAATTCTACCAGATATTACAAGAAGAATTAACATGAATTATGCACAGTCTCTTCCAGAAAAATGGAGGAAAAGAGAACATGTCACAACTTGTTCTGTAAAGTCAGTATTGCATTATTACATTCATACCAAAATCAAACAACAATATCATAGGAATAGGAAACTACAAACCAATATACTGTATGATATAGATTAAAAATTCTTAATAAAATGCTAATCATTGAATCTAGCAATATATAAAAGAAATTATATACCATGACCAAGGGAAATTTGTTTCAAGGATGGAAGTATAGTCCAATATATAAATATAAATTGATGCAGTTCATCATATTAACAGGCTATAGAAGAATTTAATGATCACATCAATTGATGCAGAAAAGCTTTCACATAATTTGACACCAATTCATGATATTCAAAAAATTCCCAAAAAATAAGAATAAAGTTTCTCAAGCTTGATAAAGGATATCTACAAAAATGTACAACTAACACCATACTTAATGGCTTAAGAATGAATGTTTTTCCTTTAAGATTGGGAATAAGGCAAGAACATTCACTCACACCAGTCTATTCAACATAGTGCTGAAAGTTTCAGCTTGTGCAACAAAGTAATAAAACAAAGTGGAAAGCATACAGATCAGAAAATAAATTGTTTCTATTTGCCAATGGCATAATTGTCTCTATAATATAATTATGCTGAGGAATCTATAGTCTGCTGGAACAAATAATGAATTCGTTAAGTTCATAGAATGCAAGATCAATATACAAAAGTCAATAGTATTTCTATATACTAGCAATGAAATGTGGACACCATAATTAAAAATACAATACCATTTACAGTTGCTCAGAAAATAAAATTATTTGGTGTCAATCTCACAAAACATGTATAGAATATTTATGTTGAAAACTACAGCACATTGATAAAAGAAATTTAAAAAAGAAGTAAATTTATGGAGATACATACCATATTCATGGATTGGAAGATTCCATGTAGTAAATGCATCAATTCACTTCAAGTTGATATGCATGTTTAATACAATTCCTATTTTTAGCTGTTTTTAGCAGCTTCACTTATAATTAATAGCCAATGGAACAGAAGAGATAACCCAGAGATAGGCACACACAAGTATGGCCAACTGATTTTTGATAAAGCTGTAAAAGCAATTCTATGGAAGAAAGACAGTGTTTTCAAAAAATGGTCTGGAAGACAATAAATAAATAAACCTCCACTTAGAAACACCCAAGACAACCCTCAATAAGTAAATGCTTAAACAAACTATGTTACATCCATATAATAGAATTATATGGAATTCTACCCATCAATGAACTATTAATACACACAAGTTGGATGGATCTTAAGAGCATTATGCTGAGTGGAAAAAAATCCCAAAAGGTCATATACAGTATGATTTCATTTACATAACAATTTTTGAAAGAATAAAATGTAAAGATGGAAAACAGATTAGTGGTTACCAGGGGTCAGGGATGGTAGCAAGTGAGAGTCAGTGTGATTATAAAGGAGTTCCATGAGGAAGATCTTTGTGGTGATAGTAAGAGTTCTCTGTCATTATTGTGGTTGTGGTTACACAAATTTATTTCTTATGAGACTTGAAGTCGTGGATAATTAAATTTTAGGTTCCTCATTTTTAAATTAAAGAGTAAAGAAAGTTTTCTCATAAAGTTTATCACCATCAAATATAATACCCAGGTCTCTCTGGCTTCCAAATCCATGTGCATTCAACATGTAATGCAGGGCTGGAAGTCACTGATTAATTATGAATACTTTAATCTTATTTGGGTATGTATGAGTTGGCTTAAGGAACATTGACCCATAGGTGCAGAAAACAGAACAGGTAACTTTTGATTGCTGAAGGATGAAGCAGGAAAAAGTGAGAAGATGTTTCTTAAGTGGGTTACTGCTCTGGTATTTTCTGGGCATAACTCAGTTTCTTATAGAAGTTTAGGCATGACCAGGAGAGGCAGTGATTTGGAACCAAGGCATGATAGATTTTATGTCAATAGCCTTAGCAAAAGTTGCTTTATTAGGTAGAAGGATCACTCCAGAGGCAAAGTCATAAGAATCAATAGTGCTGTTCTGTTCCATTAAGCAAATGCTTATTGATTACCTGCCTTATGTAATGGCATTGTGTGAGACCCTGGGGAAAACAAAGATGTGTGAGGCAGTGTCCCAGATTTCCAAGGATTCTCCCAGCCTAATGGGAAACAGATGAGCCAATGTGACTGCAAGTGCCAAGTTAGAGGAATCTTTGGGGAAAGATGCAACTTTGGGAAAGCGATGCCTTGACATCATCTTAAAGTTCAGGCTATTTCTTGATGTGGTCTCCAAGGCAAGATTCATACACATTTACCTTCAAATTTTAACTAATTGAGAAATAGACATGGATATTACAAAGAATAGAAGCAAAAGAAGTGATTGCTTGTTTTGGTAAAACTACATTGTGTAACTCAGCTTGAATCTATAGTCAAAATCACTCTGAACCTTGGAATGAACAGAAGGAGAGAATGAGATCTCAAGAGAAGACCACACACCTGGAGAAGCTCCAACTGCTTCACACCTGACAAGAATTAAGACCTCTAAGAAAAGAATGATCTACAGTAACCATGAAGCTGATGTGTTACTCCCTCTCTGAATTCTGGGTTTCCTTTTTTTTTTTTAAATGATTAGGGAAAAATATGTGATTGGCACTTGTGAGGGCCCTAAAGACACTTAAGCTGTGTTAAAAGATTAGTACAAGTGAGCCACACATCCTCCTCAGGGAAAATCACATGGCACTATAAGACATCACAGCTTGCACAGGGAACTTCACGCTGTTTGAAATTACTGAGGTCTTATACATAAAGCAGGAAATTCAGTCTGCAATAAGGGTTTAAAGCTAAGTGTACCAGGAGGGTGGATACTGGTGAGATGGGAAGACCATGGGGATGGATAATTCAGTGCCAGCTGTTAGCTTTCCCAGTCAGGAAACATAGCATGTTGGAGCTAGTGGAGTCAAGTGGCTCCTGAGGAGGGCTTAACAACTGGGAGAAAATATGATACCATGGGTATCTGAGATGATACCATGGAAGGGAAATCCCATCTGCTTAAGGGCTATGTTTGCTAGGCACACTCTCACCTTGTACTTCCTGTTCACAGAACAAAAACTAGACATGGGTCTAATAAATTTTGAATTAAAGAGATTTTTTCCTCAGAGGTAATCACTGCTAACATTCTCTATGAAAACCATTTTCCACTTTCTTTCTTTCCTGCTTGTCCAAAAGCAAATCTTACAAAAGAACCTCTTAAGAGTGGCATCTGTGGTGCAATCTGCCACTTAATCCCTTTCAGAATCATCAGCCCACTTGAAATTCATCTGCTCCTCTCAAAATCCCTGGGGGGCATCCACAATAGCTGGCATCATCAAGCACTTTTCTTTTCCAACTCAACTGTAAACTCACACTTTTCAAGGCAGTGACTTGACTTTGCCATGCCTTTTCATTTCTTTTGGCAGAACGTGAGTGTGAGTCCCAGCGCAGATGATCAGTGTGATCTTGGACAAGTCTCCAAAATTCAATGATCATTTGTTTCTTTATGTATAAGTTGGATATAAGAATGTCTAGAATTATGTGGAAGATTAGAAAATATAGTATTTATAAAACATCGCTAAGGGTTTGGCACTAGCAGGTGCTCAGCAAATGTATCTGAAGAAAGGAAGCAACAGCCTCCTCATGCAGTGCTCCAATTACTGTGTAACAACATTTAGTAAAACAACTATCATTTTATTGTGCTCACAATTTTGTGGATTGGAATTTGGACAGACATAGTAGAGATGGTTTACCTCTATTTCACAATGACTGGGCCTCATCTGGGGTGATGCAAATGACTGTAGATGGCTGCAATGGCTCAGTCAGGTCTTACGTCTGTAGCCTCAATTCTTGCTTCCAACTGGGTTCCTTGGTCCTTTACCCATTGTGTCTGGAGGGACTGGAGTAACTCCTTCTTCACCCTTATGTCTGGGGTTATGACTGGGTTATCTAGAATATCTGGAATATCTGGAAGTTACCTAGGCATCTGTCTCTTTCTGTGTCGCCTCTCCATGGGCTAGCTTGGGCTTCCTCACAGCATGGTGGTGTCAGCATAGTCAGCTATTTTACACTATGGCTCTCTTTCCCCAGAGTGAGTGTTACAAAAAGCCTGGATGTAAGTTGCCACATCCTACTGTCATCTGGCCTCAGAATACCAGAAGCTTCTATTGGTCAAGCATGTCACTAGGGCCAACCTTAATTCAAGCAGAGAGGAATTAGATGCCACCCCTCAATTTGTGGAATACAAAGAATTTGCAGTCCTCTGTTTAGATGCTGAAGTTTAGAGCTATCCTTTTAGTTTCTATGTTACCCATCGCAAAATACTTTAAGATGTCCTTCAGTCTTACTGTTGGAATTTCTCTGGTCAGATTTATTCCTTGTCCTCTCTTCTCACTTCTTAAATTTATTATAAATCTTATGTTGCACACATTTCTTTCTACTATTGACATATTAGAGGCAAGTCAATATACATTATGCATTTATGGCCCTATAAAGGAAATAGAAAAGAAATGTCAATTCATCAAATACATTTTGCTTCTCAGAGAAACAGGGCCTTCATATAAAAGGATGGTGGGGCATATGGGGCATGGAGGTGGGAGAGATTGTGGCAAAGAAGTTAAATCACCCAGCTCAGATCATAGAGCATGTTAGCAGCCCAGCTTAGATAAGGACAGTAATAGCCTAAACTTTTTATCTGCCTAATTTTCTGCTATCTGTGCCTTCTCCCTCATTCTCAGATATTTGTATCCCACTGGAAAAGTTTATCTCATTTATGAAAAGGTTCCAAGTTATCTCCAATAAGTATTTGACTAGATTTAATTATGTCCCCTCCCTCCTTGTTTTTTTTCAACCATGTATTAATTAAACCATAATTACCAAGACCCAACCATATATCAACCTCAGTTCTAGGCACTAGGGTATGCCAGGAAGTAAGAGACAAGGTCCCTGCTTTCATGGATTATTTATAATGAAATAATAATAATAATAGAGTGCTGGGAAAAGTGATGGCAGGTCACACACACACAAAAATCAATTTAATGTGGATGTAATAACAAAAAAGCTTAGAAGATTTGCAAACTATAAGAAATTTACATTCCCATTGTTTTCTAGGTCTTGCTCCATATTAAAGAAGGAGGAGGAGGAGAAGAAGGAGGAGGAGGAGAAGGAGGAGGAGGAGAAGGAGGAGGAGAAGGAGGAGGAGAAGGTGGAAGAGAAGAAGGAGGAGGAGGAGGAGGAGGAGAAGGAGGAGGAGGAGGAGAAAGAGGAGGAGAAGGAGGAGGAGAAGGAGGAGGAGGAGAAGGTGGAGGAGGAGAAGGAGGAGGAGAAGGAGGAGGAGAAGGAGGAGGAGAAGGAGGAGAAGGAGGAGGAGGAGAAGGAGGAGGAGAAGGAGGAGGAGAAGGAGGAGGAGAAGGTGGAGGAGGAGAAGGAGGAGGAGAAGGAGGAGGAGAAGGAGGAGAAGGAGGAGGAGGAGAAGGAGGAGGAGGAAAAGGAGGAGGAGGAGAAGGAGGAGGAGGAGAAGGAGGAGGAGAAGGAGAAGGAGGAAGAGGAGAAGGAGGAGGAGGAGAAGGAGGAGGAGGAGGAGAAGGAGGAGGAGGAGAATGAGGAGGAGGAGGAGGAGAAGGAGGAGGAGGAGGAGAAGGAGGAGGAGGAGAATGAGGAGGAGGAGGAGAATGAGGAGGAGGAGGAGAATGAGGAGGAGGAGGAGAAGGGGAAGGGGAAGGAGAAGGGGAAGGGGAAGGGTAGGAGAAGGAGAAGGAGGAAAAGGAGGAGGAGAAGAAGAAGAAAAGAGAGAAGAGAGAAGAGAAAAGAAAAGTAAGAGAGGAAGGGAAGGGGAAGAGAAGGGGAAGGGGAGGGAAGGGGAAGGGGAGGAGAGGGAAGGGAAGAAGGGAGGTGGAAGGGAGAAGGGAGGGGGAAAGGGAAGGGGGAAAGGGAAGCAGGAAGGGAAAGAAGCCAGGAAGGAAGAAAGACAGAAACTGAATATCCAAGCCAACATAGCCTAGGTATAGTTGTCTACAAATCTTTAGAGTTGTGTCATAGTTAAAAAGGCCTCCTCAACTCCATATAAATTTATTATACTATAGTTTATGGCGTGAACCCGGGAGGCGGAGCTTGCAGTGAGCCGAGATCGCGCCACTGCACTCCAGCCTGGGCGACAGAGCGAGACTCCGTCTCAAAAAAAAAAAAAAAAAAAAAAAAAAAAATTATTATACTATAGTTTCTTATTCAACTTTAATGGATTTATTTTAAACCTTTAATCTTTTTAAAATTCATTCTTTATAAAGTAGAAGGTAAGGATCCCACTTTAATTGAGATTGTTATCCAGTTGTCCTAACAGCATTAAATGAATAATTCATTTTTTCCTACTTATTCATTCGTTCAACAAATATTTGGACATTGCTATGCACCAGGCATGGATCTAGGGGGCAGAAACACCGCAGTAGAACAAAACAGAAAAAACTCCTGCCCACATGAAGCTTAACTGATATTGTTGAATTTCTGTCTGCCTTCAGGTCTATTCCTATACTTTTTATTTTATTCTCTTGAACTATATGTTAATTTATGTGACAGTACCATACCATTTTCATTATTGGGGCTTTTAATTAATGTGTTTAATACCTGATAAGGGTAGTTGATTCTTAGTATTCTTTTTCATAATTTTCCTGGGTATTCTTACCTGTGTATTTTTTCTGCATGATGCTCACAATCAGCCTGTCTAAAACTATAGGAAAATGACTCTTTGTAATGTCATTGGAATAACAGTTTAGATTCAGAGGGAACATGAGCAGGTTACATGAGTATATTGCATTAATGCTGGGGTCTAGGCTTCTATTGAACCCACCATCCAAACAGTGAACATGGTACCCAATTGGTAGTTTTTCAGACCTTCCCCCTTCCCTCCCTCCTCTCTTTCAGAGTCTCTAGTTTCTGTTGTTTCTGTCTTTATGCCCATGTGTAGCTCACACTTATAAGTGAGAACATGTGATATTTGATTTTCTCTTTCTGTGTTAATTCACTTAGGATGGCCTCCAACTAAATCTATGTTGCTGCAAAGCACATGATTTCATTCTTTTTGTGGCTATGTAGTATTCTATGGTGTATATGTACATTTTATTTATCCAATCCACTCTTGATGGACACTGAGGTTGATGAAATAATATTAAATGCATAATTTTTACAAGAGAGAATAGATATATTTATAATATTGAGTCTTCCTATTCAAGAACATATCAGATATTTCTAGTTCTGGAGTAGTTTTTTATATCCCTATGGAAGTATTTATAGCTTTCTTCACAGATCTCTTTCAAATTACTTGAAAGTTTCTAGGCATTTTATCTTTCATGTTCCTATTGCAAATGATATTGTTTCCTCTATTCAATGAGCTAACTGGTCGTTATGTATATGTGAAAAAATATGATGTCTCTGTATTAATTTCATCATTAATTGAATTTTCTGTTTATATTGTCTTTTCCATTGATTCTCATGTTTTCTAGGTGTATAATTATACTATCTATAAATAGTAGTAATTTTACAAAGACTACCTGTAAAGCAGCCCAAATGTTCTACTTGCACCCTTGCTGGTACCACCTTCCAACCCAGTTTTCACCTGGCAGGTAGCATGAACTTAATAAACCACAAATGTTATTATGACACATACATTACTCCCTCCATTGTAAATGCTTCCCATTTTTCTTCAAATGAAGACCACAATCCTTAACACCATGGCCCTACCTAAATCACCTCTTATCTAAGTTCCCGGCCTCATTCCACCCAGAACTTGTCCTCAGTCTCTTTTCTCTACTTCCTGGGCTGTGCCAGGCTCCCTGCCCCAACGTAAAGAATTTACCAATAATTTTGCGTTTGTCTCAAATACCTGGATACCTAATCACCACCTACTCATTCTCTTGATCTCAATTTAATCATGATTTCTTCAGAGACTGTTTCCATTGACTCCCTAATTCTGGATCAAGTCCCATTACTCACTTCCATACACTACCTGTCTACCCCTACAGGTGCCTACCATGGTTGTAATTTTCCAACTGGCCATCTTCTCCCTATTCTAATGCTCCATTAAAGAAGGGACTATATCTAATTTTTCTTTCCACTATTTCCCAGATCTCTAGCATTGTGCCTGCCTGGCATAGAGGTACCTATCTGTGCACTCTCCAGCAACATTATGAATATTCAGAAGGAAGGACCCACATCTTACTCATTTTTGTGTTTTTCACCACAATACCTAGTACAATCTGATACAAACAATTATTTGAAATTAACCTCTAAATTTATAAGATTAGCTCTTACACATAGAAGCTGCATAAGGCACTAAAATTTCATTTCCATGCAGAGGCAGGGAATAAAATAAAGATGGACAAAAGAAACAAATAGAAAAAAAGGAAATGCCCAGAGTCACAGATCTATACAAAATATCTGGGGAATACCAAGGAGGAGCATGAAACTGACTAATATAATAGCCTTTCTGTGTCAATGATCAATATATGGCTTTTCATTAGTCTTACCTCTACCAACCAGACCCCCTCTGTGCCTTCATTTTTCTTCAGTATTTGGAAAACATTTATTTCTTTAATAAGTATATATTGCAGATATGTTCTGGCTCCAGGGACCCAAATTTGAACAAACGACATACTGAAATTCTGAACTGGGCATTGAAGAGCAAATTCAAACCATTTAAGAGGATTTGATTAAAATTATCACCTCCCCATCAGACTCATCCCAGGGATGCAAGGATGGTTCAACATATGCAAATCAATCAATGTGATATATCAATAGAATAAAAGAACAAAAAACATATGATGATTTCAATTGATAATGAAAGACATTTTATAAAATTCAACATTCTTTCATGGTAAATCTCTCAGGAAACTGGGTAGAGAAGGAAAACACCTCGACACAAGAAAAACCATATATGACAGAACCCAGCTAGTGTCACACTGAATAGGGAAAAACTGAAAGCCTTTCCTCTAAGATCTGGAGCAAGACAAGGATGCCCACTTTCACCACTGTTGTTCAACACAGTACTGGAAGTTCTAGCTAGAGCAATCAGACAAGAGAAAGAAATTTTTAAAAAATGGAAAGGAAGAAGTCAAATTATCCTTGTTGCAGATGATATGATCTTATATTTGAAAAAAAACATAAAGGCTACACCTAAAGATGTAAAAAACTATTAGAACTTATAAACAAATTCAGTAAAGTTGCACGATACAAAATCAACATACAAAAATCAGTAGCATTTTTATATGTCAACAGCAAAAAATAGAAAAATCAGGAAAGTAACCCCATTACAATAGCTACAAATAAAATTAAACACCTAAGAATAAACTTAACCAAAGAAGTGAAAGACCTCTATAATGAAAACTGTAAAACAATGATTCAAGCAATTGGAGAGGACACCAAAAAAAGGGAAATATATTCCATGTTCATGTATTTTAAGACTCAATATTATTAAAGTGTCCATACTACTCAAAGCGATCTATAGATCCAATGCAATCTCTATCAAAATAATAACGACGTTCTTTACAGAATAGAAAAAAAAAATCCTAAAACTTACATGGAACCAGAAAAGAACCAGAATAGCTAAAGTCATGCTGAGCAAAACGAACAGAACCGGAAGAATCACATTATCTGATTTCAAATTAAACTAGAACTATAGTAATCAAAAAGGCATGGTACTGGCATAAAAACAGCCACATAGACCAATGGAACAGAATAGACAATCCACAGATAAATTCATACATCTACAGTGAACTCATTTTTGACAAAAGTGCCAAGAATATCCACTGAGAAAAAGACAGTGTCTTCAATAAATAGTGTGTGAAAACTGGCTCTCCATATGTAGCATAATGAAACTAGACCCCTATCCCTCTATCTCTCTCCATATACAAAAATCAAATCAAAATGGATTGAAGACTTAAATTTAAAACCTCAAACTATGAAACTACTAAAAGAAAATATTGGGAAAACTCTCCAGGACATTGTTATGGGCAAAGATTTCTTGAATAATACCCTAAAAGTACAAGCAACCAAAGCAAAGATGGACAAATGGGATCATATCAAGTTAAAAAGCTTCTACAGGGTAAACAAAATGCTCAACAAAGTCAAGAGACAACCTACAGAATGGGGGAAAATATTTGTAAATTATCCATTCCAACAAAAGATTAATAGCCAGAATATGTAAGGAGCTAAAATAATCAGAAAATATATAATCATCTTATTACAAAATGGGCAAAATATCTAAATAGACATTTCTCAAAAGAACACATACAAATGGCAAACAGGATTATGAAAAGATGCTCAACATTATTGATTATCAGAAAAATACAAATCAGAACTACAATAAGGTATCATTTCATCCCATCAGTTAAAATGGCTTTTGTCCCAAAGACAAGCAATAATGAATGCTGGCAAGGATATGGGAAAAAGGCAACACTCATACACTGTTGGTGGGAATGTAAATTAGTATTAAATACAAACATTATAGAGAACAGTATGGAGGGTCCTTTAAAAACTGGAAGTAGAACTACCACAGGATTCAGCACTCCCACTGCTAGGTATATACCCAAAAGAAAGTAAATGCATTTATTGAAGATAAATCTGCACTACCATTTTTATTGCGGCACTATTCACAATAGCCAAGATTCGGAAGCAACCTAAGTGTTCGTTAACAGATGAATGGATAAAGAAAACATGGCACATATTCACAATGGCGTACTATTCAGCCATAAAAAAGAATGAGATCCTGTCATTTGCAACAACCTGGATGAGACTGGAGGACATCAAATTAAGTGAAATAAGCGAGGCACTGAAAGAAAAACTTTGTATGCTTTCACTCATTTGTGGGAGCTAAAAAGGTAAATAATTGAACTCATGGAGGTAAAGAGTAGAAGGATGGCTACCAGAGGCTGGGAAGGGTAGTGAGGAAGAAGTGGGGGAAGTGGACATGATTAATGGGTACAGGGATACAGTTAGATAGAATGAATAAGATCTAGTATTTCATAGCACAACAGGGTGACTACAGTTGGCAATAATTTATCATACATTTAAAAATAACTAAAAGTATAATTGGAATGTTTACACAAGGAAATGATAAATGCTTGGGGTGATGAATACACCATATGATTATTATACATTGTATACCTGTATCAAAATATCTCACATACCTCATAAATATACACATCTACTATGTACGCATAAAAGTTAAATTTTTTTAATTACTACAACCACCCTCTTTCTCCCACTCCTCAGCCACAGGTTTTTACATACTTTCCATTAGGAAAGTACCACTCCCATAATAATCACCAGGAATGGATCAAGGTTTATCCTATCTCTCAGGTATATTGGGACAGGGAAGCAAAAACTGAGGACCTCTGAATTACAGGAGTGTTATGAGAGGATGAAGCATGCCTCCATTACAGCTCGACACTTACTGAGAGCCAATCATGCCCTAAGTGCTACTTTCTAGCACCCGGAGTTCAAAGTCTACAAGATAAATTTGGTCCTAACTGAGATCAGAGTTGACTAGAGCAAAGGAACCTGTAAGTGGAAAGGACAGAAAGTGAGGGAGCAAAACAAAAAACACAAAAGTGGGCATGTGGGGACTATCTGTGTGAGTATACTTGTTTTATCTAATTGGGCTGGGTGGGGTATAGTTAGAAAATTGCCCAGACTAAATGCATCTTAAAATATTGGAAATCCTTCCCCAGCCCTCTCCTCTTTCTGACCCTGTTGCTGCTGCCGCTGCTGAATTTGTCATTCCTAGTACTTGCAGATAACACAGGCACTGGTCATTCCATGGGCTATGGTCTGAATGGCTCCCACAGTTTAAGTGTTGGTGGTACTAAGTTTAACTGTGGTGGTACTAAGAGGTGGGACCTTTTGGGAAGTGATAAAGTGATGAAGACTCTGCTTCAGTGAATGGACGCGTGTCTTTTAAAAGGGTAGACAGGAACTAGCCTAGGCCCTTTTTGTTCTCATGCTCTTCTACCATATGAGGACATATTATTTGTCCCGTCTTGTCCTTTCCATCCCTTTGGCCACATCAGGACACCTAGACAGTGCCACCTATGAGGAAAGAGACCTAACCTGATGCCAAACCTGCCTTGATTTTGGACTTCCCGGCCTCCAGATCTGTGAGAAATAAATATCTATTGTTCATAAATTACCTAGGCTGTGGTACTTTGTTGTAGGAGTACAAACAAAACTATGACAATATGTCACCGTAAATAACCAAAAGATAAGGTAAAAGTTGATTATTTTCCAATACAACACACATGACACAAGATTACCCTGAAAAAATGTGTCATAACAATAAATAATATAATTTATTGAGTCCTTACTATGTTCTAGGTATTATACAGAGGATTTTTTTTTTGAAATGGAGTCTCGCTCTGTTGCCCAGTCTGGAGTGCAGTGGTACAATCTCAGCTCACTGCAACCTCCACCTCCTGGGTTTGAGCGATTCTCCTGCCTCAGCCTCCCAAGTAGCTGGGACTACAGGTGCCCACCACCACTCCAGGGTAATTTTTTTTATTTTTAGTAGAGATGGGGTTTCACCATGTTATCCAGGATGGTCTCCATCTCCTGACCTCATGATCTGCCCACCTCACCTCCCAAAGTGCTGGGCTTACAGGCATGAGCCACCGCACCCAGCCTATACAAAGCATTTTACGGCCATTAATACATCTAATTCTCACAACAATACTGTAAAGAGGTATTACCCCTACCTAATGAGCAGGAAACTAAAGCTCAAAAAGACTAAGCAAAATTCTCAGTACTATATAGATAGTAAACAGGAGAGCCAGGAATCCAACTCAGTCTGTAATTGTGGTTTGATGGGTCCAAATAGAACACCCGCCGAGTTCAAATCAACTGACATATGGTGATATGAAATCAGACAGACGGAAATTCTAATGCCAGCTTCATGACCAGTGAAAATAAATTAGGAAACAGGACATGGCTAAGCTGGGCAACCAAATAAGCTTATAATGTTCCTGGGAATTAAGGTGGCCCTTCCTCCAAAATGCAGGTCCCTGTGGCCCAGTGTACTTTACAAAGAGCCCAGATTAGAATGCTTTCTATTTGCAGGTTCACCCCAAAAAGAGAGGAGGCCACAAGTCCGGGCCCCTCAAACCCAGTGTGTCCATGGGGCACAAGGGGCCAGGAGTACAGTGTTAGGAAGTCTTTTAAAGCAAAACGAAGGAGCAAGAAACAAACAATCCACCCTAACATTTCTTTGACCTTGGCCCTCTTAGTTCATTGGGGTTTGATTTTTAATCTAATCTAAAACAGGAGTGAGGCTATGCTTTTCAGGGGAGGACCTCACATTCAATACCAACCGCTCTTCCAGTGTCACCCTGAAACTGTGGATGGGTAATTTAGATTTTGCCTGTAAAAGTTTCTAAAATTATCTGAATAATCAATTCATTACATGAACTTCAGAAACCTCTACATACAAGCTGAAAATGTACTACTAGTTCTTTTTCCCACCTCCAGTTATGTTGAGACAAATTGTCTAATACTACTCATGGGAGATTCTGTGATAAGTTTTAAGAATGACAGAAAGATACCTTGATAATTTGAAGTCAATTACATGGAAATGCCCTGAAGTTGAATAAAAACCAGCCCCATTATTGTATTTGCAGAAAGAAATTAAACTCCAGAGATTCAAGTCCTTTTGCAAGATAAAATATGAAGAACTTGTTGTGTGAAGGAAGTAAAGACCCAAATAAATTCTCTTGCCTTTGTCAGCTAAAAGTCTGTGGCCTATGGCAGAGCTTTTCACTAAGATTCAAGGTCCTGGCTAGGCGCGGTGACTCATGCCTATAATCCCAGCAGTTTGGGAGGCCAAGGCAGGTGGATCATTTGAGGTCAGGAGTTCAAGACCAGCCTGGTCAACATGATGGAACTCTGTAGCTACTAAAAATACAAAAATTAGCCAGACGTGGTAGCACATGCTTGTAATCCCAGCTGCTGGGGAGGCTGAGGCAGGAGAATTGCTTGAATCCGGGAGGTGGAGGTTGCAGTGAGCTGAGATTGCACCATTGCACTCCAGCCTGGGTGAAGAAGTGAGACTCCATCACAAAACAAACAAAAATAAAGATTCAAGGTCCTCTTTCATGATATAGAATTGTTATTTGGAATTGGCTGCCAATCCCACATTGCAGACTCCCTTTCATCTAAGTGTGGCCAAATAGTTGAGTTCTGCCAATGAGATGGGGGCAGAAGTGGTATGTTCCCCCAGGTCCAGACCAGGTTCATAAAAGCCTGGATATGTTTCTCCATTCTCTCTCATTTGTCCCCTCCACCTGATGAATATCTACAACAAGAATAACCCTACAGATCACGCAACCATGTTACCAAAGTCTTCATCAGAATGAGTTTTCATAGGACTGCATAGGGCAAACACTCTATCACCACAAAAGACAGAATTTTATGTCAAAAGTCCAGGGTTTGCTTGTTATGGCAACTAGCATTAACGTAATCAAGAGAAAGTCTTAAAAAGTCAAAATTCAACATCCCTAATTTTGGTTTTATTATGCTCAACCTCAGCCTAGACTTTCATTCAGAGGTATAGCTGAGGTAGAGATAAGACTGAGGTTCCTTCAGGAGTCCAGTCTGGGCTGTTCATTTAGACATCCATTTATTTAGGACCACAACAAAAAATGTTCTTTTGAGCTTCATGATTTTAAGAGTCTAAACTGTTAACAGAATGCATAAGATTATCACAGCCCTGGGCCCACACTCATGACATTGGAAAAGTAAATCCTCAGTTCCTAGGGCAATTTTACCAAGAAAAATGATGTTCCCAGAACGTAAGAATGGATAGCCACCAAAAATGAAACTGAGAGAAGGGGAGGGTAGGGGAAAGTGATCTTTCTCAACATCATCATGACCAAGTCACTGCTCATTCTAACGATGATTGTCCAGGGCTTGTGACTTGTGAGACTAAACACGGCACTCTCTACCAGATGGAGTGTCATAAAACCATGTTATGACACCGGTTTGCCATGTTGAGTAGGGAAATCCACCCATGCATGCTTTGTCATTTTCCAGAGAGTAGCATTTGAGAGTTGCCAAATTAGCACAGTTTCAAATGTTACGATGGTGACACTCTCAGTCATCAGATCTTACTCAAGATGTTTTTAATTTCCATCCTGCATCTTCCAACATCTCAATTTCCATTTCCCTCTGAGTCTTAAGGGTCTGGCACCCCTACTTTTAAATTTAACAAGCATTCCAACTTATTGGAATAAGCCCCACAGTCTCCTGGGAGCATGTCTCTGCTCCTGTGTCCCAGTGGTTGTCTACTCTGCTTCCTAGTTGGAATTGCTTACATTCAAGGTATTAATTTCATAGGGTATTTTTTTCCTCTAGTTTCCACATTTTTTCTCACTGGGGAATCATCTTTAATGGGTTACTGAACAGCAACCATTATTGATGTTTCTGAGGCACATGTCCTAGGGAAAGAGGGAGGACAAATACCTCTGCAACGTGCCCTTAAGATGCTGTCTCAGGTTTTTAAAGTTCCTTTCTTGGACAACCTTTCTTTCTTCCATCTCTCTTTTTATTTCTTGTCTATTTGGACATACTACCACTCATTCATTTCCATCTGTTGTTCACCTACTTAGACTCAGCTGAGTTTCTAAGAGTTTAACCTGCCTCATATGTGGGTCCCTTTCTCTCTCTAACACACCTAAGCTAGCTCATTTACCAGAATGAAGTGCCTTTCTTTGTTTTGTTTCCCCTTCGCTTTTGGATAGTATAATATACAGACCTCTAGAGCTTTTCTCAACAAAAACAACACTAATCTTCATCCTCTCCTCATTTTGCTTTGAACCCATCTTTCCAGAGGGCACAGGCAGCAACAAGGGAGAGACATTGCCCCACCATTCACTGATGAACCTGCGGTGGTTCCCACACTGGCAAAGTTTCATTAAGCACTTCAGCACACTGGTACAACTGCTGCCAACAGTTAGGCTTCAGCACACGTCTCTGCAGCATCCGGGAGCTGACACCACCCAGCCTGAAGCTCTCACCACCACTGAAATCCTCCAAGGAAGTGCCATGCATTGCCAGCAGCTGCTTTCATGACTTGCAGACATGTAGGCTGGATTTGTTAGCTCCTTATCAACTTGCAAATGACTTTGACAAATTTTCTTGTTTGTTTTTTTTTTCTTTTGAGGAAATGTTTGGATTGCTATTGCAGAGTCTTGTTTATAAGGCAATCAAAGCAGGAAGCAATTATCATCAATTATCATGTAAGACTAGCTACTGTCTTGTAATTACTGTGTTAATTGGCATTAAGTTTAGATAGAAATTATTGTTGCCCACTTCCAACTAAAAAGTAAAGAATGTCATGTCAGGAGTGAAGAAAGCACATCTAAAATACAGTTTTCCCTTTAAAGAAATTTTATCTAGAGAGCACGTTTCTTAATGTTTGTATGTTTCTCATTGCTTAAGTCATTCATTCATTCAAAAGTTGATGATGATGATGATGATGATGATGATGATGATGATGATGTGATAGACAGCTTCTAAGATGGCTTCCAATAATCCATGCTTCCTAGCTTTCATGCCCTTGTATAAAAGTGACTCATATAGCCAATAGGATATAAACAAAAGGATGGCATGTGACTTCCAAAGTTAGGGCATGAAAGTTATTTTAGGGACCATCATGCTCTCCTGGATTGCTCAGTCTATAAAAAGCTGTCAAGAGAACCAATATGTCAAGAGACCCTCAACTCTGTGGAGAGATCAACATGGCATTGAACTGAGGCCACACACCAACCAGCCCATACCAACTTTCTGCCATGCCAGTGAACCACTGTAGAAATGGATCCTGCAGCCCTAGTCAAGTCTTTCAAAGACTGTAACCCCACTAGCTCAATCTCTTGAAAGACTCTAAGCCGTATCTACCTAGCTAAGTACTTTCCAAATGACTGTCTCATAGAAATTGTAAGTAATAATGAACATTTGTTGTTTTAAGCCACTAAATTCTGAGGTAGATTATTATCCAACAGTAGGTAATTGATACAGATGGTGATTATTATTGTTAATGACTATGGTGGTGATTCCACCTCTCATCCCCTAGGAAGAGAAAATGTACAATCAGACATGGGATTTGCCCTTTAAGAAAATGACAGCCTTAATAAAAGATAAACCACAAGGTAACTCACTTAGCACTAAAATAAGATTACTTATTTAGATTCTGGTTTTATAGTTGCATTGTGGTTTTTGATTTGTTTTGTTTTGTTTTTTGAGACAGGTTCTCACTCTCTTTCCCAGACTGAAGGGCAGTGGTACAACTGTGGCTCACTGTAGCCTCAATCTTCCAGGCCCAAGCCATCCTCCTGCCTCAGCCTCCTGAGTAGCTAGGCCAAAGGTGCATGCCACCATGCCTGGCTAATTTTTTAATTTTTTTTTCTTTTTTTTTTTTAGATTCAGTGTCTCACTATGGTGCCCAGGCTGGTCTCGAACTCCTGGGCTCAATCTTCCCACCTCAGCCTCCCAAAGTGTTGGTATTACAGGCGTGAGCCACCATGCCTGGCCTATAGTTGCATTCTCTTAATAATGAAGTAGAGTAAGGACCTAGATATTTTGACAGCAGGACCTAAAAAAAAAATAACTTATTTTCTAACTAAAGAGGAAGAAGCAAAGTTCTTGGAAAGAAGAATTATGACAGGGCTCTTCTATCACTCATATAGATTTTCTATGCTGTATTTTCTACCATTCAGTGTAGAAAAGATAGGATCTCCCTTACTGTCAAATTGTTTTATTACAGAGCTGTCTTTGCCCATCTGAAATATAAACCTGTATGCTTGTACAAATGTTAAAGTTGGTGAAACATGTTTTAGATAATTATATACAATTATAAAACATAATTCTCAGAGAAGATATAATTTTCTATAAATCATTCCTTTTGTTAACTTAAATATAATTGAACTTAAAATAAATGTATTTTGTTCTGCTTTTCCATCTTATACTGACACTGGTGATTAACATACTAGTATTAAAAATAACGTATAGTTCAGTATACATCTGGCCTTTTAAACTGTTGTAATTTTCTGCATTATTTATTCAGTAGTTCACAAAAAATATTTGATTTAAATAATCTTATACCTCTAATTTTTTCCAACTCTAAAACATAGTGTGAAGTTTTGTTCTTCTATACATGAGTGTAGTATTTTGGGGTTTAGAGAGCATTTGCCCATACGTTTTCTCATGTGCAGAATATAATAATAACAAAAAACATCACCTGATTAGGCATCTTGATGCTCATTTTACAGATAAGTAAACTGAAATCCTGAAAAGTATAGTAACCTAGAAAAGGCACAGTTAAAACTGGATGCCAAGCTTAGTAAGGGCCAGAGCCTGGAGTTGAAACTGTGGTTGCCTGACTTTAGGCTGCTGTTACAAGTTGAGATAAACAGAAGTACTATTAAATGATATTTTATTCAGAGTGCCCAGGAATTTGCTAATTCTGCCAGGACATATCGCCATACCCTGCAAGGTTCCCTAGGAAGATAGGTGCACAGAGCCTACCTGGCAGAGCAAAGCACATTTCATTAGTTGTGATTTTGTCCCCAGTCTCTAAGACAAAACACTAATAAACCAGGCGGGATCATGTGACATAATTTCCCAAAAGCCAAGGCTTATTCCTTACCTCACCATTGCATTGCAAAGCAAAGTCAAAAATGTATACTCAGCTACACTGAAGAGAAGACACAAAACTCTTTAGAGAGTGAAAATGTATCTTGCGTGGAAAGTCCCCAGGCATTAGCTCCTGGCCTATCATCTAGAGATGCAGGATTGCACGATTGGGTGCCACATTGGAAGAAGAGCAAGCTTCCTGACACAGCATGAAACAGACAGGCACACCATATGAGACCTAGCTGACCTTGCTCTCCTGCCCTCCAGCATCTGATCTGCATGGAAGGAGTTGATGGAGGAGAGTGTCTGTTGAACTTGGTCTCTATTTGTTTTTGAAGATTTGTAGCCACGTGAAGATTGTACACGAAAATGTAGCCATGTCAGTTCCATAGGCATTGATCTAACCTAACCAGACTCCTCCTTCTGGTTTCTGGGGAGTTTGGCCCCTGACCCTGCCTCCTTCTTATAAAAGCTAGAGAAGGAGCTACACACTCTCTAGGGGCCAACATCTATGTGTTTTCCATCATGCTGCTCTCTTCTGAGGAACAGGATTTCTGCTATGATTTCCATTTTCTTGGCTATGTCCTTGCTACCTGCTGAGAGATATCCCAGATGCTGACTGGCCACTAATAATAGTCTGGCTGCCTGTTTGCCATCTGTTCCTGAATTAGCAGCTGCCATTCTCTACCCACTTCCACCACATCCTGAGTTGGATCTTACTGAAATACCAATGATTGTACCAGACTATCCACAGCCAAAAACTACCTATTGTGTGACCCTACAGAGACTTTATCCAGCCTAGTAGGCTGTCGTTCTCTCAGAATCCATAGAAAAGTCTCTGCCTCTGTCCTCCTCTTTCCATCTCGACAGTGGTCAGGCACCATCTCTCTCCCGGATGACTATAATAACTGGTCTCCCTGCATTCTGTGATACCTCTTTACAATCTGTTTTCTAAACAGAAGCTGAATAAGTCACAACACCAGTTCTCTCCTGAAAGCTCTGAAGCATCTAAAATGAAATCTAAACTCCTTACCGTGGCTGAGGCTCCAAGAGCTGAGCCTCCATCTCCATATCTTTCATGTCAGTTTCTACCTGGTTCCTACATTTTAAGCCAGTGGCTCTCAAACATTTTGACGAGGATCCACAGTGAGAAAGAAATTTTGCATCATGAATTAGTCCATACATGTGTGTACTGGATATAGTGTTGTACACACACACAAATGACACACACACACCAGAAAGAAAAGTTCAATGAACTAATACCTTTCTAAGTATTTAATCTTACTAAGTATGAAGCACTCTGATATATTTAATTTGGTTCTATTTAAATCTATTCTAAATCTATTCCTTTTATTCATCAATTTCTTTCTATTCTTTTATGTTTTTATTGTTAATGCAGGTGTTGACTCACTTGACGCACTAGTGTATTACAGCTTCTGAAATTTGTCCCATACCATCCACAACACATTGCTTCAAAAATATCAAACTTGGAGCAGCAATGGCATCTTTCCAATGATAAGTTTCCACTGTGGTTTTCAGTGGGGCTCAGTTGGCATTTGGGGGTTTGATATGGTTTCGCTCTGTCCTCACCCAAATCTCTTCTTGAATTGTAACTCCTATAATTTCCACATGTCACGGGAGGGACCCAGTGGGAGGTAATTGAATCATGGGGGTGGGTCTTTCCCACACTGTTCTCATTATAGTGAATAAGTCTCATGAGATCTGATGGTTTTATAAAAGGGAGGTCCCCTGCACATGCTCTCTTTTGCCTGCCACCATGTAAAATGTGGCTTTGCTCCTCCTTGCCTTCTGCCATGATTGTGAAGCCTCCCCAACCACGTGGAACTGTGAGTCAATTAAACCTCTTTCCTTTATAAATTACCCAGTCTCAGGCATGCCTTTATGAGCAGCATGAGAACAGACTAATACAGGGTGGAACAATTTTTTATTGTAAGTAACTGCCTAATTCATTTTGGGATATATGGTATCTTTAGCCCCAAATCCACCCAATGCCAGTAATGTCACTAATCATTGTGACTATGAAAAAATGCTTCCATACATTTCCCAATGTTCCTGCTCCAATTGAGAACCATTAGAACTAATGCTTCACCTCAAGATTTTTGCGTAGATTGCTGTTCTTTTTACTCCACTCTCACCTTTCAAATTCAAAGCCGCAGAGAGACCTTCTCTGACCACCTAATCTAAATTTGCCAGTGCCCATAAACTCTGTAATAATACCATGTTTTAATTATGTCATAAAAGTTTTGATTACCTGAAATTATTTCATCCATTAATTGACTTATGATCTCTCCATGCCCCCTCTCCTTTGGAGAGTTTAGGAAAACTCTCCAAGTGTGGGAAATTTGCTTGCCTTGCTTTCTGGTCTGCCCCCAATATCTAAAAGATCCTGACCCATAGTGGGTGCTTTATGAATAAGTGAATAAAACTCCTTGAATCCTGGTATGACTGAAGGCCCCATTTACTTGTTTCACTTTGTCAATCTTCTTCACTCCATTTATAGTTTATATATGTGAGCCATACCAACCATGAACCTTGTTTTTTTCAGACAGAAGTAGTTCCATACTTTTGCTCTGACATCTCTAAGAGCAACCCCTTCCCCCACATTCCTAAAAACCTCTTGATTGTTTGGGGATGCTGTCCCTGAATTTATCCAGCACTATGATGTAAGGGAATGAGCATAAACAGAGGAGGCAGACAGACACGGACATAGCTTCAGTCTTGAGTTGGGGCTCACCAACTGAGCAATATTGCATAGATTTCTAAGTTTCTGGTTTATCCTCTGAAACAATGAACTTTAACAGCCAGGTCTCAAGATGATTATAAAGGTTAATCAAGACAATATATGCAGAATATAGTAGTACTTAATAAGTGATCATTCTTTCCCCAATCCCCTCCCAAGGGTTTACCTACTCACTGTCTGAATGTCCACATTCCTGTCCAAGAGAAAATGTTTATTTTTAGAACTCTTTTTTTAACACTTTCTTAAATAACCCATTCAATAGTTAAATTAGGAACTCATGTGAAGTAAGCCATGTGTGGAAGCCAAAGGACAGGGCAGTTTAAGCTTGTTTACCTTTAGAACCTGCAAAGCTAAGAGCTGCCATAATGATCAGCAATACACAGTTGCAGTTGGGGTCCTACAGTTTTGCTTAATAATTTATCTTTACTAAATGATTTCATGAATTCTCCTAGTCATATATTTGTAGCTTTCTTTTCTTTTCATTTGCTGTATAAAGGTCAGAACCTTGTTTATACTTTAATTCTGCTCATTCTAACAGTTTTATGTAGCAAACATCCTCAATTCTGCACACAAATAGAGACATCGTGGTGCAATAGATTTTAACAAGGGATCTGAATTTTGGGAAAATCTTTGTGACTAACTGACAATATGACATTGAACAAGTCTGAATTTTTCTGACTCCCAGTCAGCTCACCTGTCAAATGAAACTTATAGAACCTAACTAACCAGCTCATGAGACTGTTGGGTGGAAAAGTGAAATAATATATGTGTTAGCTCTGTGTGAATTATTAAGTACAGTAGTCAACAAGTACTTGTAGAATAGATAATTTTTTTAAATGAGTAAGTAAATTACCATGTAACCATGTGTCTTCCCTGATAAAGTATTTTAAGTGGTCAGCTTGGCCTTTGGGAGAAAATCTAAACTCAGTAGAACCATGCCAGTTGGTCCCTCTCTGTTCATCTGTGATCCCTGAAATTCTGTGACTGTGCCCTGCAGCCATGCTGCACTTTCTCACTCTGACCCATCCTGTTTCCATACTTTAGCATATGTTTTTCCTTTGGAAAGCTCCTCCTCTCCCAGGGCCTCCCTGGATTTTCCCCATCTGAAGGCTTCTCCAAGTGATATGGTTTGGCTGCATCCCTACCCAAATCTCATCTTGAATTGTAACTCCCACAATTCTCACATGTCATGGGAAGAACCTGGTGGGGGCTGATTGAATCATGGGGGCAGGCCTTTCTTGTGCTGTTCTCATGATAGTGAATGAGTCTCATGAGATCTGATGGTTTTAAAAATGAGAGTTCCCTGCACAAGCTCTTTTTGCCTGCCCGCCATCCACATAAGACATGACTTGCTCCTCCTTGCCTTCTGCCATGATTGTGAGGCCTCCCCAGCCACGAGGAACTGTGAGTCCAATTAAATATCTTTCTTTTGTAAATGGCCTACTCTTAGGTATGTCTTTATCAGAAGCATGAAAACTGACTAACACTGTAAATTGGTGCCAGTAGAGTCGGGTGTTGCTGAAAAGATACCCAAAAATGTGGAAGTGACTTTGAACTGGGTAACAGGCAGAGGTTATAACAGTTTGGAGGAATCAGAAGAAAACAGGAAAAGGTGGGAATGTTTGGAACTTCCTAGAAACTTGCTGAATGGCTTTGCCCAAAATGCTGATAGCAATATGAACAATAAAGTGCAGGCTGAGGTGGTCTCAGATGGAGATGAGGAACTTGTTGGGAACTGGAGCAAAGTGACTCTTGTTATGTTTTAGCAAAGAGACTGGTGGCATTTTGCCCCTGCCCTAGGGATTTGTGGAACTTTGAACTTGAGAGAGATGATTTAGGGTATTTGGCAGAAGAAATTTCTAAGCAGCAAAGCATTCAAGAAGTGACCTGGGTGCTGTTAAAGACAGTCAGTTTTGTAAGGGAAGCAGAGCATAAAAGATCAGAAAATTTGCAGCCTGACAATGCCGTAGAAAAGAAAATCCCATTTTCTGAGGAGAAATTCAAGCTGGCTGCAGAAATTTTCCTAAGTAACAACCGAATGTTAATGCCTAAGACAATGGGGAAAATATCTCCAGGGCATGTTAGAGGTCAAGGCAGCCCCTCCCATCATAGGCCCAGAGGCCTAGGAGGAAAACATGGTTTCATGGGTCAGGCTCAGGGTCCCTGTGCTGTGTGCAGCCTAGGGACTTGGTGCCCTGTGTCCCAGCCACTCCAGCCATGGCTGAAAGGGGTCAATGTACAGCTCCAGCTGGGGCCTCAAAGAGTGCAAGCCCCAAGCCTTGGCAGCTTCCACATGGTGTTGAGCCTGTGAGTGCACAGAAGTCAAGAATTGGGGTTTGGGAACTTCCACCTAGATTTCAGAAAGTTAATGGAAATGCCTGGATGCCCAGGCAGAAGTTTGCTGCAGGGGTGGGACCTTCATGGAGAACCTCTCCTAGGACAGTGCAGAAAGGAAGTGTGGGGTCAGAGCTCCCACACAGAGTCCCTACTAGGGCACCACCTAGTGGAGCTGTGAGAAAAGGGCCACTGTCCTCCAGACTCCAGAATGGTAGATCCACTGACGACTTGCAACATGTGCCTAGAAAAGCTACAGACAACACTAGCCTGTGAAAGCTGCTAAGAATGAGGCTGTACCGTGCAGAGCCACTGGGGTGGAGCTGCCCAAGACCATGGGAACCCACCTTTTGCATCAGCGTGACCCAGATGCGAGACATGGAGTCAAAGGAGGTCATTTTGGAGCTTTAAGATTTGACTGCCCTGCTGGATATTGGACTTGCATGGGGCCTGTAGCCCCTTTGTTTTGGCCAATTTCTCCCACTTGGAATGGCTGTATTTACTCAGTGCCTATACCCCCATTGTATCTGGGAAGTAACTAACTTGTTTTTGATTTTACAGGCTCATAGGCAGAAGGCACTTGCCTTGTCTCAGATGAAACATTGGACTGTGGACTTTTGGGTTAATGCTGAAATTAGTTAAGACTTTGGGGGACTGTTGGAAAGGCATGATTGGATTTGAAATGTGAGGACATGAGACTTAGGAGGGGCCAGCAATGGAATGATATGGTTTGGCTGTGTCCCCACCCAAATCTCATCTTAAGTGGTAACTCTAACAATTCCCACATGTCATGGGAGGAACCTGGTGGGAGGTGATTGAATTATGGGGTCAGGTCTTTTCTGAGCTGTTCTCATGACAGTGAATCAGTCTCATGAGGTCTGATGGTTGTAAAAACAGGAGTTGCCTGCACAAGCTCTTTTTGCTTGCTGCCATCCACTTAAGATGTGACTTGCTCCTCCTTGCCTTCCTCTATGATTGTGAGGCATCCCCAGCCACATAGAATTGTGAGTCCAATTAAACCTCTTTCTTTTGTAAATTGCCCAGTCTCAGGTATGTCTTTATCAGCACTATGAAAACGGACTCATACACCAAATGTGAGCCTCTTCTCCTGTGCACTCATATTACCTTAATGACAGTACTCACCACGCTGCAATTTTTGACTAAAAAATGATCTTCTTGGCACTATATTTTTGACTCCTAAGTGACACTGGGTTGCTATGGATTGGTCAGCTTCTAGAATATTGTATCTAATGCCAGTGAATGGTGATACAATTTTTATTTCTCCATATAAATGGGACAGGTCAGTGCACATGGAGCTGGTATGTATCCCTGTGTTCTTGATTTATTCCACACAAATAAAGAGATAAGTATAGTCCAAAAATTGCTGCCCTAACCTTGAGAAGACCTGGAACTAGGTGGAACTAAAAAATGAAGCAAACTCTTAGAAAAAGTGAAGTGGTCTCCAAATTACTCTGCTCATGCCTCCTATCAGTAAAAAATTATTTAGCAGGTACCCCAATATACACTTGTTTATTAACTAAATACTTATATTTATAGACTAATGTTTATACATGCATATTCTAAGCTATATATCTATGTAAATTAAATGCCAATGTGTTATATATTTTGTGAAACATGTATGAAAATAGAAAATAGAAATTACTTGAAGATAACAGTATCAATCCATTTCTTAAATATCAAAAAAAAACTTGATTCTGTTTTTCTTTTAGATAAAAAATAGCCAACTTCTGGCGAAACTATGCAGAATAAACATGTGCTTTTATTCCATTTCCTCATAAAGCCCCTGCTAAGTTACTAATTATCAGCAAAGAAATACAAATATATAAATCCACCCAGATATAGAGAATGAAAAGGAGATAGCACACATTTTTAAAAAGCAAACACAGTTTCAAATATGTAAATCAAAACTGTGGTTCACTACTAAACTAGCAGATTACAGAAAAAAAAATCTGGATTTTTGTAGGTTGGAACACAACAAGAATTAAGCATTTTTGAGCTGCAGAATCCTGCAAAGGCTCAGGAATTAGAAATGCCAAATAGTTCTGAAGGCAGCCTCTAAGCAGTGGAGCTAAAAGCAGGAAGACTGGGTGAAAGTCAAACAAGAAGCAATAAATCACCCATACCTATGATTCTACACCTCCCTCCCTGCTCCTTTGCCGTGTATATAATCAATAAAATATTAGTATCCATAATTTGGAGAGAATTCCTACAAATTCTTAAGAAACTCAATAGAAAAAAAAGACAAGAGGCAAGAATGGGCCTTTCACATAAGAGGAAACATAAATGATGAATATCCTCACTTCACTGGCAATCAAGAAAGTGCAAATCAAGAACAGAATGAGATAATATTTTATACCATTCATTGAGCAAAAACTAAGAAGCCTTAATATAACGAGCATTATTGAGGATATAATTTAGCAAAATTCTTATAAACAGCAAAGTGAGAGCATAATTTAGAAAACAATTTGGCATTATTGTGTGCATTAGATTGGCTATGCTAATAACTGTAAAAACCAGCTCCTAAATCTAAGTGACTTAACACAATAAAAGTCTAACATAAGAAGTTTCTAGTCTTTCATGTGAGTTCTCCTAATTAAATGGCTCTCCTCCAACTGGTGGACCTAGAGTTCCAGGCTCTGTCCATCAAATGGTTCTGCTATCTCAGAAAATTGTGCTTCTAGTTTGAAAGATCACGTGAAAGATTGTAGGGCCAGATATGCCTTGAGTTAAATTACTTCCACTCACATTACACTAACCAAAGCTCAGTCACATGATCCTATGCTATTTGCAGACAAGGCTGGAGAATGTAGTCTTCTTGTGTAACCAAAAAAATTGAGATTTGTGAGCACCTGGAAGGTCACTGGCATATCTTGTAAAGTTGAGCATAAATACACCATACATACTGGGAAATGCTCTTTTGGATATGTTGGAGTTACTACTCGGAGACCCCAGAGGGATTCTTGCACATACAAACATACAAGTATGTTGATGAAAGCATTGTTCCTAATCCAAAACCCGGAAACAACCCAAAGGACCCTGAAAAGTCCAAATACCCACCCATAAAAACTTAGCAACAATCCAAATCAACAAGTAAAGAAATAGCTGGGCACAGTGGCTCATGCCTGTAATCCCAGCACTTTGAGAGGCTGAGACCGGTGATCACCTGAGGTCAGGAGTTTGAGACCAGCCTGGTTAACATGGTGAAACCCCATCTCTACTAAAAATACAAAAAATTAGCCAGGAGTGGTGGCACACACCTGTAATGCCAGCTACTCGGGAGGCTAAGGCAGGAGAATTGCTGGAACCTGGGAGGCGGAGGTTGCAGTGAGTCGAGATGGCGCCATTGCACTCCAGCCTGGGCAATAGAGCAAGACTCTGTCTCAAAAAATAAATAAATAAAATAAAAATAAAATAAAATGAAAGAAAGAAAGGAAGAAAGAAAGAAAGGCTTATTCGCCAAGTGGAATGTTTTATAACAGCAAAATGAATGAACTATAATCATAGACAGTG
Organism: Pan troglodytes; assembly: GCF_028858775.2. Classification (NCBI taxonomy): domain Eukaryota; kingdom Metazoa; phylum Chordata; class Mammalia; order Primates; family Hominidae; genus Pan; species Pan troglodytes. Next base: position 144,529,577 of record NC_072405.2, read on the forward strand.
AAAAAGGTGAGTCTTGTAACAGATGTTGAGTGGAAGAAAAGTGAATCGCCAAAGAGCATCTTCAAATATATTATTTTTAAATAAAACTTAAAACCTAAACAATTCTAAATCAATTTGTATAAGGGATGTATTAGTGGTTTCTAAAATTATTTTAAAGTGCATAAGAGGATGATAAATACAAAAAGGAGAGAACCTATGGGAAATTCCAACACAACCAGGAATACTCTAGTTATGAGTTGTTATGAAGGTTCATGGGTAACCATATTATTACTATAACGTTTAACTCACATATATTCTAAACTTAGGGGAAAAGTCTCTATTTGCTTAGAAGTCATGCTTATTTGCTAACTTGTTATGTTTCTATCTTTAAGTAGGGAGAAACATAAAGAGGAAGACAATAGAGTTTGGATGAGCTGCTGCCCAGAGCCCTTTGTTTCTGTCCTCAGGTAAAAATATCCTCTAGACCTGATTCCCACTGGATGGCAGCCTTGTGGACCCTGCAGAGATGTGACCGTAGAGAGCCTTCTGTCAGCTACCCCCAGTCACTAAAGGAAGGATAGAAGGATCTGTGACCTGGAAGTTTAGGACTTTGCAGAATGTAACTTTTAGGATGAAGGCTGGAAACAGTGCAAATAATATCTGGACACTGTTTCACACTCTGTTCGTTGCAAAAAAGGGGATTTAAAACCCTCCCTTTGATGTGATGAGATTTCCATTGCATTGACATTTAAAAAAAAAAAAAATCAGAGTACAGCCTGGCCTAGAGAGAAAAGGAAACTCCAATATGACAGATCCTAAGACTAATGCACTTAAAGCAATAACTGGAATCATAAGTGCACTTAATACATGTTTGTTGCTATTGTAATTATATTAATATTTATTATACATACATGACATATATGTATGTGTAAGTATACATATGAAAATATGTATTTATTCAAGGCTTTCATTATATACAGACAACAGACTCTCTTCTAATCATGGGATAGGCATAAACTCTAGTCTCCTCATCATAGTACTTTCGACCCTCATTCTCTTACTGCTCTATCATGCTGTCTTCACCTTTGTCTCGAGCATCATTTCCTGATTCACAGCATCCTTTTCATGCTGATTACAACAGTTTGCATACCTTCTTCCTTTTCTCAGTTTCATTTTTTAAAATGTAAGCGTTTCTATTAGAAGAAGAAACATTCACTATCTCCATAATTTGGAGGTTAACCAGTTATTTCCTATTTCTGTATTTTTTGCCACTGTATTTGCATAGAGCTTAAAAGTAAAAACAGAACCTTGGGAGTCATTGTGTTGCGATTTGTAAAGAAAGACTTAGTTGCTGATAAGACTACTCAGCAACAACATACGGAGAGACGAAAGTAGTTAAATAGAATGTCGCCTGGTGTCCCTTCAAAGCCTATGGTCTTGCCAGCTCCTTGAGAATAATGACTGTATTGTTCACCTTCATATTTCAGGTCTCTAGAGCACAAAGTTCCTGAAATTTCCACCCAATAAATATTAAATAAATTTGTGAATTAATAAGCAAAGAATGGATCTTTAAAAAGAAATCATTTCCTTAAGTTTGATGGAAGATACAAATAGTCTATCCCAGGCTTGGGAAGAGAATAGTGTCTTACCCACCTCACTTCATGATGTTCCCCATAAGGATTAAGGAAGGGGACCCTACTTGCAGTTGAATACACCAGAAGGCATTGAATATATCATTATATGAGATACTCCAATTTGCTTTTGTATACTTGGAATTTTAGAAAGTTCCCTTTTTCCATTATTAACCTATGGAAAGGTTATTCCATTATTAACATGGCAAGGAATATTCTAATTGTGTGTTGTTTTGAAGATTCATGGGTAACCATATTATTACTACAATTTTTAATTCATATATATTCTAAACTTAGGGGGAAAATCTCTATTTGCTTAGAAGTCATACTTATTTGCTAACTTATTTTGTTTCTATCTATAAGAACAGAGAAACATGAGGAGGGAGAAAACAGAGGTAGAATGAGCTGCTACCCAGAGCCCTTTGTTTCTGTCCTCAGGTAAAAATATTTCCTGGACCTGATTCTCGTTGGATGGAAGTCTTGTGGACCCTATAGAGATTTGGCCATAGGAGTAACACTTAACCATCTGCTGTGGTGGAAAGAACACTCACTGTAGGGTCACTCTACCCTGGATTCTAATCTCAGTTCTTTATTTATCAGGTGAGTGCCTATAGATAAGTTACTTTGACTCTCAGAGCCTGAGATTCTGTATCTATACAATGGGGGAAGTAATGCCTGCCATAATGAAAAGCTTATATAAGATAATCAGGAAGTTCCTGGTTTAAGGAAGAAGCTGAATGTGTGTCATTCCCCCTAAATTTGTGCCCATTTGCTCTGGTTCAAGCTTACTATCCAACAGTGAATATGTTCTCTCGCTTTTCCAAATGATAGCCGCTCTATTAAGCACAACCATACTGTCACCATTTATGATTTACTCCAAACACAATGGACCAGGTTCCTTCAAATGTCAGTAATACGGCGTAGTTCATGATCCTTTGGTGATGACATCATAGAAGGCAAATATGACTCCACAGCAAATAAGTGAAGTGAGCCTGACAGGCTTCATCTGTATTTCTTTAGGGAGAAACAGGGCTTTAGGAATGAAGTATGGCTTCTCATTGCCCACATGATGCTTGGTCAGCAGAGGGCTAGGCCTCTCAGGTCATTCCTGTACCCTAGGGATCCATGGGGGAAAAGTGACCCTCTCCATGTACTTCTGAGGTCATGAAGGTCATTCAGCCAGTTGCAAGGAGAACTGGAGCTAGAAGCCAACCCCACTCCCACTTCCTACCGTATCTTCTTTCTACCCGCTCCTTCCCTATCCTCCCACTTGCCTATGGCAGACACTGTGCTTTTAAGGTACAGTCACTTTTAAGTCTAAAAATGAGAAGTTGTTTTTACACAGTCTTGCTATAATTAAGTCATCAGCACAACTCATGAAAACATAACAGTGCCTTTTTAATTAGTGTCTTGAATGTGAATGAATGGTTCATTATTCTTTCCCATCTCAAGCTGAGATCATTATTAAAGTCTGAAGAAATAATAAATAGCCAGACAGGGAAATTCAGAACCGCTTGGTGAGGGTCACTTTTCCCCCTGGGTCCCCAGAATACAGGAATGACCTGTGAGGCCTGGTGTCTGAACAAGCAGCATGTGGACAATGAGAAGCCAAAGAAAGCTCCTAACATTTGGGCTCGGGTCACCCTCAGAGCAAAGGCATACCATTGAAAGAATAAGGAGACTTTCTAAAAAGACTCACCTGGTTCTCCTTTGAGGTTTATTGGATTTAGATAAATAAGCAATTCTATTTAAGTCCAATATCTTGACTCTGGGCCAGAGAAGTCAGAGTTGTCTTTTATGTGTCTACTCTACAAAAATGTGTTGAGAACCTACTTTGTACCAGTTCCTGTGCTCAGTGCTGGGATCCAAGATAACTAAGATGCAGTCCTTGACTTCAAATATGAGATTCAGTTATATGTGAATAATGATTGCAGTACTCTAGGACACATCCATTCAGGAAGGCTGTTTGGCTGTTGTCCTGATATATACAAAGGTCTTGCCAAGGAGCTGATGTTTAAAAAACTAGGTCTTGAAAATTGAGTGAGTAGCTGTGCCCCTTCCTCTACAAAATGTTATATAGCAGAACTTTTTCCTACATCCCTCTGCATATTTCATGACACCTGCTGGACAGAACCTGCCATATAACCATATAAAGAAATAAAGGAAGTGATTTTAATTTCAACTGCATTTATTGAGCACCTTTTTGGCAAGACACAGAGGGGGTTATAAAAGATACAGTTTCTGAGTGTCAGCCTATAATTGGTGGCCATTGTTCTCTATATAAAGAGGTCAAACTGTAATGATTACCACATTCTGTGATTAACCAAGAGATGGCCTAGTCCCAATTATAAAACTAATTTGGGAAGGAGTCTTTCCCTCCTGGTGTCTCATCTGTAAAAATGAAGAGGTCAAACACAGAGGCCTGAAGCTTCCCGTGCTGTGAGTCTATGATGTTACGATTTCTGTGAAATAAGCTTCTGCCTTTGAAACACAGTCCCTGAATGATTCTACCCTCAAGGACAGCATCGAAAACTCAGCTAAATGCTGGGGTATCTGATGGTCAAGAACAAAATCCATTATCCCAGAACATTCAAGGAGAATTGAAAAATTTCATACCAAATGTAGCCCACAGCCTTGTTTGTAATGGTAAGAAGACAGAGACAGAAGTGTGTGCAGGCCCAGGGAGCTGGGTTGTAAGTGGAGGTGCATTAGCTGAATGAAGTGATGGCAAGGAGCAGGCACCCATAAATATTCCATGACACCCAGTTGATTTATCAGAATGAGTTCCAGCCCTCATTTGTGAAACCAGCAATGAGTCTTTTGGTTGTTCTTTGGCCGCTGCCATCCACTGTGCTCTGCCTATGGCTGAAGTTCTTCTGCTCCACCAAAAAAATCATCCCCAATCTACTCTCCCTTAACACTACCAAGCTACTGAAGTTTTCCAGCATTTGGCTTATGAAATATTCACACCAAGTATAGCAGGACACTTGAGAAAATGGAGGCAATGGAAATTGAGAGAGGTCATGTATGAAACAGCAACAGTGCTCAAAATGGAATGCCAGATTTTCCTAACACTTGAGTCTGGACTCTTTTCATTTAGAATGCTTCTCAACTTTGTCAAGTTATGGCACACACAAAAAATGTTAACATTTGTCTGGCACAATGGAGTTAATAGATGGGACTCCCTGAAACTGGACAAGATACACGCAGAAGTTCCCAGGTATCCCACCCCAAGGACTAAAAGAATAGCTTAGCACCTTTATGGTATTAGTCAATTTATGCCAGCTGTTGTAACAATCAAAATCTCAATGGATTAACACAAGCAAGGTTTATTTCTTATTTGGGTCATTGTCTAACTAGGCATTCCAAGTAGCAAGTGGTTTTCTAAATAGTGGTTCCGGGATCACAGCTCCTTCTATCTGTGGCTCTCCCATCCTCTACACTCTCCTGAGAATCCTCCATTGGATGATTTATATACAGCCTGCTGATAAGCCAAGAGACAGAAGGAGGAGAATCACAGGACATCTTATGACAGTCAGGCATCCACCACTGTCTCCTATATCCCATTGAGCAGATACCAGCCACATGGTCCGTATGGCAAAAGATCCTAGTGCCCCTGGCTATCCAGAGCAGAATGGGGTGGCTGAGCATCTTCCCATTATCGGTCACAGGCTTAGCCAGGCTCTTCCTTTGACCTTAGGTCCCCAAAGTGTGCTCCATGATTAGCAGCCCTGGCAGCATCTGGGGCCTTTTCAGAACCACAGAAGCTCAGGCCCTAGCTTAGGGCTGTGCATTTCAGTAAGATCCCTAGGTCATCTTGTTTGGAGAAATATTGCACCAGACCACTCACCCATCTAGTGACCATCAAAACTGCCAAACCCATCAAAACAGCAAAGAATTTTAATCAGTAAGTTTTCTATGGCCATGAACTCCCAACTCAGAATTATGTGGATACATAAAGAAAGGCACCTACCTTGCAAGAGCATCAATATTTATTAATCATGTATTTAGTGTCAAATACAAAACCAGAAACATCACACACATTATCTCATTTAAGAACTACCATAATCCTGGCCGGGCACAGTGGCTCAGGCCTGTAATCTCAGCACTTTGGGAGGCTGAGGTAGGCAGATCAACTGAAGCCAGGAGTTTGAGACCAGCCTGGCCAACATGTTGAAACCCCGTTTCTACTAAAAATACAAAAAATTAGCCGGGTTTGGTGGCGGGTGCCTGTAATCCCAGTTACTTGGGAGGCTGAGGCAGGAGAATCACTTGAACCTGGGAGGCGGAGACTGAAGTGAGCCAAGATTGTGCCATTGCATTCCAGCCTTGGCAACAAGAGCAAAACTCCGTCTCGGGGGTAGGGGGGATGGAACCTACCACAATCCTGAGGGAGGAATCATGATCTTTGCTAAAGAAAAGTGAGGAAAAAGTAAGTTTGATATGTAAAGAAACTTACCCAAGACCCCCCTGCTGGTTAGTGAGACAGTGAGACCAGAATTCAGAGCTACATGTTTCTAGTCTGGGACTTTCGGTGTTCTGCCATGCAGTAGTTTATCTGCATTTCAAGCTCAGTCTTTAGACAATGGCCCAGTCGATAATAACTTGAAAAGGGCTCTAGAATTATGTAATTTGGAGAAGAAAATGAAATGCTCAACAGAAGCTTAAAACATGCACATTTAAAAATTTTAAATTATTCCATGAAAAAAATGATTTTCTTGAAGTTAGATTAAAAAGAGATCTTACAGGCTGTTCCAGTTAATTTTAACCTCAGTGAGAAATGTCACATTTCCCATGCACATTTGATTAGGCATCCAGGAGTGTCAGGACATCCTGTCCCGTGGTGGATTTCTGTGAGAATTATATGGTCTATGGAAATAATTATAAAACAAAGTCTCATCTCAATGTGAACAAGAGGAAGAAAATAAACCACTAATATTCTGATATTCCAAGGACATGGCAAACCAAGATACACTCTGAGCTCTGAAATGCCCTTTCATCCTTACACTTCTCCTATTTAGTAATACTTGTTAACTCCTGTGGTAATTGTTTGCATCTCACTGGGGATATGTTTGAATTTATTATGATCTCGACAGGCAGAGAATTTCTCATCATGTTGACCAGTAGTTCTCAAAGGTAAGTGAGCATGAGGATACTGGGAAAGACTATGCACATGTATATTCCTGAGCCCCATCCCCAGAAATTCTGACTCAGCACATGTGGACTGGCACTCAGGAATCTAAATGCTAAAAATGCAGCCTAGGTGATATTCCTGCAGGTGGTCCATGGACATCACTTTGAAAAATAAGAATGTCTTTTGCAGCATTGCAGTCATTCATTTGCAGTCTGCTCACTCCTTCCTGTCATTATGGTAGAACCCCATTTCTCATTCTCTTACTTCTTAATGCTCAGCTCCTTGCCTAGAATCTCAGGACACAATTATTTTAATCTATAATTCTCAATAAACACTTGCTTAATAAAGGAAAATAAGTGTACAAAATAAAGAAGGTGAAGTAGATGAATGAATAAAAGAATGAATATCAAGTACAATGGGCTTCACTGCAGCATGTTGTAAGGTACTGCCCCTGTCTGTTGTAACCTACTGGGGATTGAACCAACATATTTTTCCGTTTCTGTGCTAAATAATTCTGGGACAAAGCATATTTTCCTGTTTTGTGCCAGGCAATATTGAGATCAAACAAAAATAATTTGTCTTCATTTCCAAAAAATATCTTCTCTTAAAAAATAAGGCTATGTCTTAATTGATCAGCTTACATATCAGGGCTAACAGCATCAATACGCACATCAACCTCACCCGCTTTGCCATGCACAGAAATCAAGTGTTCACATTATAAACTCTGCTCAATCTTAACTAGTTCCCCACCTTGCAACCAGTTCCCTACCACTCAAGAGATAGTGAAGACTGAAACCACGGTAGAAATCACCTACTTTGAAATACTACTAATCCACTCTCTTCATTTCTTATTTTGAAGATACTATGAGACTGTTGAGGTGATGTTGCAAGAACAAAAAACCAAACACCGCATATTCTCACTCATAGGTGGGGATTGAACAATGAGAACACATGGACACAGGAAGGGGAACATCACACTCTGGGGACTGTTGTGGGGTTGGGGGAGGGGGGAGATACACCTAATGCTAAATGACGAGTTAATGGGTGCAGCACACCAGCATGGCACATGTATACATAGGTAACTAACCTGCACATTGTGCACATGTACTCTAAAACTTAAAGTATAATAATAATAAAATAAAATAAAATAAAAAATCATCTTAATAAGCTTAACCTTCCTTGATCAGAAAGTTTTCTGGGGAGTCAGAAACCAATACTACAAAGCCTCTTAGCACAGAACTATATAAAACCCAGCACACAATGAGCCTTCAATCATTGCTCTAGACTGGACCAAGAACCCTGACTTATGTTATATTACTATGAGTAACCCTATAATATGTAATATATAATATTACTCTGGGTAATCCTCTAATAACAACATATAACATGTATTTATAATAGATTTATATTTATAATATGCTATATATTATAGGGTTATCCAGAGTGATTTTCAAGCCAACTCCTTCTGGGTTGCCTGGGTTGGAGAAAACAGAAAGACGGAACCTTTTGTATTCATTCATACATTTATTTGTGCATTCATTTGACCAATATTTATTGGAGAATTATATTGAGCTGGGCACTAGGGATAAAATACTATGCATTCGCTGTCTAGCAGAGGAGATAACTATGTAAACTGATCAGTGTAATGATGTGTCACAAGGGCTGTGATGAGTCTATTGGGAATGGTAGGAACATGAAAAACAGAGTGGTCTGTTCTACCTGGAGAGGGAGGGAGTACCACTTTGTGCATAATGGACTTGATGCTTGAGCTGAGATTTGTAAGATTAGATATTACTAAGAAGATGAGGTAAGATAAACATCACAGAAGACAGAAGGAGCAAAGTTCCGGAGGCATAAAGAGGCTGGGGTCAATGGAGTTGTAAGTATTTTGTCTTTTCTGGAACAAAGAATTTGAAAAATAAGTATGGAAATGTTAGTAAGGGCCAGACAGATAACAAAATGCCTTATCTCAAAAGGGTATTTGACTTGATAAAACACTGAAGGGTTTTTATTAAGATAATGACAGGACAAGACTTATATTGTAGAAAATTCCTTCTGGTGACAGAGTAGAAAGTGAGCTGGGAGGCAAAATGACAGTGGACCCAAGGAGAGTGGTTGGTAAGCCATTACATTTGTCCCATCAAGAGATAGTGAAGGTTGCAACCAAGGTGTTGTAGATTGAACAATCTCTCCCGAGAAGACAAGTTCACCTCCTAACCAGTATATGTGAACACAATCTTATTTGGAAATAGGGTCTTTGCAGATGTAATCAAGTTAAGATGAGGTCATAACTAACAATGGTGTGCTCCAATCCCTGGAGTCCTTAGAAGAAGAGGAAAATTTGGACACAAAGACATACAGAGGGAGAAGATCATGTGACAGTGGTGGTAGAGATTGGAGTGATGTGTCTGCAGGCTAAAGAACACCCAGAATAATTACCAGCAACTACCAGAAGCTATGAAGAGAGAAGGAAGAGCCTTCTGAGAGAGCAGAGTCCTGGCCACATCTCAGTTTCAGATTAGAACAGTAAGAGAATAAATTAATGTTTTTGGTTTGGTTTTGTTTTGTTGAGACGGAGTCTCACTCTGTCACCAGGCTGGAGTGCAGTGGCATGATCTCAGCTCACTGCAACCTTCGCCTCCTGGGTTCAAGTGATTCTCCTGCCTCAGCCTCCCAAGTAGCTGGGACTACAGGCACCTGCCACCATGCCTGGGTAATTTTTTGTATTTTTAGTAGAGATGGGGTTTCACCATGTTGGCCAGGATGGTCTCAATCTCTTGACCTCGTGATCCACCTGCCTCGGCCTCCCAAAATGGTGGGATTACAGGCATGAGCCACTGCGCCTGGCCAAGAATAAATTTCTGTTGTTTTAGGCCATGTAGTTTGTATTATTATAGCAGCCCTAGAAAATTAATATAAAAGCAAATTGTAGTAGAGAGTGGGATGGGGGGAAAAACAAACTATGGTTAGGGAATAGAAACTTCAGGGCTCAGAGAAGATTGAAAATGGGATTTAGGAAACATGGGGGGCGGTCAAGGTGAACCCAAAGCTCTGTACTTTTTTCAGTGTTGGACACAGTGTATATGAATATCTAAGAGTTTTCCAACTAAAGGAGTCTGACAGGAAAAAGTGCTGGTCTGTGGGCCAGGAAGAAGGGGCAGACTGGAGGGTCCCAAATGTCCACAGGAGAGGGAGCCCATCCCAGGCACAGTGTACAACCTGAGACACCTGCAGAGTACTTTGGAGAGAAAAATGTACACTCTTCAGTACGTGTGCCATGTAACTCAGGAAACAGATGTTTCTCCTGCCTGTCCTTCAATCCGAGGGCTAATGTGTTTTAATTAAGCCTTGACAAATGTCATGTTATTCAATTGACTGTCTTGTCCACTTGTGTAACATGACTCCCATTCCAACTCTATCTGCTTGTTGTAGCATCATTCTGTCTGTTTTTCTCCCTTAACATTTCTTACTTGGCTCTTCTCCACTTTAGTTCCCTAGCTATTGCCCCAGTTCCAGTTCTCACTACTGATTTGGCCTCCTAATTTTTATTCCCTACCTCTAGTCTTCTCTTTCTTCTTCTTTGAGACAGAGTCTTGCTCTATCACCCAGGCTGGAGTGCAAAGGCGCAATCTCAGCTTACTGCAACCTCCGCCTCCTGGGTTCAAGTAATTCTCCTGCCTCAGTGTCCCAAGTAGCTGGGATTACAGGCACCCACCACCATGCCCAGTTAATTTTTGTATTTTTAGTAGAGACAGAGTTTCACCATTTTGACCAGTCTGGTCTCAAACTCCTGACCTCAGGTTATCTGCACACCTTGGCCTCCGAAATTGCTGGGATTACAGGCGTGAGCCACTGTGCCTAGCTCCTTCTCTTCTTTTTTCCCCAAATCCATCCTCCAAATGCAGTCCAGAGATTATTTTCTCAAATACAAACCTGATTATGCAGTGACTCTCTAAGACTTCCAGGAGTAAGTCTGACTTCCTTTGCCTGTTGAGTCCTTTGACATCCAAACCCTTTACACCTCTCCAGTCTTTCTCTGAGTGTGTCCTTTAAATTTCTGAATCTCATGATTATCCTGCTACTCACAGCTCTTCAAACTTCACTCTACTGTGATTGTTATTCCTTCTGTCCAGATTGACTTTATCTTTGTCGAACCCCTTACTCATGTCCCTAAGTGTTACCTTCTTTATGAAGCCTACAGAATTCCTAACCCAGTGCAAGAACTGACCACCTTCTCCTTTATACACACTCTGTGAACATGGGGTTTCTCTACAATCCTGGACTATACATATTATGCTTCTGTCTCTCTAGACTACAGTCACAGAAGAGTGTCTGCATCATATTTATATTTATAGTTGCAGCACCCAGGAAAGTGGCACATAGTAGGACTCAAAAACTAGTGATAAATGAGAACAACAAAACTATTTAAATCCCGCTGGAAGCCTGCTCTCCAAGATAAGTGCATCCAGTGTAAGTCCCCTGAGATTTTCCTATCAGGGCCGGGTGATTTACGAGTTGTATGATTTATCAGGCTCCATGTACCAGGTGTCACCTCTGCATTCAGCTTCACTGATCAAGAAAACGAATTTGATCCTGGATCTCTGTCCTTCCGATAGCAGCTTGCCAGGAGAAGTCGTTAATGTGGTACATTATCTTGCCGGCTGTTAATATCATGTACCCGTCTTGTTTCCCTTCTTTTAGTTCAGCTGAGCATCAATTTGTGCCATGATATTTACATGAATATCTTCATTTCATCAGTACTATTGTCCATCTGTTTGGCTGAGGGCTGAATTACAGAGCTGTGGCCAGGAATGGAGGCATTAGGCAGTCTAAATGCTAACTTCTCCCAAGAGAGAAGGGCAGTCCCGTTTTCAGTTTTCCTGCCCCTGCTTACTGCTGAAATGCAGCCTAGCAGACATAGAGCAGGAATTAGAAAAATCATCCTTTAACAGAAAGTTAGAAAATGATGAGGGGCCGGGTGCAGTGGCTCACGCCTATAATCCCAGCACTTTGGGAGGCCGAGGTGGGTGGATCACCTGAGGTCAGGAGTTCGAGACCAGCCTGGCCAACATGGTAAAACCCCATCTCTACTACAAATACGTAAATTAGCACCTGTAATCCCAGCTACTCGGGAGGCTAAGGCAGGAGAATCACTTGAACTTGGGAGGTGGAGGTTGCAGTGAGCCGAGATCTCGCCACTGCACTCCAGCCTGGGCAGTGAGCTGAGATCTTGCCACTGCACTCCAGCCTGGGTGACAGAGTAAGACTTCATCTCAAAAAAAAAAAAAAAAAAAAAAAAGAAAGAAAATGATGAGGTATTTGTCTTCTCTAAGATAGAGGCTATGCCATGAAAGCTGAGTGCAGAACGTGAAGGAAGCACCCTGGCCTCCTTAGCTGAGTCCCTAGTCTGCAACCCCAGATCTAACAAATACACATTATTCACTCATTTAAACATAGTTAACATGAGCTTACTACAAGCCAGACACAGTGGACTATGAATTCAAAATAATCTCTGAATTTATGACTCTTCCATTCCATCAAGTCAACAAATATGTCTTGTACACCTACTGTATACCAAGCACTATGCTAAGTCCTGGGGATGAAGCATTGATTAAACCAAGGACATGCTCTGAAAGACTCAGAAGGTGACGTTTGACAACCACATTTGGAAAAACAGCTTTCCACGCAGAAAGAAAGGCTCTTGCAAAAGGTTCCAGGACAGAAATGAGTTTGACACATTCAAGGCACAGAGAAAAGGTGGAGTGGTGTGAGTGAGCAGCGGGAGTGGAGGTGAGGGTTGCGGACAGAATCTAAGGGATGGCAGTGGCCATGGCAAGCCTTGGATCTTACTCTACATGTGATGAGAAGACATTGAAGAGTTTTAAGAGAAGCGCTGCCATCACGTGTATTACTTTTTAAAAAGATCATCTAGTCAACCCCCCTCGTGGAGAATGGGCTGCAGAGGAACAAGGCTGGAGGGAAACCAGTTAGAACTATTTCATTTGTCAAGATGAGAAATAAGGTAGCTGGAACGGGGGTTGTTGCAGGGAATATGGTAAGAAGTGATTGAATTGGGATGTATTTTGCAGTAAAGTGGCCAGGACTTTCTAATGGAAGAGAATGGGTTATGTGTGAAAGACAGAACAAAGCTAACTCTGAGGTTTGTGGCGTGAGCAACTTTGTGGATGGCAGCACCATTTTTAAGGTAGGGAAGTCTTGGGAGTGGGGAGCAGATTTGGAAAGGAAAATCAATAGGTCTGTTTCTAACATGTTATGTTTGAGATGCCAATCAGACATCCAAGGGAGGATGCCAAACGTGCTTACGAAAGGCGGAGAGAAGGAGGCAGCCAGGTGAGGACATGGAAAGAGAAGTGCAGGGTGGCACAGAAGCATTGCACAGATTGAAACGCAACTCATATTGCTGAGCATCTGCCATGTGTCAGGCATCAGACTTTAACTCTCAAGTGCATTATCTCATTTCACCCACACCACAAGGGAGGTGTGATTTCCTGAATGATGGAGGGCTTCAGAGTGAAAGCACTGCAGTCTACCGCATTTGTACCCCAGTTCTGCTACTTTCTGTCTGTGTGACCTTGAGCAAGTTATTTAACCACTACAGGTCTTTGTTTCCTCATCTGTAAACTGGAAATAGTAATACAACCTTTATGAAGAGTAAAGAGGTAATGTATGTAGACATCAAATTACAGCACATATAAACAATTACCAAATAATAGGCATTATCATTATCATTATCATTCTTTAAGTTCATTCTGTTGTGGCTTAATTGTGTCCCATAAAAAGATGTGTTCTATTCCTAACTGCCAGCACCTGTGAAGGTGAACTTAGGGAAATATGGTCTTTGCAGAGGCAATCAAATTAAGATGAAGCCATACTGGATATGAGTGACTCCTAATCCAATGACTGCTGTCCTTAAAAGAAGAGGGAAATTTGGGAAGGGCGAGGTGGCTCACACTTGTAATCCCAGCACTTTGGGAGGCTGAGGCGGGCAGATCACGAGGTCAGGAGATCAAGACCATCCTGGCTAACATGGTGAAACCCCATCTACTAAAAATACAAAAAATTAGCCGGGCATGGTGGCGGATGCCTGTAGTCCCAACTACTTGGGAGGCTGAGGCAGGAGAATGGTGTGAACCCGGGAGGCAGAGGTTGCAGTGAGCTGAGATTGTGCCACTGCACTCCAGCCTGGGCAACAGAGCGAGACTACGTCTCAAAAAAAAGAAAAAAAAAAAGAAGAGGGAAATTTGGACACAGGGAAAGACAGGGAGAATGCCATGTGAAGATGGAGGCATGTTGCCTCAAGCACGGAATGCCAAAGATTGTCAGAAAACAACAGAAGCTAGGAGAGAGACGTGAAATGGATTCTCCCTCAGAGCCTTCAGGAGGCTCCAACCCTGCCAGCACCTTGATTTCAGACATCCAGACTCCAGAACTGTAAGGGAATACATCTCTGTCATTTTAAGGCACCTACTTTGTGGTATTTTATTACAGCAGCCCTGGGAAACTAATACAAGTTCTATTTTATGAAAGAGGAGATGAAAGTTCCAAAGAGGTGACATGGCTCTCCTAAGGTCACGTGGCAAAACGTCGGCATCCCTGAGCCCATGTCAGAGAATATGCTTCCCCCACTCAGCACCTGTGAAGGGTCAAGTGCACTATTAGAAACAGCTTGCAAATGACTTAGTCATGCCCTACAGGGACCCATAGTCCACGGATGAGACAGGCAGAAAATTGAGCAAAGAGAATGAGATGCTGACACCAAGGTACTAGGAAAAGTCCATGGGAGTATAGACTGAGGGAGCCATTCTGATTTGTGCAGGGCTCAAGAATTTGACAAGGCAGGTGAAAGAATGGCTGGATGTGGAGCAGCAGATGTAAGGAGGGACCAGTCCCTGTAAGACTTGGGAAAGAGTCAGGACAAGTGGTACTGTTTGCACAAGCTGCCGGCACTGTGCAAAACATAGACAAGCATCATCTCACAAAGACCTCATGCCAGCACTTTGAAGGAGGGTATTATCAGTCATGAATTCAACAGCTAAGAACACTGAAGTTTGAGGGGCTAAGTCACTATCCCCAGATCACATGGTCAGTGCCCATGGACAGAAACTGTAGGAAATTCTTGGTCTAAGCCTTCTGCTGTGCTGGTTCTTATCTCAGTTACTAGCTGCCTGACTTTGAAAAGGCAATTACCTTACCCCAGGCTCCTCATCTGCAACCCAGGAATGGCAATAATCATAGTTGATGGTCAGAATGCACATTACCCCTGCAGCAATACCAGTCTAGTGGTCTCAGGTGGGCCTCCTCAATGCTAGTAAGGCCACAGAGACACAAGATCAAGAATGGTTCTTACCAGAATTCTCCCCAGTTCCTTCTGAACATTAATAGTGGACAATGAGGTTGCCGGTCTTTTTGCAGCATCTTTGGGGGATCAGAGGCAGGAAAGGCCAATTATAAAATATTCTGAGAGTTGGTCACAAACACAAAAATAAGGATAGAGAAATTGAGTGTTAAGTGTTTCTAACAAAGAGGAACAGATGTAGCAAACTGGGTTCACAGACACATGGCAATTTCATCTCAATTGGATGTTAGCTCTAGCCTGTTTAACAAATACACCTGCTGCCTAAGAAGATCGTCAATTCAACTTTAAAATGAGTCACAGAGGGGTGCAACAAGCTAATATAGGTCTAGGTAGTTTTAAAAAGCAGAAGGCAGCTGGCTGAACTGTGGGAAAATGAGATAGGAGTATAGCGTGGTTGGCTCCACAGATAAGAAGCATGACTTGGATGTGGATCCATGTCATCCCAAGTACTGTCCTTAAACAGAGATGCAATAAGAGACTTTTATTGATTGCTTATCACATGCCTGGAATATTCTAAGCATGGTTACACTACATATTCTGGCTGTCACTCACACCAGAATGTCTTGAACAATGAATGTCTGTGTCCTCGCCTCCTGGGTTATTCAGAATACACGCCAGTAAAGAAGATGTTATTTTTATTTCTATTCTCTATACATTAGGGAAATAAGGCAGAGGAATATTTGGACCCAAGGAATCTTCCTCCCAAGTGTGTGCTCTTAATCACTATTCAACTCAACTTCAAGTCTAGCCCACAGGAAGAACAAAGAGATGAACAGGATTTAAGTCAGCTGTTGGAGGATTCCAAGCTAGGCTTTCCCTCTCAGAACATAAAACCCCAGATGTGGGTAGAATCAGGGATAAAAGTGAGCAGAGAGTCTAGTAATTCTGCAGAAGCCCCAGGGGCTGCCATGAAGTTTAAAGTTTCCAGCATCAGTAGAACAGCCCTGAGAGCAACTCCAATCCATCCTGCCAAGAGTTTCCGGCACTCTGACCAGTTGTGTACAGTTGGTTGTG
The DNA here is from genome assembly GCF_028858775.2 of Pan troglodytes. Lineage (NCBI taxonomy): Eukaryota > Metazoa > Chordata > Mammalia > Primates > Hominidae > Pan > Pan troglodytes. The sequence goes on from NC_072405.2 coordinate 144,545,712, forward strand.
GGAGTGGGCCCTGCAGCCTGCATAGGACTGGGCTCACTTCTGCTGGGATTTAATGGGAGAGGGTATTCAGAAAGGAAACAGACTGCTGATGCTGTTAAATACATTATTCAGTGTGTTTGTTATGGAGACTATTTGTGCCTACAGAGATTTTGTGGTGCTTTGATCAGATGAAGACCAAAAAGGTGAAGAAAATCTAAATATCAGGAAATCAACAGATTCTACAAGATGGTGTTCCCTGTACCTTCTAACAGACAACCTGTATATAGCAAGACTATCATGAGGTGGAGCGCTCATTACGTTTGAGTCAGGGCAGCTGCATGCATGACATATTGGAGGAGATGTTTAGTAACATGGGAAGGAGCAAACCTTGGCACCCCTTGGGAGCCAGACCAGGAAGTGCAGAGGAGGCAGCTCTTGGCCACCACTGTGTTCATGAGCTGTCTGTACCCATGTGACTTTCTTTTTCAACACTGGTATGGAGTCTAGAGGCTAACTCTGGAAGCCCTAGAATTGTCCAAATACAAAAGGCTGGAATAAGTCTCCAGTTGTATGATTTTAGCTGAGTTATTTAAACTTTTGAAGCTTCAGTTTTGTCTACTCCAAAATAAGATTAATAATAGTAGGTGCTGTTGCAGGGATTAAATCACATAGTGTACACTAGATACTTAGGGGGGCACTCAATAAGTGGAAAGTAATAACTTTTGTTAATGAATGTTTGCTGTTGCTATTAATGAAGTTCTCTACAAGAAATCTTGTGCTTGTGTGTGTGTGTGTGTGTGTGTGTGTGCATGGTTGCATGGATGTATCACTGATAATAGACCAATATTACAATGTACTGCTGTCTAATTTTCACTGGAAAGCCTTCATGAAGGAAGTAGAATTTAATCTGGGCTTTCAAAGAAAAATTGACATTGATCAGAGAAGAAAAGGGTGAAGGGTTTTCCAGACAGAGACACCTTCATAGACAAAGCACAAAATTGCCTGATATATGGTAACCCATGGAGCCTGACACCTCTGTGGGGGAATTGCCTTAGCCTCTGGCTGTCTTAGAAGTGATGCTTTCTTTTCTAAATGACAGAATAAAGGCTCAGCAGGTGCCACATTTTATATCTCTATTTGAGAAACTCCAGTTTATCTCTTCTGACCACAGCAGTTCAGTCCAAATGGCCACATCATGGACACCCACAACCAAGTCTAATCTGTGTCCCTCCCTGGTGCCCAGATAGATCAGGCTGTAAGAAACCTTCTGGAAAAAAAAACAATCCTGAAGGAAAAACTCTTGACCTTGATCTGCAAACACCTGGGTCACAGTGACGAAGTATGATTTGGGGAACAGCTGGCACCTCCACTTCCTCTCTGAATGTTAAACTGCAACTACTCCTTCAGGCTCCAGATTCAGAGTGCCCCAATTACAGAGATGACTGAAAGTAAAACCGATGTGCGGCATTGGGAGGGTGCTGTGTAGGTCCATGCACCAGGACTACTAGAAAGCGGGAGGAGTCTCCTCTGCTCCCGCACAGAACGAAGTGTGGCTTCAGGACAGTGGAACATCCAGAACAATCTGAAATATACTCAGGGAGGCACCAAGAAACTAGCATTCTTAGGGGAAAAAAAGGACAAAAGCCAAGCACCAGCCCAGCATCTCTAGGGACAGTAGCAGGCACATCAGCAGGGACTAAGCAATGCCAGCAGCCAGCAAGGGTGCAGCAGAGACAGCAGCCCTCCAGGAGCACCAGGAGCACCAACTGGCAGCAGGCACCATGGTGATGTTATAGGATCTTTGGGGTATTGTTTTTCTGGCCAGAAACCCATGGCCAGAGGCATCTTTGCCCGAGTTTTGCTCAGGCCCATTTGGGCTTGTTTTGACCACCTGGCTTGGCAGGCTGTGCTTGGCTCATGCTACTGGCCTGGGTCTCATGCCTCCCAAGAGAAAGTCAAGCATGGAACGGTGCAGGGAATGTGAGTGAGCATGGGGCTCAGCCACTGTGCACAGTCAGACATGCCAGCTGCTGCAGCAGGGCAGGCAGCTCCAGGTGCCAGCATGGACGCCGGCTCTGTGAGGCTGCAGCTGGACCAGGTGCACCACAAGCAGCTTCCATGACTGGAACAAGTGATGCCTGGAAGCTTGCAGATGCCGGGAACCACAGGCCCTCAAAGAGGGAGTCACAGCCCTGGATCCAGGAGCATCCAGGTCTTGGAGGGGCACAGCTTTTTTTTTCCTTATCTTCACCCACAATGTGGTGAGCAAGGGGCATGTCTCAGCCCTGTTTGTGACACAGCTCTTTTAACCTCACCATTTGGTGAATCCCAAGTTCTTGTCCTGTGGCCAGGAAGAATGACGTATGCAGACAAATTAAGGGAGAGCAAGACAATGAGGAGCTTTATTGAACAATAGAAAAGCTCAGAGGACACCCTCAGGGGAAGCTCCTTTCCACAGCCAGGGCATGCCAATGAGTGTTTAGCTCCTAGAAGAGAGGGTATCTCCTCTCTGCTAGGCAATTTGTCCCAACAGGTGTCCAGCTATCAGCAGATAGGGTAGCTGCTCCTCTCTGCAGCTGGTCATCCCATTGTCTGCACAACTCTCAGCAGAGAGGAGGCCCTGGAGTGGGTTGCTCCTCTCTGCAGTTGATCATTCTGACTTCTGCTCAGCTCTGGCTGAGCCCGGGGCTTTTATGGGCCTCAGAGGGGAGGAAGAGCACATCCATTGGTCCATGGGTGGCTATGAGTGGGCCCAGAAAAGACACCTCAAGTTCCTACTTTGATCTGTGGGACTGGCAGCATGGCCCCCAGCTTTCAGGTCCTCCCTGGCCTGAAGGTTGGGCTTCACCAGGAAACCTCCCACTTCTGCCCAGGAACCTGTCTGCCTTCTGCTGCTATTTATGGTGCCCAGGCTGTAGGTGCCAAGGGATGCCTGTGGGCTGGTGCTGAACTGCCATCAGCTCCCCCTAGGGTTCCCTCCTATGCTTTTTGGTGCCCAAAGTCCAGAGGGGGCCAAGGTGGCAGGGTGCTGGCATGTCAGCATTGCCCTGAGCATATACATACCTAGCCAGGCCATGACAGTGCCCAGGCGTGGCCCCCACTTTGCTCCAAGGTCAGAGCCAGTGCCAACAGCAGGGAGAAGCCAGACAGCAGGAGCAGGCACTTCTAAGCCTGCAAGAGTGGGGGTGCCTTCCAGGGCCCCCAAGAGTGCAGAGATGCCTGAGTCTTTAGCCACAGTCTGGATGGCTGCAGCTGTGCCAGTGGGGCAGGGCTTCTGCCTGCTCTATGGAGCAGGAGGCCCAAGTCTGCAGCTGTGGTTTGGGCAGCTGCAACTATACCCAGGAGGGTGGGGTTCCTGCCTGCTCCCAGGCCCCAAGAGCACAAGGATGCCCAGGTCTGCAGCCATGGCTTGGGCAGCGGCAGCAACACCCAGGGAGTTCCCTCCCCAACTCGGAAGGGTGGGGCTCCCGCTTATCACCAGCTTCTGCCAGCTCCCACTGGCTCCATGGAGCATGCAGCTCTGACTGTGTCTCTCTGCTGCAGCTGAAGTAATGGCAGCGGTTGCTCCAGATGGCCTGCCACTGCCATCAGTGAGAAGCTCGCTGGGCTCAGTGGACACTGGAGGGCCCAGCAGTAGGTGTGGCCAGAGGAGAGAAACTGGCAATACCAGTGGTATTTGAGGACTTAGTCCTTCCTTTGGGTATTCTGAATAATCCAGGAGGCGAGGACACAGAGTTCTAAAAATCCTTCTGGTGTGAGTGACAGCCAGAATATGAGTAATTATTGTTATTTATTAATATTATTTAATAATGAAGAAGAATATTCTCATCCATTTACTTATTCAACAAATGCTCATTGAGCATCCACCAGTGCCAGACACTATGCTGAGCACTGGGAACATGTTGGTGGATGAAAGAGACACAACCCTTTCCTTCATTAATGTACAGACCAGTGGGAAAGACAGACACTAACCAAAAAAAAAAAAAAAAAAAAAAAAAAAACAAAGAAATGAGCAACTAATCACAAATAGATGATGTCAAGTTACAGAAAAATAAACCAAGATGTGCAAGATGTGGTAATGGAGAATAAAGAAGAAGGGGCATCTACTTAGACTGAATGGAGAGGATCTATCCAAAAGGCGACATTTTAGATTAATTATGAAACACTGAAAAGCAGCCATCATGAAAACCTCAGGGGAAAGAGAATTCCAGGAGGCCTTCAGGTGGGAAAGATGCATTTCAGGATTGCCAACATGACTGGCAACAGGGAGTGGCCATTTTACCTACAGGTTGGTATAACCTAGAGAAGAAAAGAATGCAATGAAATACTAACAATGTCCCTCTAATAACAATGGCAACTCCCACTTATGCAGTCCTTTCTGTTTCACAATGCATTTCCTATTTACTTTTTCAGTTCCCAGTCCACACTCCTGTAAATGATAAAGCCAAGGCTAATGTATCCATTCATATGAGACAACTGAGGGCTGAAAAATGTGACTCACCCAAAACATAATGGTGGAGATGCCAGGCAGTTGACTTGGGTCTCTAAAATTTCAGTCCTTACTCTTCCCCAAGTCTTGTTGCCTTGACTCACTGGGGTCATAATTTGATGACACAGGTCCCACATTTTAATCCTTGCCTTCAATAAGTCATGGGATGCCCATGCAAGCCACAGCTCCTTGGTGGAGACTCTTACCTCTGGACAAACAGGACCTGTGAAAAGCTCCTGTCTCCTACTCTGGATACTTCCTGTAAACAGGACTCATTTTCAGTGTGAGTCTAATAATCAAGAAAATAAATTAAATCCCAGAATCTCTCTCACTTTGGATAATAGCTCGTTCCAGGAAGTCATTAATGCAGTAAGTCAAACTCACAACTGTTGACACCATGAAAGCACATTGTTTACCTTCCTTTGATTCAGCTGAGTATCAATTAGCTCAGTGATATTTACATAAATATCTCGATTTAGAGGGTGGAATTGTCCATCTGCTTCTGGAAAGATTTAATTAGGTCTGTGTTGCTAGAGAAGAAATTAATCCTTTTCAACATTAACCTTTTCAACTAAAATATGTTTTGCGTGTATTGTGTAACATGCCTTGTTATGTAAATTGGACAAACTGAAATATTTCAGGCTGGTGAAATGATGTCTTTTAAACTGAAAATATATCTCTCTCTCCAAATCTTGAATGCAAGTGCATCCTTTTGTGCTTTCATATATACAGTCCTTCTTGGTGAGGGTTCTTTCAATCCAACGTCTTGAAGGCTTGTGTTCAACGTTGTATATGCTCTCCAGTCTGCAGAGGATATTGGTGGCATTCTCTGAACCTCGCTCCTGCTGGGCCTCTCACCTTCACATTTTCTTCCTCGAGCTGTGAGGCTTTCCTGGGATCCCTGAGTAAGATCAGGACCCCGTGTCATTTGTGTCCTTTTCCATAAGGGAACTCCTCACTTGAAGTGGCTCTTTTATGTGTGTCTTACCCACAGAAGTGACCACTCTAGGAATATAAAGATCGTGGATTCCTTGTCTGCTGCCATTTGCCTGGTGCCTAGCAAATTGCACATTTCATAAAAGACTCTCACTAAATGTATGTTGAAGGAATGAATGAGCAAAACCAGAATCATCAGGTAACAGTTTCACTGTGATCTTACAGCTCACCACCCAGCTCACAGAAGCAAACATTTTGTTAAAGGTATGGATATTATTAATACAAAAGTCAAAATGGGTTTAAATGTAAAGCATCCTCCCTTCCTTTTATCTACACTCTGACATGAACAGGTGCTCCTGCTTCCAGATTATCCCCTTTCATGAACCCTGTACAGCCAGGTGAGCTCACTGAGGACTCCTATTTTGCTCAATCCAAGCCCTGCAAGGTCTCACTGTTCAAGAAAAAGGTCTCTTCATCTTCATTGCTTGAAATCTTCATCTCTTCTCCATTGTCTATGATCAAGTGTTTCTCACTTCTTAGAAGCTTTCCATGAGGTCCAAATGTTTTCATATAACTTCCCAAAAGCCTCCACTCAATCCAAGGTAGGGAGGATACTCATAATAATTATAGTCACCACTTATCAGATCCCTACTCTATACCAGGCACTTCTCTGGATCCTTCCTACATTAATCCCTAAGCTTACAAAACACTGAAATTTAGGCATCACTGCCCATGTTTCCAGGTGGCAAAACAAAGACTAAGAGAGGAATGTGATTGCCCAGTCACACAGCAAGTAGGGTAGAGCCTGGATTTTTAAACTCAGATCTATCTACCTCAACAGCCTTTGTCTGCCCTTAGAGCATCCTGTCTTCAGGGTCCCTGTGAACCAAAGCACCAGTGCTGAGTAAAGCATTAGGTCTTCGGTTACAACTCTGTTAACCCAACTGACCAGGATTAAAATGGCTCAGAATAGGTGATCTCAAAAGATGTGACTCTGTTTGCATCATTGCCTCTATAATAAATCAACCCTCTGTATATTGGTTAACAAAATATGGACATATAAAGCAAACAAAGATCAGTAAACTTCTTCTGTGAGGAACCAGATAGTAAATATTTTTGGCTTTGTAGGCCATACAATCTCTGTCGTGACTTCTTAACTCTGCCACTGTAGAATGCAGCCATAGACAAAACATAATGAATGGATACAATTCTGTTACAATACAACTGTATTTACAATAGGAGGCAGGATGAATTTGGCCCACTGGTTTGCTAACCTCTGAAACAATGGGAAGGTAGATGGTCTTTTTTACCACTCTACATTAAGAATACAATTTAATCCTCATGTTAATGTTTTAAAGGAGGTTGAGTATTGTAGGGAGACCCCCTGAAACTATTGCTATGGAATAAAAGATGAAATGCTCCTGATTATTGTAAACACAAAATTGCATGCAGGATAGTGTAAAGACAATGCCAGGTTGGACTGCCAGAACGAGCCAACAGCACGTGATGTGCTTCCCCCTGCAGAGAGCCTATGACTGGACGTGCAGTCACGAAAGTTTCACATCACCAAGATTCCTATCCCAGAAAAGCAGATGTTCATAGCTCTGGGAATGGAATGCGACCCTTGTGGAGAGCCTATAAATGGATGCATGGAGGGAGCCTGTCCATATGGATAAGATAGGGCTATAAACGCCCTCATCTTGCTGCGGCTCTTCTAGGCCTCTTTAGGGTTAAGGCATACTCCCTTCTGAGAATTTCTGGTCTGACCAGTTGTCTAGCTGCACGTCCTATTTCCATGCATTATTTGTAACCAGCTTTTGTTGCAATTGTTACTGCTGATTAATATCTTGCTAATCATAGGTTATGGAAAGACTGTGTTTCTGTTCTAAGGCTCTGTTAGAAATTACTGACGCGCATACTATATTGTAAATTCTTATCTCTGTATACTGTACTTCCACATACAAATGTTATGTTAAAGAATTATTTCATCCCCATGTGACCATCTCACCTCATAATCAAATGACCCTAAATCCCTCACTAACCTACCCCTGCCCTCACTAAACTTAATAATAAATGCTGGTATATCCAGTGCATTGTTGGCACCGCGGGACCAGAAGGCGGTGACCCCACCCCGGACCCAGCTTTCACTATCTTGTGTGTGTCTATTATTTCTCAACCTGCCGATCTGCCTGGGAACAAAGAGAGAGCCCCGTTGCATTGCAGGCTGCTGGCCAGATCCCACAATATCTCTGGCCAGATCCCGCAATAGAGTATTATCTCCATTTTAAAGACAAGAAAATTGAAGTCCCAGAGGACAAAGAGGTTGAGGTCCAAGGTTACACAGCTATTAAATGTGCATCTACAGCCCCTGGGCACAAGAAGGTCTTCAGCTTCTCAGTCTGGGTTGTTGCTATTATTTGTTTGTTTGATTGTTTTTTCCTTTAAACTGAGAATAGCTTTAAATTGATATTGTGTCAGAATCCATAGCCCTTCAACTTCCCAATCTTCAAAGTGTCCCTCTTTCCTTCTCCAAGCCCTTTTGCCTATGGTGAGGGCAGGAGATAGTAACCTGTTATACAAAGGTATAACAACCACTTTCTCTAAGAAAGTGACAAAGGTAACGTGTTATGCAAAGGTAAAGCAACACTTTCTCTAAGGAAGTGACAAATGACAGCTCCAGGCAGAAAGGAACTCCCTGGCACGTAGCACGTGATCAATAGTTCCATATTGAATGATTTAAGTGGATGAGTGAAATTGACAGAACATGAATTTTGTTGCCTTGGGTTATGGCAAATTATTAGACAATTAATGGGACTTTGGGTCAGACCTACCTCCTCAAAGTCCTGATCTTACCACTTATTAAACAAATAACCTAGGAAAAGTTACTTAGCATTGGTGAACCTCAGTTTCCTCATCTGTAAGAACACCAACAATGCTAGTACCACTTTAATAAGTTGTTATGAGGATTAAATAAAATAATTCATGTAAGATACTTAACTCATAACTCAACAAGTGGCATCAATGTGATGACCATGTTTGGCACTGTTACTTACTGCATTTGCATTCTGAGCTCTCACTGGCTTCTATATCCATCATTTCCCATCCTAGAGATAAGAACCACGTACACTGGTTAAGGATACTAGGTATAATATATTAAATCACTAAATATGTTTGTGTGAGAATAGCTGTATCTATCACCAAATGCATCCTCAAAGACCAAAATTCTAACTTTAAAAATCTCAGTAAAAAATTATGACAATACTGGAATTAAAAGAATGCAAAAAGATGGACGCATACCAACGTAGAGACAAAAGGGGAACATTAACAAATACAAACAGTTTTATTTACCAGGCATGATGAGATATGTTTTTTCCATTTTTTGTTTGTTTTTATGTTAGCCACAAGGTTACTTATGAAATAAGAAAAAGTAACGAAGAAAAAATTCAATGAAATTACATTTAAAAGCCAATGATAGCAGGAAAAACTTTGCCATGTTCTAAAAACTGAAATTACTTTTGTTAACCTAAGCATTCATGAGATCACAGCTTCGTTAACTTGACTACAGAGTTTTTTAGTTACTTTTTCTTAAAAATCTCATGAATTTCTGCTTTACTGCTTGAGATCCATACAACAGACTACTTGGCTGGTTTCCTTTTACTTGCCTCCCATGTTTATTACTGATTCCCATTCAACAGCAGAACAGTGAAACAATAGGGCTATTCATAGGAAACACTGATGATTATTTTTATGAATTACGTGTGTCCCGTCAGATGAACTCCATTAGAACTTCCCAGAACAGTACAGATGGAAGGTTCTCAGGCCCAAGGTCATCCACTTGTTATTCGAAATAACCAGGCACCTTATTGACAATTAAGCAACACGCCTTGAGTTTTCTAAGAGTTCTCTTGTTTCACAAAATTTCTTATTCCCACAAAGACCTTTAGAGAAGTATTCTACGTCATTCCCTTTTGGCCCCAGTACTTACTTGTTCCCAAAACAGCATCCTATATGCAGTCAGCAAAGCTGGGTTTGCATCTACTTCTGCCGTTTATTAACCATGTGACCTTGGATAAAACACTTAATTTCTCTCAGTTTTAATTATGTTAACAGCCCTATCCACCTCCCCAATATCATGTATATAACATTTTTCTACCATAATTCTATTTTTTCCTAAAACACAAACTGAGCACTTACTAGGTACCAGACCTTCTGATAGGTATTTAGGACCCGAAAAGGAAAGACACAGGATCTGTATCATTAGAGAAGACAGACACACAGATGATAAAAATACAGGACACTGTGAGACCGCAGTGGGCATGTTGTGGGGTGGGGCACCCATCCATCCTCAGGGCATAAAAGGCTTCAAAACACGTGATATTTCCATTCACTCTTGGATAAGAGGGACGGAGACAGGAAGGACAGTCTAATTAGTGGAAAGAGCATGGGGAAAGATACCACCACGTCAACAAGGCCAGCACATCTGGGGAAATGTGCTGCGACTCATCAGGGCTGGAGTCCAAGGGAGCATGAGGGGAAGAGGCAGGCAGGATAAATATAAAACTAGAAGGGAAACAATCACATTGATTATTGAGAATGTGTTGGTAACACTAATTAAAATAATCCTTAACATCATTGAGCTTTTGTTCCTGACTAGGTATTCCACAAATTCTTACATTCTCATTTATATCATTACCACAATCCTATGAGGTAGGTGCCATGACTATTTCCATCTTTCAGATGAACCAACAGAGGCCTAGAGGGTTTAAGCACAACAGATGACCAATTCAGGACTCTAACTCAGTTCTGTCTGATGCCACAGTCTCTGCTACTCCTAACCACTGAGTTCTCCTGCCCCAGCTGAGGGTCTGGGATTTATTGCATGGTCAGTGAGGGCCTGTGTTGGATAGACTATAGGGGGACCCCATGACCCCCACCTCTTGGTAGTTGCCTATGTAATTCCTCCTATGTAATCATCTCTGTTGAATATAGGTTGGCCTAATGACCTTTCTCTAACTGATGGATTATAGAAAAAGCAATGAAATATCAATTTCATAATAGAAAACTATGATGTCCCTCTTGCTAGTAGGCTCTTCCTTGTTGACTGTGATGAAGTAAGAGACCATGTTGGAAAGCCCCATGAGGCAAAGAACTGAGGGCAGTTTCCACTTAACAACAGTGAACATAATCTCTCAGTCAAACAGCTCTCCGAAAGCTGAATGTTGCCAACAATTTGAGTGAACTTGGAAGTAGGCCCTTCCCCCGTCAACTTTTTAGTGGGGACCCAGCCCTGGACAACTTGACTGAAGACTTGTGAGAGACCCTGACACAGGGGTCTCTAGAAAAGCAGTGTCCAGGTTCCTGCCTCACATAACGGTGAGATGATGAACATGAGCTGTTTTAAGTCACTAATTTGTAATGATTTGTGACACAGCAATCTATAAATAGCACAGAAACTTTGAAGGGTTTAAGCATAGGAATGATAAAAAATTGATCTATGTTTTATAAAGTCAGTTTTGTCATCAGGGCACAGAGTAGATTAGAGGAAGATAAGGAGGAGAGATTGGCTAAGAGGCTATTTCAAGGCAAGACATGATGGTGACCTAAATTAAGGCAGCGACAAAGGGAAGGGAGGAAGAATAGGGGAAGTTACAGAAGAGATATTGGAGGTAGATTCAGCAGGACATTAGATCCAACTTGATATATGGAACAAGGGGAAGGGAGGGAGCATTGAGTTTAAACACAATGGGAGTCACTGCATCAGCTTCACCCAGAGTTGTAGACCTTACTGCTGTCAGCAGCTACTTGGAGCAGCAGCCTGACCTTCATCAATACCAACAACAGAGGATCCACTGAACACCTATATGGGACAAGGGAATTTCTTAGGCCATTTGGGTACCAAATTCTAAAAGCCTCATGCTGAGAAAATTTGACACTCTTTAAGACCACAATAAGAGAATCATCCTCTTTGAAATTCAGCCCAGACAGGAGTCTTGGCATCAGGACACTACATCTAAATGCCCCCTGAATGAAGCAGTTCACTTTGGAAAGAACCAGAGGCAAGTAAATGGTATCTTCGAAGACGAAGATGCACCAAGTGCCTCCATTCCAGGAGGACATGCAGCTGAGAGGATGGCTTCATGATCTTAGCCATTCACTAAATTGTGTTGCCTCCTTACTATTGCAACTTCTTTACTCAAAGCAACCATGCTTATGGCTATGCAGAATTAATAGAACAAAATGAGGTAAGATCATTGAAAAGGGAAAGGTACTTTTTACATGACACCTGATCCTAACATGGTATAAGAACTGAACTTCAGAAAAGTTGAAATGTAATAGAATAGCTGGCATTTTTTCTGTTTTAAACTTTAGTACTAGCAAAGGGCCATCACAAGCATCAGCTGACTTCATTCTTGTGACACCACTTTGGAGTAAATATTATCTATATCTTGCACATAAGAAAACTGAGTCTCAAAAAGATTTAAGTTTCCTTATGAATATTATTTTGCAGGGTGAATTATGCCCCCCTTACCACCAAAAAAAATTATCTGTCGAAGTCTTAACTTCCAGTATCTCAGATTGTGGCCATATTTGGAGATGGGGTCATTAAAGAGGTAATTAAGTTAAAATGAGGTCATTACAGTGGGCCCTAATCCAATCTGACTGTTGTCATTATTACTAAGACAGACACAGAACGAAGGAAGACAATGTGATGACGTGCAGACATGAGGAGAAGACAGCCATCTGCAAACCAAGGAAAGAGGCCTTGGAAGAAATCAATCAATGTCAAAACCTTGATTTCAGACCTCTGCCCTCCAGAATTGTTAGAAAATAAATGTCTGTTGTTTAAACCATCCATGTGTGGTACTTTGTTATGGCAGCCCCAGCAAAATACTATAATTACAAAGCAATTAGGCTCTGAAACCAATCAAAGTACATCTCTGCCCATCAAAAATCCACCCAATTCTTCTATTAGAATCAAACATCAGCATTGGGGTGCAAAAAGGTACTGGTGGCTGGTCCCAAAACCCTAAATAGTACTGACCAATGAATTTCACCTTTGTAACCACTCAGAATTAACAGCTGAGGGCCAGGACAGGACCCTAGAGCAGCAATACTTGAAGCATGGTCCCAGCATCACGCAGGAGCTTATTAGAAATTCAAACTCTCAGAGCTCACACCAGAATCTTTCATCTTGGCGCTCAGAAATAGATGTTTTAACAAGCTCTCTAGCTGAATCTTACATATCCTAAATTTTGAGAAGCCCTGGGCTGGCAGAAAGGTGTCTAAATGGTGTAATGTCCTCCTGCACCTCTGACTAACACTATGTGTTGGAGGTGGCCAGAGAGGGGCATGGGAGATGTCTTCTGAGGGGTGCTCAAGGCCGCAGTGATGAGGAAAGGATAAACACCTTATTTAGCAACAAATATTTATTGAGCATTTACTATGTTCCAGGAACTATGCAATATGCTGAGGAAGTAGAAAAAGACCAGACCCTCGAGTTTACAGTCTTACAGGTCATATCAAGTAAGGAGTGGAGGAGACAGGAGAGAGAGTGGTAAGGCCAGCAACTTCGAGGGTTAGGAGAGTTGACCACCCGGCCTGCAGAGTGCCCCCATGTGGTCCAGATGAGAGGTGCTGGGGGAGAAGTTGAGGTTCTTTCAGGCCCCTGCCTGGAGCAGCCCAGCCTACAGGTGCCAGGTTCATTACCCCAAGTCCACCAGTGGCTATAGCACCATGGCGGTGTTCTAATGAAAAATACCCTATCTCCATCACCTTTAAAGCCACCTTCCGGTGGTAGTCTTCCCAGATCTCCCCTATCATAGGTACTTCTCTACTTCCTCAGTATTTTGATGTATTGTCTTTAGTTTGCACTCCCTCTGAAGCGGACCCTAAGATAGAAATTTGGTACAGGTGCCTTATTTGGGAGAAATTTGGTACAGGCGTCCTATTTGGGAGACGATTCCAGCAAGCATGGTGCATGAGTGGGGAGGAGAGACAATGATGAGAGGAAAGCTAATAAGGCTAGGGTAATGAGAAGGTCACCACTGTGAGCCACTGGGACTCAGTCCCACAGGGGACCCTCTGAGAGATTGCAAAGCACAGTTCAGAAGTGGACTCTCCAAAGGCAAGGAAACTGGAGTCCTTACCTAGCTCCTCTCCTCCCTCATGGGCTGAGAACTGCTTCAGGGCTTTAACCTTCCTCTCTTCCAACCTGTCCTGCACATGGACAAAGCATCCTCCTATGGGCCAAGGGACTCATGATGCCACAGACTGGGAAAGAAGGGTCTGCAGATGACCTCAGGGAAGCAGAGGGTGTCCACCAACAGTTATCCTACAAGACGCTTCACCAGAGCAGCTCTTATAGAACCACATACATGCATCTTGTATCTGAGCCCTGCGATATTGTCCCCACCAAGAAAATCTACCATTCTCTCCTGTTCATGAGCCTCAAGTTGGGCAAAATATAGTGCTCTCTATTGGTTTCTTCAACCATCCTGTCTTATGGAATAAAGTATGTGTCTTCCAATGAGGCATGCAGTGGTAAAACACACAGAGGTACTATGATTCCAGGCAACAGCAAAGAAATGATGTTTCCATTCTCCTGCACAATGCTATTATGGTTAAATATAAGAAGATGTTGGTTAGGATTTTAAAATACTGAAAATTACTAGTGGATTCCAACCATTGCCTACAAAGACTCGCTAATGGTCTGTGGAAACATTGCAATCTCCTGGGGCACAGGGACCCTGTCTCTTTCCTCATTGCCTCCCCGGCACCCACAGCAGTGCCCACACAGAAGGGAAACACCCTGTCTGTGTGTAGTTTGCTGACTGAGATAGGCTTCCAAAGCTTTAAAGGGCTTTGGGTGTGCTTCATTCCACATAAGTCTAATTTCACTTAAAAATTCTTAGAGTTTCAAACAGACATGTTGAAAATTCACGCTTTCATTCACTTTTAATGAGAACTTTCTTTTTTCAAGAATCATCTGCAGGCTGCCTTACAAGTAATTCCACAGCCATCTGGAAGACTTGTGTTGCTACTTAGAAGTGCTAAAAGGGATATATATGGAGGCTGGCTCCCGACAAAATTGGAAATGAGGGGAAGCTCTCTTCAGCAACACATGCCTCCCCTCCCTGCCTCCCGTGAGTGCCCAGAATCCTGGACACAGCCTACACGCACGCCTCCAAGTCACACACATGTTTCAGAGATTTAAGTCACTGCTCTTCCCACAAATACATTTTGTTTTACCGAGAACACTAGAGGATGAAATACTTATTTTGCAAGAACAGTTCAATAATGGGAGCATTTCAGGCATCATGATTCCAGACAGGAAAGATAGCCAAGGACAAAATAATCTGTCCAGGTCTCTAGAAATCATAAGACATCAGCCAACTGCATCCATTCATAAGAGCAATGCTGGTTCCCAGTAACCCCGTTCAGTACACATCCTCAGAGCATTTTACTAGGTGTCAGGAACTGAAGAAATGAAAATGAGAAATCCATGACCCTACACATAAGAAGCACATACTCCAGGGGTATAGAAAGCTCATCACTCAGACATCCAAGTGTGCTGGGGAAAGAAATAATTACCTAGCTACAGATACATACTGAACTGTCTATTATAAGCATGGTGCTGTGGGAGGCCAGAAGAGAACACCTCAAGCTCTGCTGGGATGTCCGAGGAGTCTGGTGAAGCAGATAACAGTCAGGCTAAGCCTGAAGACCACAGGAGCACAGCAACAGGAGAGAAGGTAGAGAAAGCATCATTGACTCTACAGCTGCAAACCAGACAAGCAAAAGACTCGAAGCGAGGAATTGCAGGGCAGGTTGGAAGGACAGAGAATTGTGCCCGGTAGTTGGGTTCATCAGGATGAAAATTTAAAGGACCTCTGGTGGCTATTCTAGACAGGAAATTTAGTTTAGTAGTTAAGAGCTGATATTCCAGAAACAGACTACCATGGTTCAAAGTCCAGCTCGGCAATCCATCAACTATGTGACGCTAAGGAATCAACTTAACTCTTCTTTGCTCCAGTTTTCTTATCTTTAAAATGGGGTTTATAAGAGTCATTCTTTCTAAGATTGCTATGATGTTTAAATGAGCTAATGCACTTAAAGCACTTACGTTATGCCATGACATTGTTAGTTATCATTGCTATTATAAAGAATGTGGACAACAAAGGCAGTGCTTTGTTTCTGGTATCTGGAAAACTGGTATGTATGTATTTAGTTATTCATTCAACCAACAATCATTAAGGGTGGATGAGAGCCAAACACAGGTAGATGTGTCTCTTGCCCTCCAGAGGCTCATGGTCCCATCGCAGGAATACAAGCCTAGTTGGGTTATTATCAATGTCTGCAGAGGACAGTGGGAGGGCAAGCACAAAGCAAGGAATAAACTGGCTTGAAGTAGTCTGGAAAGGCTTTGATGTGAGCCTTGGTTTGTGGGCTGAGCTGTAGGATGTCCACATCCAAGTGTTTGTCCCACCAAGTGGGACCCTGGAACAACAGAACAGGGTAGGGTCCCCTGTGAGCCCGGAATGAGCATGGAGATGGGTTAGGAAGGGATCCTGGGTGCTTGTCATCTCATATTTACCTGAAACACACCACGGCAGCAGAAGCAGCTGGTGAAAGCCCAAGGCCTTTCTGATTGGACAGTGCTGGTGCCAACACAGTGCTGGTGGAATATTTGGACTGGACTTCTGAAACTCTTGGATGAAGAGACATGGGCACAGAACTCACAGGGTTCTGGGGAAAAGGGGAAATGGAAGAGAATTCATGCTATTCTATAACTCCAGGAAACTCTATCTGAAGGCACAAATAAGGCCCTGTGAGCAGAAAACATTTAAAAAAAGCTACAAGAAGAGATTGCTGAGTGGGGTGGGAGGGCATAGGCTGCCATGCTAAGCAGAGCGTGAGTTTGTTAAGTTCCATTGATGTGATCAATGCTTATGCAAGCCTGTCATGCTCAGTTCAACACACATGTCCGCAGTGCTAGAAAAGCCACCTGCTATGAAGGATCCCAAAATTACAATCAGGAAAAAGACTCTACACTTTTGTTTGAGAATATTACAATCCAATCATATTAGATAAACGTATCAAGCTTCTAAGCTTTATTTCTTAATCACTGTGCGAGGTGGGGGTGGCAGGCGGTTGGAGGCACATAACTGAAGGAGATGAAAAAGAATGGAGGAAAAGTGCAGCATATTTGTGTATGTCTTGACTCCCTCAATTAAGTGGAAAGTTCCCATGGCTGAGAATTATGTTTTACATTCCTAACTGCCCCTCCCTGGCTCCTACCATGAGACTGAGTGCATAGTAGGTCCTTAAATCTGCTTCCTGAGTTTAAGATGCAAAATTCCCCTCTATGCAGAAGCCTGGATTTTGCACACAAACAGCTCTAAAGATAAAGCTGATATTAGTGTGCTGCAAATAGTATGCATGTTCCTCTTCTAGCTGATGAATATTTCTCCCCTTGAGATTTTTTTAGTGATTCTAGCCCACTGGCTATTTTA
The DNA here is from genome assembly GCF_028858775.2 of Pan troglodytes. NCBI lineage: Eukaryota > Metazoa > Chordata > Mammalia > Primates > Hominidae > Pan > Pan troglodytes. The sequence goes on from NC_072405.2 coordinate 144,562,629, forward strand.
AGACCCAGATTTATTATTTTTGTTCATGTCCCTAAAAGATTTTAAGAGTCCTATCCTTCTCTTTTATTACCTTCACACATCCTCCCACGTAATACACAAAAGGAGAATAATTTGGGGTCACATTCCTGTGCCGGCCCCATCTAAAGATAATCAACTGCACATTACAAAAACAACACAGTCAGGCTGAGGCTGGCAGCCTCAGTGTCTTAGGTCAGCAGACACATTGTGGGGCCACAGGAGAGCAGGGGAGAAATGAGGCTGGTGAGCTCTGTTTATGGTAGTTGGACTTTGAAAGTGCCATTTTAGAGGAGCATATTTCAATTGAGAAAATGACATAAATTTCATAAAACAAAGTAAGCATGTTGTGATTAGAAAACAATGAATGCACTTCTAGCATTGTCTATGTTTTCTGATGCAGAGCTACAATTAGTGTTTAGCAAAAGGAAGGACAAAAATGTCATCTTATTATAAGAAACTGACATTGTAGCCCCTGGACTATTTGTTAGAGATTAATAAGAAATAGATTCTCATTTCTTTCTTGTTTTGGTCCCAGCTCAGAGGTCTTTTTTCCTGGAGAAATAATATAATAAGCAGAAGCAAATCCTCAAAGAATTTGAGGAAGCCAGGAGTAAGGCAGACATATCCAGAAAGAATAACCAATAATATTCACATAATAAAATGAGGCTGATGGAATTTAAAAATTGCATTTTAGCAACCACTAATATAATAATTGATTCAGGGAAGAATCATGAATGAATGCTTTTCAGTTACTACTACAGCATAGCAATTATCCCAAATCTCTAGCGCTAAAGCAACCATTTTATTTGATACATGATTTTGTGGATCAAGAATTTAAGACATTGTCTGGGCAATTCTTGCTTGCAGTCATTCATGTGGTTACAGATGTCAGATGGAGCATCAGCCATCTTTAAGATTCAGCTGGGCTGCAGCATTTAAGGTAGGCTACTTGTATGGTGGCAGTTGGTGCTGGCCGTTGGCTGGCAGCACACCTGGGCTGTTGACCACAGCATCCATTCATGGCCTCTCTAGCATGGCAATCTCAGGGTGGTTGGACTTCTCATTTGCTGCCTAGTTCTTCCCAAGGCCAGCAGCCCAAGAGGACAAAACACAAGCTGCATGACCTTTAGTAAGGCAGCCTCAAAGATCACACAGCATCACTTCCCCTTTACTCCAGTAGACAAAGCCATCACAGCCTCATCCAGATTTGATCGGAGAAAATGTAGACCTCTTCACAGGAGGAAACTCAAAGAGTTTCAGAGTCATATTTTATAAACTGTCATGTACCGTTGCCTAAGAGTTTACTAGGGAAGAGGATATTTAGTCAGTCTCAAAGTATTTCTCATAGATTATCTATTTATGAGTAAGGGAAAATAGATGTATTTATGGTGAAGAAATCTGGCAGACACCACCTTAGCCAAGAGATCAGTTATTGGGATAAGACATCAATTTGAAAAGAGCTCCTACCAGAATGGTGAAATCATTGATGCTTTATGAAAAGTTTATGAAGACAATGCTCCAAATAAAGCAGCAGTTTGCAAATAGATAACTCATTTTAAGAAGGGACAAGACAATGTTGAAGATAAAGCCCTCAGTGACAGACCATCCACATCAATTTGTGAGGAAAAAAATTAATCTTGTTCATGCCCCAATTGAACAGAACCAATGATTAACAGCACAAATAATAGCCAACGCCACAGACATCTCAACTGATTCAACTTACACAATTCTAACTGAAAAATTAAAGTTGAGCAAACTTTCCACTTAATGGGTGCCATAACCATTATGCCCAGATCAGCTGCAGACAAGAGAAAAGCTTTCAACAGAAATGTTAAACAAGTGGGATCAAGATCCTGAAGCATTTCCCTGAAGAACTGTAGTAAGAGATGAAACATGACTTTAACAGTATTACTCTACAGACAAGGCACAATCAAAGCAATGGCTACCAAGAGGTGGAAGTGGTCCAGTCAGAGCAATAGGAAATCAGTCAAAAACAAAGGCCATGGCAACAGTTTTTTGAATGTTCAAGGAATTTTTCTTGTTGACTCTCTGGAGGGCCAAAGAACAATAACATCTGCTTATTATGAGAGTGTTTTGAGAAAGTTAGCTGAGGCTTTAGCAGAAAAACTCTTGGGAAAGCTTCATCAGGGAGTCCTTTTCCACCATGACAAGGCTCCTTATCATTTCTCTCCTCAAACAAGGGCAATCTTGTAAGAGTTTTGATGGGAAATCATTAGACATCCATCTTAGAGTCATGATTTGGCTCCCTCTGACTTCATTTTACTTCCTAATTTAAAAAATGTAAGGGTTAAATTTCCAGGACCCTCACTCAGGTCTTTAGGGATGGACTAAATAAATGGATGGTATCATTGCTTAGAAAAGTACCTTGTACTTGATGGAGCCTATTTTGAGAAAGTTTATATTTTTTATTTTTATCTTTTAGTTCCATTTTTCCATGAACTTTTTAAAGTCACCTTATATTAACAATTAGTGACTATTAGTGAATATTATGTGGGTGTTAATTGTTTTCTTCTTGCAATTTTCCTAATCTTTTAAAATTATCTTAAAAAGTTACAAAATAATACTAAAAATTTTAAAAATATATTATAAATATAACAGAAATTAGGAGGCAAGATATATGTACCAAAAAGAAAAGTATCTACAGCTGAAACAGTTTATTTTTAAATATAGCTATGAGCTTTCTAGCAGATCACAAATGTCTAATACTGGAAAGAGGTGGAAAATGCTGAAGATATGTCAAGTATTTCTCAAATTTTATCAATGTGAAAATGTAAGTCTTATAGTGGATTATTAAGGTAACTCATAAAGGAAATGAACATTTTTGATGTTGCCAGATGATGTATATACATTCTCCCCCTTAATGGTAATGTCCATGTGACTAGGGTTTATAGTTTTTGCATTGATGTGAGCTGCTATGAATTTCACAGAATTCCCACTTTGCTTCAACATGTGAAGGTGTTATTTCTTTAGGCTCAGAAAGACCAGGCAATTTGCCCAAGATCTCACAGCTAAAACATGGCAGAGCCACAATTCAAAACTTGATTTGTCTGTATCAAATCCTTCACTCTTTTTCCTACTCCAATGCCATACCCCAATTCTCAATAAAGATATAGAGATGTTCCTAGCCCATGTCTAATCTTTGGTCAACCTAAGCTGTGACATCAATGCAGGTAATTATAACATAGTCAGCATAGACCTGCATGAGCCGCTCGGTGGACTTCATGAGGCAGCCCTATGTCCTTAGACGAAGGGATAAGTAGATGATAGGAAATGCTCCAGTGTGCATGGCTATTGTGAATTTCTATGCTCTCCTCCTTCTTAAGGAAAGGAAGCATTCATGTGGTAGCTGCAAAACTCTCTTCATGAATTGCCCAAGTGTCTTGGTGGATTGCAAGCTCACCATGAGTCAAAACCATGGCCAAGAAAAATTAATCTGATTTTGAATTTCAATCCCTGGAGATTCAATGAATTTTATTATTTGATAGAACTCAGAGAAACCTTAGCAATCTAACCTGCTAATTTTTACAGATGAGGAAACTGAGGCCCAGGGGAAAAGGATGCCTTGGTTGGGGCAGCAAGCTAATTAGCAGAAGAGGCAAGCACAGAGCCATTAGATAACCAGCTCTTACTCACCTGGGAAGATTTGCTGGTATTCCCAGGCTCGATTTTTCTTTATTTTTTAAAAATCATGTTCTTCCCCTTTTATTGAACTAGACATTTTCTGACAAGCTTGGAAATGTTAATAAGCCATCTGAGAGACCTGGTACCTAATGCAGCTAAAAATATCAAAAAGTATAGGCAGTGCTCTTGACTTCTCTTTCCCTTCAGTGTAGCTGATAGGTTTCCAAAAGGAAGTATTGGGAATGGGTTTGGACAGGGCCTAGTGCAGCTATTAATGACATATTAACACAATCTCATGGCTAGGCAGGCTCTGCTAAAGAATCTGTTAAACTGTTCGTGGGAATCGGGAGGTCAAAGGGACCTGGGACAGAAGTAAATTCCCCTGAACCAAACTGGGAAAATAGGAACCACAAATATCAAGAAATAGAGGGCATCTTCATGCACAGCCTTACAACATTGGAGGAAACCAAGTGTCTGAGGGTTTGGAAGGATAAGAATATATTGTCTTGCAGGGAGCAGGGTATAAAATCTCAAGGAAAAAGAAAAACCATGGCCAGATTTTCATGTGTGGAGGGGGAGTGATGAGGCAGTGTGTTTTTTCTACAACTGATCTAGCAGAATTTGATCTGTTCAGTTTTTAAAATGACACCCAGATAAAATCTCACTTAACTATATAAACATGTATATGTGTGTGCATGTGCATATATGCATGTTTGTGTGTATATGTGTATTATATGTGTGTATTGTGTGTGCATATATATGTGGATATGTGTGTACTGTGGTATGTGTATTGTGTGTGTGGATACTTTGCGTGTGTATCTATGTATTGTATATATGTATATGTACATGTGTGCATGTGTGCTTTGTGTGAAGTGTGTATATGTCTGTATATATGTGTATGTGCAAATTGTGTATTGTGTATGTGTACTGTCTCTAGATCCTAGTCGCTACTCCCCACACACTCTTCTTCTCTCTTAGCAGTAAGCTAAGGTCTGGAAAATAGACCTAAAAGCCTGGCAGTTGGAATCCTATTATTTTTCCTCTTCCCACTTGGGCTATGTGGGATGAAATGCATATTTATATTTGAAAGAAGTCCAATTAGCAGAATAATTCTGAAATTGCCCACTATTTGGCCCAGGTTCATACACCTGGGCATTAAAGCAATTCTGAGACTCATTTCCAAGGCACCACTGCCAGGTGCTCTCTGGCGAAAGTGACTGATGCCCACAGCATCCAGAGTGTGGACATTTGCAAAATAAATGGGCAAACTTTGGGTTTAAAACCCATCCATAACCCAGTGCATTGGTCCTAGCAGTGGCAGTGTCTAGAATGTGTGACTGTGCTTTGAGGGATGATAAATTTTATGAAGCAACCATCAAATTGACGTGCTATTGGGCTCTATCAGATATGCCAACATGATTGATGTTTGCCCATCAGTACAGCCAAGATATGATGTGAGGGCTCAGCATGTGTAAGCAAAACATTACCCACTCGGAGTCTTAAGACCTGATGAGAAACTTTGTAGGGGGCTGTTTTTATTATTATTACTGTTATTATTCCCTCAAGGGGCCTCTATGACTACTGAATTATAACTGATTTATCTTGCAGTTTATTGCAATTTGCCACTTTGCTCCTCATGTCAAAAACCCAATATAATTTTCATCCAAAAAAATTAGGCACTACATTATGATAATGGCGTTAGCATTTCATCCATCAGCAGAAACTGAATGCATTAACACATTTCAGAGACATTCATGATAAATTTGAAAAGTTGCTCTTTTGGAAGTGTGTACTTAAACCTTCAGATTATCATTTAGGTTTGGGAAAATCCTGGCAGCCTGGCCTACTGGAGATGAGGAAGCCTTTTAGGGAGTTGCCAGGACTGCCTCATCCTCACTGATAGGCCAGGACAGGGATAATAAGAATCAGCTGGAAGGAAGTTTACAATCTGGGCGATGGCTGCTCCAAATCCCAGAGTCACTGGCTTTGAAAAGCCATCTGCCTAAAATTTACTGTCTCAGAATGCTGGCACACAGAGATAATGAATCCAAAGTTACAGGGTCAAGTTCACGTGCATCTGAGCCAGCTAGCTTGGGGAGGGTGGTAGGGAGCTATGAGACCACAGCCTCTGGATCTCCTCCAGCCCTGTTGGCTTTATGTACATACGGCATTGGTTGCCAAGAAGAAAACTGGCAGAAGTGGGGGTGGGGGGTTGCTGGTTCACTCAATTCAAAAAGCTTTGGTTGAGCCGCTATTTGAGAACATTATTCGCTCCCAACTAAGTAGACTTAGCAAAGATAACAAGGCCTGATCCCTGTCCTCAAGAAGCTCACAGTCTAGTGGTTGAATCACACGGGTAAACAAGCAATTCTCATGAGAGTTAGAGTAAAGGAAGAAGGTTGAGGTAAGTATATCCCCAGGTATCTCCTCTAATGGTGACCTCCTTTCCCTCCACTACAGATCTCTGCTCCTCAAAAGGACTCTTCTCTGTAAACCTCTACCCTTTCCAAGTTTGAGTAACCAAACCACTCAACTTTGTTTACTTATCATGGCCTAGAGATGACAGTGTTTCTATTTGGGCCCCTTCACAAGCATGTTCTAAGCCAATAGTCAGCAAAAATTTTCTGTAAAGAGCCTAATAGCAAATCGTTTCACCTTCCCAGGCCATACAGTCTCTGTTACAGCTACTCAATCCACTCTATCACTGGAGTGCAATAGCAACCACAGACAAAACATAAAGGACTTGACATGAATGCAGTCCAATAAAACTTTATTTACAAAAACACAGACAACAGAATGGATTTGCCCCATGAACTGTAGTTCCAAATCCTCAGGCAGACTGGGAAGTTTAACCTCTGGCTTCAACATGCCTGGCCTCAAAGTCTACTTTGGAAAACTAAAAAAATGTATTCCCCTGCAGACTTCTGCTGCAGAGTTTCAGTGACTATGAGTGAGTTACTTGAGGAAAAGGACAAGTTCTTATTTACCTGTGTCCCAAGCACCAACTCCAGTGGGTAGAGTTTTGAACACATAAAACAAACAAACCAAAAAAGGTGCTTCTTGAATTAATGACAAATACAATAGATGCTGGCCACTGGAAGTCAGGCTGGCCCACATGGAAATGGTGAAAGGATCCCAGAAACTTTTGGAGAGCACCACCAGCGTCTAGGACAGTCCACCCCTGCACCGCTCACATCCAGCAGTGCCTCACATGAAGTTGACTCCTTCTTAAAACTAATTACTCTCAAGAGTAACTAAAATGTCTCACAAAAAGAATATTAGTGGGATGTTGGACAAGCTACAGTCTCTACTACTACAGCTAAACCCAAGACACCATAGTTCGTACTTACCATCTCCCTCCTCTCCATCCATTCTAGCTTTCTCTCATCCTCAGCCAACACTTTTGCCAAACTAGGCTACTTGCCAAATGGGGTAACCCTAACCTTAATTTTTCTTAACAATGCACATGTATTACTCTGATGACAAAATATTTTAGAAAATATTGACATTATTAATACATCTTTTAGCACATTATAGGTGCTCAAAATTGTTAATTCCCTACCCTCAAATTATATTCACATGTTGAATGAAATGTGTTTATTTCACAACAAAATAGAACTCATTTAAAAAAAATTTTTTTTTGAAACCCTTTTTCTGCCTGATTGCACATGCTGACATGTTCTTGCCAAATCCAACTGATGGCTCATCAAAAAAGAGTTTATTCGTGCTGATTCTTCTGGCACTTCCCTAGTAGATACCATAGTGTGCCTCTGGAATAAAGCAGTAGCATTGCTGGCTGATGGTGCCCAAAGCCAGGGAGATGATCCTCAGTCCAGAAGCAATTTTCTCCCTGTCACATTATCTGTTTTTCTCATCAGCTGCCCTATAGAACCCTACTCTGTAAGGGAGAACAGTTCTTGCCCAAGCATTACTGACTTTCCAGAACCCTGGGGGGCTTCCAAACAGCACATTTTCAGGCTCATTTCATTTCCTGCCTTTGATTTAATAGGCTGGAAAGGAATGCAGGAGAATGATGCCCAGGCCTTGGCCCAGAGGGCTTGCAGAGGCCATGACAGCCAAGTAATGTCAATCTCTTTGGCAGGTTCATGATGGAGGTAGTATCCCCGGGTCCGTTGACACTGAATGGGCCCATGCACAGCGGCTGGTAGAATCGGCTTTTTCTGGCTCCCCACCATGGACTAGAAGAAGAAGGCCCTCAGGAATGAATCAGCATGGTCACAGTGAGAGTCTGCAGAGGAGAAGAAGGGGCTTGCTCTCTCCCACCCCTCTTCCTAGCACAATGAGGGAGCTGCAGTCAGGGTATCAGCAAGGAGATATGGGTCTAACTCAGGAGGGGGTTCCAAAGTTCAGGAAGACACCATTGTGCAAGGCACCTAGTAATTGAAGCAGCACAGGAGATCCCAGTACGGAACCCTGGGTGGTCTCCAGTTTCCATTATCTACCAGCTATGTCACCTGGGCAACTCGCATCTCCTTGTGGCCTCAGTATCCTCACTTGTAGGAAGGAATTTGTAGTACATGCCATAATCATTTCACCAAGATTCTTGACAAAGACTCAAAAGTAAGATCATAGATATTTCACTGTCTTGTAAAATTTAAAACACCTTATAATTGCAACCCATTAGGATGAGTCTAAAGATGGCTTCAAAGAAAAAAACCCACATTCAGAAGTCTTAGGTTTGAATCCAGGTTCCATTTCCAATTAGTTAGAAGGCTTCAACATTCTTGGCCTCAAAGTCTATTTTGGTAAACTAAGAAATGAATTCCCCCCACAGACTCTGCCATGGCATTTCAGTACCATGAGGGGAGTTAATTGAGGAGAAGGACAAGTTCCTCTCAAGCACTAACCCAGTGGGTAGAGCTTAGAAAGTATAAAACAAAAAAGGTGCTTCTTGAATGAATGAGCAACATTTTAAACAGGGTAACACAGCCAAATGTCAACCATGGCAATAATGATGACAATGATACTACAAATTTTGTTCAGCTGGGCAATATTCTAAACACTTCACTTGCATTATCACATTTAATCCTCATAACAACTGTATGAAGTAGTTCTATTATCAGCCTGAGTTTTTAAATGGGGAAGACGAGGCTTAAAGGGGTGAAGTAACTTGTCCAAAGCCACCGGAATTGTCCACAGAAAAGCCAGAATTCATAAGCACATCTCTCCGACTCTAAAGACAGTGTGTTTTAGGACAGACAGACCCCCAAATACATGCACTGTGGACTTGTAAGGGCTGGGCACAGAGCTTCATTCAGAATCGCAGCAGTAATGGTTAACCCTTTCTGAGTACATGCAGGCACGCTGTTGCTATTGACCTTTATAAAGTGCTATTATAATCCCTATTTTACAGATGAGAAAACGGAGGACTGGTAAGGTTCAAGGGCTTATTGCAATCCTTTTTTTGTTATTATTATACTTTGAATTTTAGGGTACGTATGCACAATGTGCAGGTTAGTTACATATGTATACATATGCCATGTTGGTGTGCTGCACCCAGTAACTCATCATTTAACATTAGGTATATCTCCAAATGCTATCCCTCCCCACTCCCCCCATCCCACAACAGGCCGTGGTGTGCGATGTTCCCCTTCCTGTGTCCATGTGTTCTCATTGTTCAATTCCCACCTGTGAGTGAGAACATGTGGTGTTTGGTGGTTTGTCCTTATGATAGTTTGCTGAGAATGATGGTTTCCAGCTTCATCCGTGTCCCTACAAAGGACATGAACTCATCATTTTTTACAGCTGCATAGTATTCCATGGTGTATGTGTGCCACATTTTCTTAATCCAATCTATCATTGCTGGACATTTGGCTTGGTTCCAAGTCTTTGCTATTGTGAATAGTGCCGCAATAAACATACGTGTGCATGTGTCTTTATGGCAGCATCATGTTTTGTAATCCTTTGGGTATATACCCAGTAATGGGATGGTTGGGTCAAATGGTATTTCTAGTTCTAGATTCCTGAGGAATCGCCACACTGACTTCCACAATGGTTGAACTAGTTTACAGTCCCATCAACAGTGTAAAAGTGTTCCTATTTCTCCACATTCTCTCCAGCACCTGTTGTTTCCTGACTTTTTAATGATTGCCATTCTAACTGGTGTGAAATGGTATCTCATTGTGGTTTTGATTTGCATTTCTCTGATGGCCAGTGATGGTGAGCATTTTTTCATGTGTTTTTTGGCTGCATAAATGTCTTCTTTTGAACAGTGTCTGTTCATATCCTTCGCCCACTTGTTGATGGGGTTGTTTTTTTCTTGTAAATTTGTTTGAGTTCATCATAGATTCCGGATATTAGACCTTTGTCAGATGAGTAGATTGCAAAAATTTTCTCCCATTCTGTGGGTTGCCTCTTCACTCTGATGGTAGTTTCTTTTGCTGTGCAGAAGCTCTTTGGTTTTATTAGATCCCATTTGTCAATTTTGTCTTTTGTTGCCATTGCTTTTGGTGTTTTAGACATGAAGTCCTTGCCCTATGTCCTGAATGGTAATGCCCAGGTTTTCTTCTAGGGTTTTTATGGTTTTGGGTCTAATATTTAAGTCTTTAATCCATCTTGAATTAATTTTTGTATAAGGTGTAAGGAAGGGATGCAGTTTCAGCTTTCTACATATGGCTAGCCAGTTTTCCCAGCACCATTTATTAAATAGGGAATCCTTTCCCCATTTCTTGTTTCTGTCAGGTTTGTCAAAGATCAGATGGTTGTAGATATGCAGCATTATTTCTGAGGGCTCTGTTCTGTTCCATTGGTCTGTATCTCTGTTTTGGTACAAGTACCATGCTGTTTTGGTTACTGTAGCCTTGTAGTATAGTTTGAAGTCAGGTAGCTTGATGCCTCCAGCTTTGTTCTTCTGGCTTAGGATTGACTTGGCAATTCAGGCTCTTTTTTGGTTCCATATGAACTTTAAAGTAGTTTTTCCAATTCTGTGAAGAAAGTCATTGGTAGATTGATGGGGATGGCATTGAATCCATAAATTACCTTGGGCAGTATGGCCATTTTCACAATATTGATTCTTCCTACCCATGAGCATGGAATGTTCTTCCATTTGTTTGTATCCTCTTTTATTTCATTGAGCAGTGGTTTGTAGTTCTCCTTGAAGAGGTCCTTCATGTCCCTTGTAAGTTGGATTCCTAGGTATTTTATTCTCTTTGAAGCAATTGTGAATGGGAGTTCACTCATGATTTGGCTCTCTGTTTGTCTGTTATTGGTGTATAAGAATGCTTGCGATCTTTGCACATTGATTTTGTATCCTGAGACTTTGCTGAAGTTGCCTATCAGCTTAAGGAGATTTTGGGCTGAGACAATGGGGTTTTCTAGATATACAATCATGTCAACTGCAAACAGGGACAATTTGACTTTCTCTTTTCCTAATTGAATACCCTTTATTTCCTTCTCCTGCCTGATTGCCCTGGCCAGAACTTCCAACACTATGTTGAATAGGAGTGGTGAGAGAGGGCATCCCTGTCTTGTGCCAGTTTTCAAAGGGAATGCTTCCAGTTTTTGTCCATTCAGTATGATATTGGCTGTGGGTTTGTCATAGATAGCTCTTATTATTTTGAGATACATCCCATCAATACCTAATTTATTGAGAGTTTTTAGCATGAAGGGTTGCTGAATTTTGTCAAAGGACTTCTCTGCATCTATTGAGGTAATCATATGGTTTTTGTCACTGGTTCTGTGTATATGCTGGATTACGTTTATTGATTTGCATATGTTGAACCAGGCTTGCATCCCAGGAATGAAGCCCACTTGATCATGGTGGACAAACTTTTTGATGTGCTGCTGGATTCGGTTTGCCAGTATTTTACTGAGGATTTTTGCATCGATGTTCATCAGGGATATTGGTCTAAAATTCTCTTTTTTTTTATTGCGTCTCTGCCAGGCTTTGGTATCAAGATGATGTTGGCTTCATAAAATGAGTTAGGGAGGATTCCCTCTTTTTCTGTTGATTGGAATAGTTTCAGAAGGAATGCTACCAGCTACTCCTTGTACCTCTGGTAGAATTCGGCTGTGAATCCATCTGGTCCTGGACGTTTTTTGGTTGGTAAGCTATTAATTATTGCCTCAATTTCAGAGCCTGTTATTGGTCTATTCAGAGATTCAACTTCTTCCTGATTTAGTCTTGGGAGGGTGTATGTGTCGAGGAATGTATCCATTTCTTGTAGATTTTCTAGTTTATTTGCATAGAGGTGTTTATAATATTCTCTGACGGTAGTTTGTATTTCTGTGGGATCAGTGGTGATATCCCCTTTATCATTTTTTATTGCCTCTATTTGATTCTTCTCTCTTTTCTTCATTAGTCTTGCTAGCTGTCTATCAATTTTGTTGATCTATTCAATAAACCAGCTCCTGGATTCATTGATTTTTTGAAGGGTTTTTTGTGTCTCTATTTCCCTCAATTCTGCTCTGATTTTAGTTATTTCTTGCCTTCTGCTAGCTTTTGAATGTGTTTGCTCTTGCTTCTCTAGTTCTTTTAATTGTGATGTTAGGGTGTCAATTTTTGATCTTTCCTGCTTTCTCTTGTGGGCATTTAGTGCTATAAATTTCCCTCTACACATTGCTTTAAATGTGTCCCAGAGATTCTGGTAAGTTGTGTCTTTGTTCTCGTTGGTTTCAAAGAACATCTTTATTTCTGCCTTCATTTCATTATCTACACAGTAGTCATTCAGGAGCAGGTTGTTCAGTTTCCATGTAGTTGAGTGGTTTTGAGTGAGTTTCTTAATCCTGAGTTCTAGTTTGATTGCACTGTGGTCTGAGAGACAGTTTGTTATAATTTCTGTTCTTTTACATTTGCTGAGGAGTGCTTTACTTCCAACTATGTGGTCAATTTTGGAGTAAGTGTGGTGTGGTGCTGAGAAGAATGTATATTCTGTTGATTTGGGGTGGAGAGTTCTGTAGATGTCTATTAGGTCCGCTTGGTGCAGAGCTGAGTTCAATTCCTGGATATCCTTGTTAACTTTCTGTCTCGTTGATCTGTCTAATGTTGACAGTGGGGTGTTAAAGTCTCCCATTATTATTGTGTGGGAGTCTAAGTCTCTTTCTATGTCACTCAGGACTTGCTTTATGAATCTGGGTGCTCTGTATTGGGTGCATATATATTTAGGATAGTTAGCTCTTCTTGTTGAATTGATCCCTTTACCATTATGTAATGGCCTTCTTTGTCTCTTTTGATCTTAAGACTAAGTGGCAGAGCCAAAATTTGAACTCAGGGAGTCTGACACCACTGAAGGTTGAAGCCTATGCTTCAACCACTCTAGATACTCTAGATACTGCTTCAGAGACATGCAAATGTGGAGGTGCATGGACGCACACACAGACTTCTAATCATGGACTCTTCTCCCCCATGGTGTCTTCTCGTGTGCTACCTACCAGGCCCTCACTGGCATCAAAGGGAGACAGAGCCGCTGTCACAGTCAGGAGTTGCCTCTCTGGTTCTGCGGGACCCAGCCCCCCTGGAGGTGGGAAACTGCAGAGGAAGAGGAAGTGGGTTGTCTGGAAAGGCAGGGCTGGGCAACAAGCCTACAGTTCTGCAGGCTCTGCTGCTGGTGTGAGTTTCTTCCAGATTCACAGGAGAAGGAAGCTTAGGAGCAGCCGGCCTCCTCCGGCATCTCCGCAGGGGCCAGATTGCGTTGCCTTTTATATTGTTTGTGCCCCATCAGCAGTTTCTCTTTGCAGTGGAAAAACATCCCACCTTCAGGGAGGCCTCTCAGCTCAGGGGTCTTTAGTGACCTCAGTGAGGTAGAAAAAGTGCTTATATCTCTGCAGAGGAAAGGGAGCATCTCCGAGGTAAGAAGAAAGAAGCCCAGCAGAGGCCGGAACTGCAGAGGCACAGACTCAAACGGATGGATGCACCAGTGCCACACGACATTAGAGGCTCTTGTCTCCCATGCACCCCACCCCACAAACTTCACCTCCATCCGCCCTAAATCACACCTCCTCACGGCCCCTCAGGTCACGCCTCTGCACAGACCCCTCAAGGCCTCTCCATTGCCCTCAGAAAAAGTCAAAACTCTTCAGTATGGTTGAAGAGGGGTGGTCAGCCCACCCCTCCCTCATCTGCTACACCCTAAGCATGCTAAGCTGCTTGGGCTTCCCCAGCAGGGCGTGTGCAGCCTCCACACCAGTATCCCAGCTGTGGCCTCTGCCTGTGACATCTCTTCCTCCTCTGGACATTTCCCAAATCTCTACACTTCAAGATTCCACTCAGTCATCTCTCCCCTGACTACACACACACACACACATACATACACACCCCTCCCGGATTTTAGAGTTCTGAGTCCCTCCTCTGGATGCCTGTTCTGACAATGCTATAAAGAACAACCTGAGACTGGGTTATTTATAAAGCAAAGAGGTTTAATTAGTCACACAGGCTGTATAGGAATCATGGCTGAGGAGACCTCAGAAAACTTGTTAGCATAGTGGAAGGCGAAGGGGAGGCAGGCACATCTTACTTGGCTGAAGAAGGAGAAGGAACGTGAAGGGGGAGGGACTACACACTTTTAAACAACCAGATCTTGTGAGAACTCACTCACTATCAGGAGAACAGCAAGGGGGAAGTTCACCTCCATGACCCAATCACCTCCCACCAGGCCCCTCTTCCAACACTGGGAATTACAATTTGACATGAGATTTGGGTGGGGACACAAATTCAAACCATATTAGTCCCCCAGCAGCCTGCAGGGTCCTCTCTCAGAACAGGCACCACACTATATGATACCCACTGATGCGACTAGAATCTGAGCTCCTTAAGGGCAGGACTGGAACCGATTCACACCTGAATTCCCTACACTACACACAGAACTGGTATATATGACACGCTGAATAAATGCCTACAAATTATCCTAATTCACTGCATTGTTAGAATCAAATGATATGACAGATGCAGAACATTTGGTAACCTGAAAATAATTATATAAGCTAAATGTACTATACTACTTCATAATGACTAATGAGATAAAAGAAATTTTACCCAAAGCCATTTCTAACATAAAAAATGTCAGACACTGTTAAAGTGCTATTTCTAATCAGCAATTATGAGCAGCGTTTTTCTTCCTTATAAGCAGGATTGTTTTCCTTAAAATAAAGAGGTTTTGGGGTTTATTTCATTTGTATATATAGATGTAGCTTCTGTTTTTATTTATATTCCTAAATCCAAGAAGATTTAAGGCAACTTTTAAAGGAGTTAACATTTTCTGTATTTCCCACCACCCTCAATCACACTGCATAACTTTTAGAATATTCAGAAATAATACTGAGAAACAATTTTGTTTGGGAGTTTTTCTGACTGGGGTCCACAGTGCCAAGAGACCTCAGAGAAGGGAATGGAAGGTAACCCCAGGGTTGACACTTGGCCCAGGCTTTGGATATGTTTGAAAATGATAAACCTGGGCCATTGAATCCTTCTTAGAAAGTGAGTGGTCAGAACTGCTAGACACTGCAAAATTACTTTCATCAAAACATACTAGAACCCTGTGTTAGATGCTTCCCATGCCTTTTCTTGTTTAAATCTCACTAGGAGGAAGTCCAGTTAGTTCTTCATTTTGTATTTGAGGAAGCCAGTGTTCAGGGGGATCTATAAGCTTGCCCAGCCTCAGGGTGGGAGCTGCACCCAGGACTTGTCCGCATAACTGACAACCTGAACCACTGTGCTGAACGCTGGCTGCCATTGATATGTTAAGGTGGAGGAAGGCTTCAGCTCACCTGTGCCACCTGAACTGAGATATAAACTGCAACAGGACGAGACAGCCTGTGAATGGCCAGAGGTAAGATCAAGGCCTCCTCAGGCGCAGAAGAAAGTCTAAAGGGAAACTTCCGTAACACAGTGGGTATGGTAGAAGAAGAATAGACTTGGAGTTCAAAGAAACTAGGGTTCAAATCCCTGCCCCTCCACTTAGAAGCAAGTACCAAAACTGTGGGCAATAACAATGCCTTAACCTTTATTTCCTCATCTGTTTAAAATGAAACAATTTTTAAAAATGAATTATCCTTACACTCGTACAAGGATTAATTAATCCCATGCACTTAGAGCACATTTCATATTGGCTCTCTTGGTTAAAGTGAGTTTCTCAGCCTCCACACTATTGATATTGAAAGCTGGGTATTTCTTTGTCGCGAGGGTTATTGTGTGCATTGGAGAATGGTAAGAAACATCCTTGGCTTCTACCCACTAGATGATATCAAACGCCAGTAGTGACAACCAAAAATATTCCAAGTGTTGCCAATGTCCCCTGAGAGGGGTAAAATCTAGCCCTGGCAGAGAACCACTGGTTTAGATGAAAATTTGCTATAGCCATCAGCCAGGGGTGGCCCTTGCAGCCAAAGTTAGCAATCTCCACAAGACCAAGGCCTCCTGCCAGTCAATTACACTTATCACTGCTGCCCTGGTAATGTCATAGCTGAATGCTTGTGATGGATTTTTTCTTATGCCAGCTTGGCTAGGACTGTTTAATTGAATAACAGTACCAGTCATTCAATCAAAGGTGAATCTAGGTGTTCTGGGCAGATATTGCATAGATGTAATTAAAGCCCCTAATCAGTTGTCTTTAAGTGAGATTGCCTTGGGGGCTGGACACTGAATGAATTAGAAGACCTCAAAAGTAGGTCTGAGATTTTCCTAGGCAAGAGAAGAAATTCTGCTTGTGCATGAGAGGTTCAGCCCCATGCTTGTGGGTTCAACCCTACCCAGGATCTTTTTCTGACCTTCTGCACTACAGATTTGGGACTTGCTTAGCCAGTCCCCACAATCACATAGTGAAATATTACATGTGTAATAAATGTCTCTCTCTTTTGTTCTCATACAATGTATGTTTGTATATACAAATTTGTGTGTGTAACTGTGTTTGTGTGTGTGCTTGGTTTGTGTGTGTACTTGTGTGTATATCCTGCTAGTTCTGCTTCTCCTGTTGAATCCTGAATAATACAATGCTAGCACACTACATAAAACTTTGAAGTTGAACCTCATTCCCACTGAATAAGGGGCAGCTCTACAGGACTTCAGTGTTCAAATTCAAGTTGTCATTCTCAAAGGAATCCTGGAATTCTTGTTTTTTCTGAGAACTATACAAGCATGGATTAGATTCCAACTTCAAGCAGCTATGTAATCATGTACTAGTAACTTAACTTCTCTGGCCATCTATTGACTCATCTATAAACCTCTTGAGTTGTAAGAATTCAATGAAAGAATATGCATAGTGCCTAAAAATATGGCTTTCTACATCTGTTACATACACTCAGACCTTAAAAATACTTTAGCAATCTTTCAAAAATGTAAATTATAATAAAAGGTCAGGTAAATATATTTCCATAGAGAGAAATATTAGCACATTCCAGTCTATTTTGAAGAATAGACTATTATGAAGAAATATTAGCACATTCTAGTCTATTTTGAAGAATAGACTATTTGCTATTATGAAATATACAGCAATTAAAGTTACCTATAGAAATGTCCACATTGAAAATGATGACATATATTTAAAAGGTCACAGTAGTGTCACATAAAACATCTAGGATTCATGAAGGTATCTAAATATTCATCTAGGGGAGAATAACATTAATAAATCTCTTTGTCCATTGAGATTTTCAACCCTTAGAATATTCCATATGAAGTTCTATTGATTATGGATTTGGACACGTTTGCATTTACAACGTCTTTCTATGTAAGCAAGGTGGACATTGCTGCTGTAACTCAGGAAGGCATATGGAGGTGGTGGAGGTGGGTGTACAGGGTGAGTAAGCAGTGCATTACAGAGTCAGAGTAAGGATGCAGTAATTGGTGGGAAATGGAGCAGGGATTCATTCAGGCTTAGGTGATTGTGGGTCTGCCAAGAAGCATGGCAAAAGAATGAGGAGAAAAGAACATGTTTTGAGAGAAAATAATACATTTGATTTGTGCTGGTGGAAGTGTTTTTGGGGGTGGTCCACAGGGGGATTTGGACCCAAAAAAAATGCAGCTTGCAGAGCATCTTGGTGACTTTGATGGTAACATTTACCAGCTGCATTTTAGCCATCTATGGGCCAGCTCCTTCTTCTCTGGGCTGTCAACACCTTGAGGGAAGAGGCCACATCTTCCTGCCATGGTGCCCAGCAGACATATGCAGACACTCCGTGACAGTTGACTATAAGAAAGTCACCATCAGTCAGTGAAGACTGCAGAAGGCTGCTGTGTCTCAGGCCAGAACTCCAAGACCTAAGGAAGACTGGTTCAAATAAGGCCAACATCCTCAGCGGACTAACACTTCCAAGGCAGCTGATCTCCACAGGAGTGTAGGCTCATGTAATAAGAGGATTGGCAGGTTTCTGAAACCAGAGACAGTTGGCTCTTGGGAACCAAGCAAAACCCAGGCATAGAACCAAAGGCAAAGGTTGGCCTCAGGGCCATGAGGACAGGAGTGGGTGTGGCATCCTTTAGAGCTGGAGCAGAGATAGAAGTGCACCAGAGAAGGCTACATTTCTGAATTGTGCATTTAATTACAGTTGATCCTCATCATTCATGGACCACTCATTTGGAATTCATCTACTTGTTAAAATTTATTTGTATCCCCCAAACGAATACTTAATGGAGCTTTTGTGATCATTTACAAGCATGTACAGAGCTGTAAAAAGTGTGAATCACTCAATGTGCATGTTCCAATGTGCATGTCACCTTGAGATGGGTCAAGGCAACACCCTGTCTCCTTGTTTCAGCTCTCTTACTGTAAACAAGTGCCCCTTTGACAGCCTATTTAGTGGCACATCTTTCATATTTGAGGATTTTTTGTCATTTATTTTGCTGTTTAAATATATTTCCATATATATATCTATATTAGATATATATATGGAAATATATTTATTTATATTTATATATTTAAAAATTTATATATTTATTTAAAAATTTAAATATTTATATATTTATTTATTTAAACATATAAATATATAGATATCTATATAGATATAGATAGATGGATAGATAGATATAGATATATAGAGCCCCAGCACAGTGCTGAAGTGCTGTCCTGTGTTCCCAAGTGCTAGGCTGTGATGTGCCTTATGCGGTAGATAACCTTCGTTCAGGCATGAGTTGTTGGCTGTGTGTTTAATGTTAACAAATCCACAATCTATATTAAATAAAATGCTTTCAAACAGAAACACATGTAAACAAGTCTATGTATTGATTAGTCAACAAAAACACATGACCAGGAGCTCATAGGAAACTAGCCCTCTATGTCCCCCGAGGAGTAATGGCTCAGCATCTGCTAATTCTGTGTTCGCAATGAATTTATGAAATAGGACTACTGTGAATAATGAGAATCGACTGTACTTTGTCGCCTGGGATGAGGTTGTGTAGGCAGGCTCTGAATAATAATGCCTTCTCCATGTTTCTAAGGAGGCCTTGAGGAACATCTGGAGCATATCTTCTCAGTGGGGCATTTTCTCTTTCTGCCTCAGACATCCCATCACCAGAGGGACAAAAATAAGAATTCGTCACCCCCACACCCTCATCCCCTTGCCCCATCTCTGGCAGCCAGGGCAGGAGGAGGCCAGTCAGACAGGAAAGTACATCTAGCGGGTAACAATTAAGGAAAGCAATCTTGAACTTCCCTATCCCTCGGACAAAGAAAGACAGCACCTGCCATACCACAATTACTGTCCTTGCCTCTTCGGGGTTATTATACAGCTCGATCATAACAATAAAAAAGAATCTATTCCTAGCTCAGACTGCGGAGAGACAGCCTCAAAGGAGCAAAGCATCTTCTGCACCCTCAGAGGAAGCCACATTTAGTGAAAGTGTCTGGGGTGGCAAGAGTCCACGACTGAAACAGGAGCAGATGGCAGGCTCCCAGGCCCCATGATTTGGGGTGACTTTTAGGTAATTTTATTTGTATCCCTGCCACAGCAAAGGCCCATCTCCTCATAGCTCTTTTCCTGAAGACAATTTAGTAACTTCAGGAGCTGGATCTGTCTTTTTTTATGATCTTATAAATAACAACCATCTAGAGATGGCCTTGGCTGTTGTTCTCTCCAAATATTAAATTAGCTGCTGTGGTAGAAAGTAAATATAAAAGACAAGCCTTATTGTTTCTATAAAAGTGAGGAGAAAAGAGAGTAGGGTCTGGAGAAGGAGGGCAGCCCAGGCTGGAGAGAGAAGCACCTCGTGTGGTCACATCCTCTGCCCAAAGTTCTTATACCAGGCTGTCACACTTTTATACAAATTCTCAGATCACGGGTTCCTTATTGTTTCTCACTGGAAATAAGTAATAATGCCTTCTCAGTGTTTCTAAGTAGGCCTTGTAAACTGGAGACCCAACATCTCTCAGCTTTTGCTTTCTATCCTGCTCCATGCAAGTTATTTCGAATAAGGGTACAATTATATGCAGGGGCCAGCTCTTCTGGAAGGAATGAAAGACCAGCTTTACCAAGAGCTCCTGCCCATATTATCAGAAGGGTCCAAAAGTAATCCTTGTGATTCTTTGCCTGAAAGTGGAAGCCCTGAGTGCTTTTGCATGTGCATGCATGCATTCATTCATTTCATAAGTATATATTGTGCACCAACTCTATTCTTGGCACTGTGCCGGGCACTGGAGATATAGCCAGAAGCAAAGCATCGTCCCTGCCCCCAGAGATCTCACAGCTGGGTCAAAGAGAAGGGCATTTGGAAAAACCATTACCATTGAATATGTGTGCTGTCATATAGGAGAGTGAAGCGTGCTGGCGAAACAGAAGAAGGGCACCCAACCCAGTCTCAACTGCTCAGAAAAATCTTCCCAGAGGAAGTGAAACTGAGACCCAAAGAATAAATGTGAGCTGCTCAGGCAAGAGGGAGAAACAATATGTGACAGCAAGGCAAGGGTAACAGAGAGCCTACATGTTCCAGGAACATCATCAGATTGGCCCATGGAGCTTGTAGGGGAGGGGGAGCAGTGAAAAAATGATAATGGAGAGGTAAGTGGAGGTCCCATCAGGCAGAGTCTAAAAACTTGGCACCCATGCTCAGTGGCAGATTCCTTAATTTCCCTGGAGGGCAACAAGGTTAACTGTCCTGTAAGCTCTGCCAGGGTCTACCACGTGTCCTGTGGTCCTGGCTCATACCAGCAGTCCCTGGAAGACAGGACAGTATGGTATATAGCCCTGGCAGTTGTTCAGAGGCTGCTTTCCTCTTGCTCTTGGAAAACACTCATTTTCCTAGAACTGAGTCCTGCCCTATCTGGTGATGGGATTTCTGGAGCCACTTGGCTTTCACATGCTCAAATTTTTGTCCTCTTCTCCGCCCTACCAGCCCATCTCAATTCCTCACCCTCAGTGGGTCCCCTTGGTCTCTCTGAAAACAGCACATGCAGATGCAACTGCTCCCCATTTCCCTAAATTCCTGATTCTCTCTTAGCAACTCCTCCTTCCCCAAATTTCTCCTTCTCACGCTCTCAACAGGGGTCACGGATCCTGGAGAGGGGATCCTCAGCCAGAATCTTCAGTTTGAAGATTCTGGCATGAAGCTTATAGAGGCTAAGCCTTACAACTCCGTAGTTGCATGAATGTCACACTTGGAAGCTGTCTGTTATATTAACCCACAGCAGCCCAGGGAGAGGGTGTAAGGGGTCAATCCAGGGAGAGGGTGTGAGGGGCCAATGAGGAACCCAGTGCCTGGAGAGGTGTCATGGCTTCCTAGGATCACACAGCCAGGCTCAGGGAGACAGGGCTCAAACTTCCATTCCCCCAAACCCTCATTCAGTGTTCATTCCACTCTCCCTAGCTTTAATCACACTCAGTAAAATGTTCCGTTCAAAAAAAAAAAAGTCAACACCTTCCAAAGACCTGTCCTTGTCAAATGGCTGTTTCATTTTCAGACCAGGAATTTGTGATGTCAACTACATTTTAGAAGCCACAGAGAAAATAAAAAGACCAAGATAAGTATCATTTATTTTATTTATTTATTTATCTATTTATAACTGGAGGTCTATCAGTGTGCTGGTCTCAGGCTATATAAGAGCATTTGTAACCCAGAGAAGAGCCTTTACTTCCCCAAATGAGGATCCAGTCATCACCATATCATGGAAAAGTCAATCAACCAGATCATGGTGAACAATCTACTGACCCAGATGATGAAGACTGTTTATTACAAATGCCAAAGAATATCAAAGTTTCTGAGGTTCTGAGGCAAAATAGAAACAAAGAGAAACAACTGCCACTCAAACAAGGAGGCAGCTCCACTTCCTGCTGAAACACTCCCTCCCACACAGAAGATGCAGCAACGCACTGAGAGCAAGACCTACCGTGTGTGACACCCAACAGCGGCAAAATTGTGTGCTCTCACACCTCCTGGAGTTGCCCATGATGTTAATCCTGCCTGAAGTGTGTCCTTTCCCTACTTTGTCACTCAGCAAGCTTGTCCTACTTCTTTGAGGCTCAGTACAAATTGCATCCTCTGTATCCCCACCCCCTCCTACCCTCTCTGGCAGAATTAGTTGTTCCTGTACCTGGGCTCTCAGAGCATTTTGGTCTTAACACTAACGTAGCTTGCCTTCACGGAGGCTCCAGGAACGATCATGTCTGTTGTCTGTGACATCTCGGTACCTAAAGGAGTTTCTAGACCACGGTGAGTCTCAAAGCAACATTTCTTGAATGAAAAAGAGAGAGAGAGACAAATGAAGACTTCCAGTTGGAAGTTATGAGTTCTGGTGACATGATTTGAGGAGGAGGATTTGCCATCTGTTACATACCAGGTGCTTTGCTCTCGCTAACTTATTAAATGCACCTCTCAACAAACTATGCAGTAAGTTTAACATTTTTATGATGAAAGTGAAAAAGTAGAGGCTTAGTGGGTATAAGTAACTTGTACACAGTGGAACCAGATTCAGCTCCAGGTCTAGCTTGACCCGCAAACCTATGCTGTTTTCGCTGTACTGACTTACTCCCCAAACATGATCCCAAGGATAAAGAAAGTAAGATTTCCTTTTGTTGCAATTGCTTTTGGTGTCTTTGTCATGAAATCTTTGTCCATTCCTATGGCCAAAATGGTATTGCCTATGTTGTCTTCCAGGGTTTTCATAGTTTTGGGTTTTATATTTAATCCATCATGTGCTGATTTTTTGTATATGGTATAAGTAAGGGGTCCAGTTTCAATCTTCTGCATATGGCTAGCCACTTATTCCAATACTATTTATTGAATAGGGAGCTTTTTCCCCATTACTTGTTTTTGTAAAATAAAACCTTAAAAAAAAAGATTTCTTTCAGATTAGAATCTCTGTCACTGGCTGCTGCAAGTGTTGTATCTGGAAAAGTCATATAAAGGCCAACTCAGTTGAAATTTTAAAAAAGAAAGATAATTCATGCTCCACTGCTTGTTGTCCTGCATGCAAATACCTAAGTTGAGTCATTAAATTTTTCCACTTCTCAAAGGACATATGAGGTACTTCTACTCCCTCACCCCATCAGGCTTCCTAGAAGATGCTGCACGATACCTACTATTTTAACCAAAGGAGCAGAAAACACCCAGAGAAACCTACGGTGTCAGAAATTTTCTCTAAGGGGGTCTTTTTTCATGTTTGAGAGCTTTGGAGTTATATTGTCAGGGGGAAATTTCCTCCAGGGTCCAGCTCAGGGAAACACCAAGCTGTTCCTTTTAAAACTGACATTCCAGAATCAATCATATTTGCTATTCTGATTACCACAATTTCTCTCTTAGGCATATCATGAAAAGTTCATAAAGCAAAATTATTGCTTTTATACTTCACACTCTTTGGCCAAGTTGATACTTGTGAAAGACTGCACAAATCTCACTTCTATAGATCAGCCCTTGGAATGAGTTAATCCATAAAGTTTAACATATGTATATCAAAAGATCTAGAATGCATAAAGTTACTAACACAAGCATACACACACACACACACACACACACACACACACACAAAATCTGGGTTACAAATTCAAGTGTTTAGAAGGGGAAGGCCAGCCACAAAAAAATAAGTGAAGCTGGCCCAGTGAGGACTGTGATAAACTAAAGAACAAATGACCATCTAGAGGCACCAGCTACATACATGTGCCCATGTGGAAATATGAATCCCACATGCTAATACTTCAACCCACTGTCAATAACTTTGCTCCACCACTTGGCCTCATTGTCCGAAGTGTCTCCCTACTCCCTTATGTTCCCAAGCTGACTGGGTGGCTCTTGTGTGGTTTTACCAACTAGATTCCATCCCAGATGTTGTTGAGCTTCACACAACCCAGCACAGACCCATGTGACAACCCAAAGAGTAGAAAACCTCTTTCCCAGATGGGGATCCCACGCCCTTTTTTTTTGAGACAGGGTCTCCCTCTGTTGCCCAGGCTGGAATGCAGTGGCACCATCAGAGCTCACTGTAACCTCGAAGTCCTGGGCTCAAGTGATTCTTCCATCTTGGCTTCCTGAGTAGCTAGGACTACAGGCATGCACCACCATGCCTGGCTCATTTTTATTTTTTAATTTTTTGTTGAAGTGGGGCCTCACTATGTTGCCCAGGCTGGTCTCAAACTCCTGGCCTCAGGCAATCCCCTCACCCTGGCCTCCCATAGTGCTGGGATTACAGGTGTGAGTCCCGGCACCTGGCTGCTCTCACACTTTTGTAGCCTGAGTAACCAAGGCAGAAGTTACAGAGAACAAGCCAAGTGCCAAGACACTAACTGGATTTGTAAATATTAACCTCCTTATTAAAGAATAAAAAGGCTGCCTTTCTATTTTATAGGCTGTAGATGATTGGTAAACTCTCCATTGTAGAACTCACATAGTTCAGGTTAATAAAGTTAATTTGCCATAAGATTCTGAAAACACAGGTGCATCTCAACCATCTTTCAGCACACTTACCTCGCCTCTTCAGAACTTATCATGGATCCATGGCCCTTCTCACAGACTAAGCTTTTCCAGGTGACTGTCATTGTTTCCATTTTTGATGCTCAAGTTGTCTTCTCTATAAATTTTATAGTGCATTTATAATCATTCACAAAGATTTCTTTCTCTTTGACATTTTCCTAGCTTCTCTTTTGTCTTCTTCACCTTCCCTGCCTCCTGAGCCTCCTCAATAAGAGAGTAGTAGCCAGAGATCCAGCATCAGGACTCAGGCATCTGCAGGGAATGCCAACCATTCCACTTACAAGCCACCTTCCTAGTAAGGAAGCCCATCACTTTTCCAGGCAAGAGAGGCTATTTTGGTTTCCTTCTTCCTAGAAGCCTTTGCAGACTTAGTACAGGTCTGCTTTAACTAGATTAATTGTTACCCCTTCTTTTCCACTGATATCACGGACTGGAGGGATATTTACAAGCATCCTTGCTCCACCACACTTCTCTAATGCTTCCACTAATACCATGTCCAACCCCCATCACAAGAGCTGTCTTGTCCTAGGCTCCTGCTCACAACACAAGAGCGGACACGGTCACCCCTCCCTCGTTGCTCCATGACTCACCAATCTAAGCACCTGTGACTCTTTCCTTTCTGGGGCTACAAGAATGTCTTCCGCCTGCATGTAGGGCAGTCCAGAAGTGCTAGGGAATCAAAGCCTTCAGAAGCTTAGGTTATAATGGATGAAAGTAGGGGTATAAATATAGTTCTTTTTTTTTTTTTTTTTTTAAAGATGCAATCTCACTCTGTTGCCCAGGCTAGAGTGCAGTGGTGTGATCTTGACTTACTGCAACCTCCGCCTCCCAAGTTTAAGCGATTCTCCTGCCTCAGCCTCCCGTGGAGCCAGGATTACAGGCCCGCCACCATGCCCAGCTAATTTTTAGTAGACATAGGATTTCACCATGCTGACTAGGCTGGTCTTGAACTCCTGACCTCAAGTGATCTGCCTGCCTCTGCCTCCCAAAGTGCTGGGATTACAGGCATGAGCTACAGTATCCAGCCTAAATACACTTCTTGAATAAGAACACCATGTTCTACACTGTCTCTCAGAGGTCCCAGTGGGATTGAGCCCCGGTTATATGTAGCAGTAACCTGATCATTCATGCATGCTGAATTGGCTTCCTTCCCTGCTAGTCTCACTTTTCATCTTCCCTACAGGAATTTCTTGGGATCACTTCCCAAGTAAACTACTTGCAACTGAAATCTTGCCTCAGGCTCTGTATCTAAGGAAACCCAACAGAAATCATCACTGTTCTCTTCTCCTGCGCATTTCACTTCCTACTCCACCAATCAGAACTCATATCCAGCTTCCTCCAGGGACATGGAAGGGTCATACCTATTTGCCAACCTGACCTTGTAATAAATTGAATACTGGCCCGGAAACAGCATCCTTTTGAGAAACTCAATCCTATGCTAACAGACTCACTGTTCATACTGGCTCAGTCCTGTTCAGTCACATGCCCCTCAGTGTGGGTCAGTTGAGCTCAATTACAGGGATCCCTACGGAACCATCTTATCTACCTGCTCACTGGACCAAATAGCTGATACTCTATTCTATTCACCTTTCTATTCTCTAGTTGATGGTGAGGGCATGGAGACAAAGGAGCAGACAACTACAAAGGTGCTGATATCAAACTAATTTTCACAGGGCACCAGGTGAGTGAGCTGAATTTACCAGAACATGTTGCTTCCAGAATGTGTTGCTGGTGAGTAAAATAGAAACCACAAGTTGGATGTGCAACTAAATTATTTATTATAAAATAGAAACCACAAGTTGGATGTGCAACTAAATTATTTATTATCTACACTATCATAAATAAGTCAGTGAGAGAAACAAGCATATAGTCCAAAATTCTCTCTCAAGTGGGGAGGCTCAAGTTCACGTGCATGCCTATTGACAAATCAAATTACTTGCTTTTTGACCTCATTCTTTAGCTGTGGCATAAATCCTGCTGAGACCCCCACCTAGATATTCTCCAAAGAGGAGCTGGCGAGACAGGCTCTGTGTCTAGTTGCCACTTCCTTCATTTGTATGCAGCTTCTTCATGACACTGTCATACTTGTGTACCCATTGTCAGAACTGCTAAGAATGAGGTTTAGCAGTTTCATCTTTCATTGAAACTAAGACCTTGCACCTAGCCAATTTCTCTTCACTGTGGTCAAAACAAGCGAAATCATTTCTCTCTTTTTGTCATTTTTTCTCCCTCTTTTGCTTCTCTCTTTCTTGAAGAACTTGCTAATTTAACTAAGTTAAGTCACTTTAATATCTTGCTCTCCTCCGACATAAAAAATTCCCACTAAGAGTTCTCTTTCCTATCAATAATGCCACTCATTAATCAGATCTTTCTTTTCTTTACAATACTTGGAAAATCTTAATCTTTATATACAATTTTCAGATTTTTGAATGTTGTCAGTAAAATAAATAAATAAGTAAATAAATCACTCTTAAGTCCAAAAGGAGCACATCTTCAGCCTGACTGAGGCCTGCTTTAGTTGGTCTGTAGCTTCTGGTAATCAGATGAAAACATTTTATTTGCCTGTGGTTCTGCTAATACATCATGATGCTTCAGAATTCCCTGCTTTCTTTTTGACTGTTCCTTTAATCTAGAATTTTCCTTCTATCTCCTCAAACTGGCTTATTACTTCTTAAAACCTTCCTCAGTGAGGTATTAGCTGTGAAAATGTCCCTTCTCCTCCCACCCCATCAATCCGAGTCTGTAATTCTTTCTCTATAATGCTTGTCTCTTCCACACACATCATCAGCTGTTTTTAACATGCCATATGACTTCTTGGGGCATTTTGGTTTCTTCTACCAGACAATTCCTGGATCTCAGAACCTCGTACTGTACAATCAGTGTATTGATTTTCTTTTTTTTTTTCTCTTTGAGATGGAGTCTCGCTCTGTAACCCAGGCTGGAGTGCAGTGGCGCAATCTCGGCTCACTGCAACTTCTGCCTCCCAAGTTTAAGCGATTCTCGTGCCTCAGCCTCCCAAGTAGCTAGGACTACAGGTGTGTGCCACCACACCTGGCTAATTGTTTTGTATTTTTGTTAGAGACGGGGTTTTGCCATGTTGGCCAGGCTGGTCTCAAACTCCTGACCTTAGGTGATCCACCCACCTCGACCTCCCAAAGTGCTGGGATTACAGGAGTGAGCCATCGTGCCCGGCACAATCAGTGTATCCATATTTCCAACACCTGGAGATATGGTACCTCCAGATACTTCCAGGTACCAAAATACAGTGCCTGGCACATTGATGGTACCCAATGAATGTGAATTGGATAAAGGATGAGGAGAATGAATGGATAAAATTTCTTAAATATACTACGAATTACAGTTCTTCATAGCAAAGAATGTAGTATCTAGTCAGAGGGGTTGGTTGCGTCTGCCTTCAAAAGTGTGATGTTCAATTTGAGGAATAGCAAAAGGGTATCCCTAACATCTTGCTGCTTATCCCATCTCAACAATCCCTACCTATTATTATCAGCACCTAGTAACTTGTTTGCTTCCTCTAATCCAGTGGTTCTCTGCTGGGAGTGATTTTGCAACCCAGATAATATTTGGCAGTGCATGAAGACATTTTTGGTTGTCACAGTTGGGGTTTACTAGTAGCATCTAGTGGGTAGAGACCAGGGATGCTATTAAACTGACTCAATGCACAGGACAGCCCCTTACAACAAAAAATTCCCCAGTCCAAAATACCATTAGTCCTAAGGCTGAAAAACTTTGGCCTAAGAGACACTCACTTTTGCTGCTGCATTAGTAGGCACCCAAAGAAGGTTTAACAAATTGAGGTAATTAGCAGATCCATGATGATTCAGAACAGAGAGTGAGATGTAGAGGTGACAACTTGGAGATATATTGGCTTAGGCTAGAATGTTATCAAGAAGAAGCTGCCAACACCCTGACCTGAGCTTGCTCCTTTCAGAGCTCACAGAATCTCTCCAAGACTTCAGAATTGCTTTGTGCTATACGTGATTGGTAGGCGACCTTTTCAGATGAATTCAGCTTGAACTGTGCAATTGACATTAAAGAAACAAATAGACTAGGTTTTCCCCTGTGATTTTAATATGGAATTATAGCAGTTTCCCCTATAAAAGTTGACACCTTCTATCTGGCTCATGTGGAAATATACCATTATTATGCTAGTAAAAACTACCCTTTACTGAGCACTTACTGCTCTTGGTTAATAGTGTCCTCCAAAAAGGGATATTGACATTCTAGCTCCCAGTTCCTGTGAATATTTCCTTCTTTGGATATAGGGTCTTTGCATATGCAATTAAGTTAAGATGAGATCACATTAGATTAGGGTGGTGTCTTTAGGAGAGAGAGATTTTGAGACACAAACACACAGGGAAGAAGGCCGTGTGGTGACAGAGGCAGGAATCCAAATGACACAGCTGCAATAAGGACTGCCAAGCAGCCCTTGGGAGCTAGGAAGAGGCAAGAAAGGATTCTTCGTTAGAGCCCTGATTTCACACTTCCAGCCTCCAGAACTGTGGGCGAATACATTTCTGCTATTTTTGAGCCACTCAGTTTGTAGCAATTTGATATGGTGGCCACAGGCAACGTATACACTTACTATTAATATATGCCCGGGGCAGTGTATGTATTACCTCGCTAAATCCTCACAGCCACCCATAAGCAACATTATCCCGTTTCATGTGGGATGAAATTGGGGCATGAAGAAGTTCCATCACTGCCCCATGGCTCCATAGCCAACAGCAATAGAGCCAAGATTCAAATTCAAGTCCATTGGATTTCAAGAGCCAAGCCCTAACCACACAGCTCAGTAGGTTCCATGCAAACCATTTTCTCCCCCCCATGCCCCTGGCCCTTGAAAAGTCAGAATTTTGGTCAGAGCCTTGTTGCTTCTGTTTATCCCTCAACATGTGGGGTGCAATCTCCATGGAACCTCTCATTGGGTTCCATTTTTTAAAAACTAAAGCATACTTATCTAAGGTTAACTCTTCAGTCATGTCCTTCACAGTGAGTCATCCGTTTGAATTCCCCACAGCTCCGCCATCTTGGACAGCCTTTGCCTGGGGCCATGGGGCTGGGGCAGTTGCTTCCCTGTTTGGCTGCCCTCCCTGAGCAGGCTTGAGGTGAGACCCCAAGGTGACACAGAAAGTCTCTAGGATTTGATTCCACAGACCTGCTCGGCTCAGAGTCTCCACTCAGCCTCTCCTTGGCTTGGCTTTCTGGTTTGTGTTCACAGATGGGGACCAGAGAGCCAAACCAAGGACAGACATGAAAAGGGATCCTTTCACTTTGACCAACTCATACCTACCATCTCATCACCTACAAGGGTGCTCAGGACCATAGTCAAGCAGCTTAGGCAAGGGATGGTGAAATACACCCTCTCTATTTCAACCCTGGACTTACACCATGTCTGCATCTGTTTCCTCACTTATAAGCTGGAATACTGAATACAGAAACCCCATAAAGGTTTCTTTTACTTCCTAAAGCCACAGCCACAGCCAGAACCAATGTCAGTCTCAGCCTCTCAAGCCTGATGTCTACTTTTGTCACCTCTCCAGGAAGCAGTTAGCACCCAAGCCAAGCAGAGGAACCCGTGTTCCTGGTGAGCCAGCCATTTTCCTGCAGTACTGACTGCCTGATGGAGGTTGCGGGACAAGTGCTAATGCCTTTGACTCTTTCTGGAGCTCCATGAAGAAACCCCATGTGTATGAATCTGTTTTCATGCTGCTGATAAAGACATACCCAAGACTGGGAAGAAAAAGAGGTTTAATGGACTTACAGTTCCACATGGCTGGGAAGGCCTCACAATCATGGCAGAAGGCAAGGAGGAGCAGGTCACATCTTACATGGGTGGCAGCAGGCAAAGAGAGAGACCTTGTGCAGGTTTAATGGACTCACAGTTCCACATGGCTGGGGAGGCCTCACAATCATGGCAGAAGGCAAGGAGGAGCAAGTCACATCTTACATGGGTGGTGGCAGGCAAAGAGAGAGACCTTGTGTGGGGAAACTCCCATTTTTAAAACCATCAGGTCTCATGAGACTTATTTACTATCATGAGAACAGCATGGGAAGGACCCACCCCCATGATTTAATTACCTCCCACTGGGTTCCTCCCATGGGAATTGTAGGAGTTACAATTCAAGATGAAATTTGGGTGAGGACACAGCCAAACCATATAACCATGCCTTGGGCCACTGTTCACACCCCCAGGCCCTCCTTTCTTCCTCTGACCCTCAGCCTTCCTACCCCTCCTCCAGCAGCTACCACGGCCCCTTCTACCTTCTGAGTTTCCCTCCAAGTACTAATTAGAAGACCTAACATTTTGGAGGACTTACTCTATAACCACCAACCTTCTAGGCTCAAAACCGTCTCACATAATCCTCACCACAGCCAACTGGGCAGGCATCACTATCATAGTCTTTGGGTGGGCTATACCCTCTCTCTAGAAGGTGATGGGCTGAATAATGACCCCCAAAGATATCCAGGCCATAAGCCCTGGAACCTGTGGCTGTTAATTTCCATGGCAAAAGGAACTTTGCTAATATGTTTAACATCTTGCAATGGGAAGATTATCCTGGATTATCCAGTGAGACCTAAATACAATCACAAGTACCCCTATAAGGGGGAGGTAGATGGAGATTTGACACAGAGAAAAGGAGGCAACATGAAAAAAGTAGAGAGAAATTTGACAGTGCTCTGCTACTGGCTTCGAAGGTGGAGGAATGAGACATAAACCGAGGAATGCAACTTGAAAGCTGGAGTGGCAAGGGAGCCAATCCCTTTAGAGCTTCTGGAGGGCAGCACTGCCCTGCTAACACCTGGATTTCAGCCTAGTGACACTAATTTTGGATTTCCGGCCTCCAGAACTGTAAGAGAATAAGTCTGTGTTCCTTCAAGCCACTAAATTTGTGGTAACTTGTTACAGCAGCCGCAGGAACCTCCTGCTGAATTCCTCAGGTAGGTTTCCCACGGCTGGCTGCTCCTTCTTACTCAGGTCTCCATTCAAATGGTGCCATCTAGATAGGACCCAACTGACCAAAAATCAAAGGACCTGCCTCCTCCCCCAAGCCACCTTTTGTCATCCAGCCTATTTAGTTTCTCACCTGGAACAGTCCTGTTTGTGCATTTTTTTTAGTCTAAAAAAAAAAAAAAAAAACGGGATACATGTACAGAAGGTGCAGGTTTGTTACATTGGTATATGTGTGCCATGGTGGTTTGCTGCACCTATTGACTTGTCGTTTAAGTTCCCTCCCCTCAATCCTCACCCCTTGACAGGCCCTGGTGTGTATTGTTCCCCTCTCTGTGTTCTCTTGCTTTTTGGTTCTCTCCCCTCACTAGGTTGCGTTTCGTAAGGACAGAGACACTGTGTGTCTTGTTCACCACCCAATCTCCAGAGCCTAGAAGAGTGCCCAGCACATCACAGGGCTCCATGGAAGGTTGTTAATTGAACATATATTTTGAATATGCAGAAACTATAGCTCAAAGCTGCCCCAAGCCACCCAGTGAGGAAATGACAGATCTGGAGCTCAGACTTAGCCACCAAGTTCTTCCCTCTGCCTACCACTGCAAGAGGTCTCACTAACAGCTCCAGCTCCCTCTTGGATGAGGCAAATGATACAGGGGTTGAGAGCATAAACTCTGCAGGGAGAGCAAATGGGTTCTCATCTTGACTATGACATGAACTAGCTGCTTGATTTGGGGCAACCAAATGCACTTGTCTGTACCATCATGGGGAGAATGATAGGACCTAATTTACAGGATTGTTGTGAGAATGGAGCACATGGAAAGCACCACATGGAAAGCACCTACTTTAGCCCTGGCACATCATCCTATAAGGAAAGATTAGCTCTTCCTATTATTCTATGCCATTCCCAAAGGCAAAGCCATGAACCTCTAGTTTATGCTAAGCACAGAAGAGAGAGATTTGAATAAACTAACTTCTAAAGTCTAAGCACAAGCACTAAGCCCAGAAGAAGGGGGAAAAAAAAGGGAGGAAGCTCAGTAATTTGAACAACTGGATAATAACGGACTGAGCACTTTGGTGTGGAGAAGAACCTCTTCAAATGGACACCGATGGGCTGTCACAGTTTTATTCTCGGGTTATGGTTAACAGTAGGGATCTCAGCATAGAAATATTACTGCCCTGGGATGCCCACTGTGGCATTCTTCAGTGGTTTTCTGCCATGCCGCTGTGAACCCCCCAGTATGTTTTCCATCCAGATCTACTCTGAATGAAATGATGCCAATGTGGCTAACGTACTCCTCGGGCCCACAGAACGGCACATGCAGAAGGGGCCTCTGGGACAGCAGAGAGAAGTTCCACAGCTTCAACTGATGGCCATGAGGTTCCACTAGGCTGGGAATTGTGAGACTGGGAGGGACTCATTGTCTCAGCAGAGGGCTCAGTGCCTGCCTATGGCTAAGAACATGGATTTGGGTTCCTAGATTCTATGTTAGGACTTTAGAAACCTTTAAAAGACACATGCTTTTTCAAAGAGAGAGAGATAAAGTCAGAGAGATTGAGGTTTTTAAAAATGTTTTTATTGTTGCTAAAATCATTGGAATACCAGGG
Source organism: Pan troglodytes (assembly GCF_028858775.2). NCBI lineage: Eukaryota > Metazoa > Chordata > Mammalia > Primates > Hominidae > Pan > Pan troglodytes. The sequence continues at coordinate 144,595,706 of NC_072405.2, forward strand.
CTTACATGTGGCAACGAAGTTGCTAATTTGCACAGCCCATCCCAAAACACATGCCTCCCACTTGGAGAGGAAGCCTGTCCCACTGGGTTGTGTGGCAAAGAGGGGAGATTAGATTGCTCTGCTGTATGGAGATAGATCTCAACTGGAGGAGAAAAGAAGGAATTGAGGCAAGAAGCATAGTTAATTCTCCCAAATCCAGCCTTCAGGCAAGCCACTCCCTCTTACCTGGGGATGAGTGAGTCAGAGGAGAGTGATGGAGCAAAATCCCCTGTGGAGGCTGCTCCACTGGAAAGATTAGGAAGGAAGATAGGTGTCACCTACCTAATCTTTTGGAGTATCATTTTTATTATCTTTAAAATTATACCCACATCACAACATTGGAGTGAAGACAAAATATAAGAAATGCAAAGTAATTTAGCACAGCATCTGGCAAATAGTATGTTTACCATAAGTCATTAATATATTTATTTGTATCTTTACATATGAGGGAAGACTTGAATGCACCATTAGATGAGAAGAGAACTAGTATGTTTTGAGAACTTTCTATATTTCAGTTACATGTACCCTAATTTATTCCCTACTCAGAACAAAGCAGTAAGGTGATAATGTTCTTTTTTACAGGTAACAAAACTGAGGCTGATAGGAAACATGGACAAGTTATTGAATGGGGGTCAGAACAGATCCACCCACTTTCCACTGCCAAAGTAAAAAGAAGACTCAGGTGGTACAATGTTATTCAGGAGAGGAAGTGATGGGCTAGAAGGAACAGCCCATTACAGAGCACTTCAGTTTGCAGAGAAAATATTGGCTAAGAACAAGGCTTAGAGAGGGGCATTGCAAAGGGTGGTAAAGGCCACTGGGTAAGAAGGCTCCTGAGGTCGAGGTGCTGATGGGTTCTCACCATGGGCATGAAGATCTGGAACGAGACTGAAAGTGGCATGCAGGAAAACACCAACTGGCAAGTAGACAGATTTTGAAGGATTTTCAGCAGTAGTCTGGGTAAATAACAGATGACTACATTGAGATGCATGCAGAAAAGCAGGATGAGAATTAGGTTATGTATCTATCAATGAAGCAACACTCTGCAAAGACTCACTATGCCCTCAGTCTCTGTTTCTCCAAATACTCATTACATACCATCCATCCATCCATCCATCCATCCATCCACCCACCCACCCATCTACCCATCTACCCACCCATCTACCCATCCACCCACCCACCCATCCACCCATCCATTCACCAACCCATCTACCTATCCACCCACCCATCTACCTATCCACCCACACATCTACCCATCTGCCCACCCACACATCCACCCATCCATCCATTTAGTAAGCATTGTATGACTGCCCCATATTCATTAGGTGCTGTACTGGATGTTGAGGTTTTGGCAGAGAATACACAAACAAGGGTCCTGCTGTCAGAGGGCCCCCACCATCCAGTGAGAAAGACAGATGTTAAACTAGAAATGACTCTAAATGGAGTCCTGGGTCATGCTAGGAAGTGCACGGGGGACTCTGTAAGCACAGAACAAGGGATCTATAGTGAAATGTCAGAGAGGCTGTTTCTGAAAGCATTGTTTATGTTAATTCCTGAAGGACAAAGAGCAGTTATGCAGATGAAGAGTCAGGAAGGAGCCTGTACCAAGGACAAAAGGCAAACGGAAAGGTGGTGTGTCCAAGAAAATGAAAGTTCAGTGTGGTGGCACCACAAAGTCAAGGGGCCCAGGCATAAGCGAGAACCCTGCAGAAGTAGGTCAGTTCAGGCAGAGTCTTTTGAGGCATGTTAAAGAGGTTAACCTCAGAGCAATGGGAAGCCTTTGAAGTATCTCAAGCAGACAAGTGGTATAAACTGATATAGTTTTGCTGTGTCCCCACCTAAATCTCAACTTGAATTGTATCTCCCAGAATTCCCACGTGTTGTAGGAGGGACCCAGGGGGAGGTAATTGAATTATGAGGTCTGGTCTTTCCCATGCTATTCTCCTGATAGTAAATAAGTCCCATGAGATCAGATGGGTTTATCAGGGGTTTCTGCTTTTGCCTCTTCCTCATTTTTCTCTTGCTACCGCCATGTAAGAAGTGCCTTTCACCTCCTGCCATGATTCTGAGGCCTCCGCAGCCATGTGGAACTGTAAGTCCAATTAAACCTCTTTTACTTCCCAGTATTTATCAGCAGCATAAAAACGGACTAATGCAAAGCATATCTGCACATTAGGATGGTCATTTTGACAGATATGTGGAGAATAAGAACATGACTTGAAACAAAATCAGTCAGGATGTTAGAGATGATGTTGGCCTGCACAATTACAATGATGTGGAATTGAGAGAAGCTTCCAGAGTTGAGAGCTATACAGGAAGTCAACTAATAGGACTCACAGACTGGCGAACTATGGTAGGAGTAAGAGGCCTCCCACCCTTCTCAACTCACACTTCAATTTTATATCCTGATTTTTTAACTATCTTTTTCTTCAACATCACCCTGTCAGGTCAAAGGATGGGAATTACCAACTTCATTTTGATGATGGGAAAACTAGGATGCTGACAGTTTAAATAGAGTCATTTCTCCTTACTGCTCTTTTTTGCTGGGTAGGATTACAGCTTCTGAGCTATTTTCTAAGGGAATATCTTTTCCTCACGTGTATGAGACAGGTTAGCTGTTCATCACACTCTTTTCCATGCAGATGGACTACATGTCCCAGCCTGCCATGCAGTTAAGGGTGATCATGTGACTGAGTTCTGGCCAATGAAATGTGCGCATGTGATATATGTCATTTCCAGGCTACTCCCCTATCTTCTAATGGGAGGTGAATGCCCAGCATGACCTCAGAAGCCAGAGAGCCAAACAAAGGTTTAGGGTCTCTGAATAACTGTAGGCAATTCAGTTTATCCTCCCTCCCCTTGCTGCCAAATGGACAAATGGTGAGCAAACTTTTATTGTGTTAATCCACTGAGATTTGAGGGTTTATCTATCAAAGGAGTAGCATTACCTCAACTGATGCAATTTCCAAATTTTCTAGTCCTCCACATGTTATTTTATCTGAGGAAATGCCTCAGATAAAGAAAATGCCCCTTTGACAGCAGTATTTTCTTAGGATGAACGTTAATGTTGCTTAGCATTATTCCCTTATATTGGCAGCTCATGATTTCTGTGGGTATTTTTGAGGAGCACCACATATGCTATATATGATGCTGCAGAGTCTCCAGGAGCTCTAAACATGCTCCTAGAGCATCCGTTTATGAAAACAAGTCAAGGAAGATGTTCTTCATGCTTCTGAGTGTTATGAAATGCCTGCAGTGTGCTTCCTGTAGTGCCTTCCAGAGCTCTTGGCTCTGGAAATCCTGTTCTGAAAAACCTTGGTTTCCGGAGGAAACAGTACTGCAAACAGTTACAACTCAGAATGGTTAATGCTTTGACAGAGTACATTATTAGTCAACTTTTTACTGTGGCATCACCAGACAATGAACAATCCTCAGATCCCAGTGTCCTAACAACAGACATTCATCTATTTTCACAGGTCTGCAGAGAGACTGTATTTGGCTGATCTTGGGTGGATTTGCCTGAGCCTGGTTAATTCCAGGCTTCAGGTTGGGGTCAGATCTGCTCCACATCTCTACATTCCAGGACCCAGGTAGAAGAGGCAACATCTGCATAGGGAAACCTTCTGTGCCTCTTACAAGCCCTTGCTCAGAGGGGCACACTGTCACTTCTGCCCACATTCTTTTGGCCAAAGAAAATCACGTGACTAAGTTTAACATCAAAGGGCCAAGAAAGCATATTCTTTGGAGGCTGGTGAGAGAGTGAGTACGTGCTGAACCATAATCTAGTCTACCAAACAGAGCATATATACCGCATAATTAGCAGTAACAGCATAGGGAAGGGGGCATCCATTGGCCCGGGGAAGTCAAGAACGGCCAGGCAAGGGAGGGAACATTAGATTTAAAACTTGTGAGACCAATGGAATTAGGCCAATTGGAAGGACAGAAAGAATTCATTTCAGGCAAAGGAAACAGTATGTATGGTGTTGGCAATACTATCTGTGAGAGTAAGCATTTGGAAGCTCTCTAAACATCCATCAATAAGAGATTTGTTTAAAAAATACACAGAATGACTAAACTGGGGAATACCATGCATGAGTTAAAAAAGAATTAAATTAACTTGTATAAAACGACAAAGAAAGATTTTCAGGACACATTGTTAAGTGAAAAAAACAAACTTCAGAACAGTGCATGGAAGATAACATCATGTAAATAAATCCTATACATGAACACAATAAAAATGCTTTATATACAGATAGATATGTGTGTGTATGTATGTGTGTATATATACACACTCAGAGAGAGAGAGAAAGAGATTGAGAGACAGAAAAAAAGAGAGATAGAGGGGTTTTTATATATGTAAAATCATACCCTTTCCAAGAAACCATCAAGAGGAACACACATCAAATGGCCAGCGCAGCTAGAGATGAGGTCTCTAGAGACTGCTGAGTGCTGTCCAGGGGGGACTCTAGCTTTCTCTGCAAAGTTATCACTTTTTACCAAAAGACGTGCTTGTTTGTAACCATTTCACTAAACAGGCTAGGGATGACAGGATACAAGCAAACAATGCCTTAACCCGTGTCCTCCACTAAACTTGCTGTCTTGAATCCTCTTTCCCTGCCTCCAGATGGACCTCAGGCAGGTTCCAATCACTGTGGTCACCGTTAAACAATAAAACATCCTCCGGTCACTTTGTCATAGGAATGGTCCTGGTTTTTAACAATTTAAACGCACCCAGTGTCATAATCAAAACCATGTCTTGTCCTATGTCACGCTTCCCCCGACACTGCAAACCCCAGGCCTGTCATAGGAGAGGGGAATGTGAGTGGGATATTTTTCTCTGTCCCTCACTCACCCACTCTCCAATTTCTTAGCAGCTCTTTCTAATACCAGCAGGAAATGGAGAAGACAAGGTGATGAGGGGCAAGGGCACAGGACAGTGTGGAGGAGACAAAACCCAGAATCTGCTCCCCCTGGTGGTAGCAGATGCACATTGGAGGCTCTTTCTGTCATGGGTGCTTCTATGCAGACTCTGGAGAGCCCCTTCCCCAGGGGGGACCTCCAACTACAGCTTTTGTTGCAGAAATAGCTGCTCATCTCTCAGCCTACTTGCAACCTGGGCTCTAGTGTCCCAGCTCTCCACTGAGCTCCCACTGCTGTCCTCTGGAGTTTGACCCCACCTAACTCTTCTTGGTTTGCAGAAACACTAGTGTATTTGGGTCCCATTTTAGGGTAAAGGGCAACTCCCAACATTGCAACACCTCTCCTTCCCTACTTCCAAATAGGCCACCTGCCACACCCTTGCTCCTTGTGTCTCCCCAGATGGGATTCACACACCAGGCCTTATGATTCCTGAATTCCAGGAGACACTAGGCCAGCTCTCTGATTTTCCTCCATGAAGTCCCCCTGACTCAGCCTGAGGTAAGGACCAAGTGCAGAGGAAAAGAGAAATCAGTAGGGGTGCACACACCAACGCTTCCTCCAGATAAATCCCTTCCAATGGTTCATGCCACCTCTTCAGACGGTGGATGGATGGCTTCCAGTGATGATGAGCAGAGTTCCCATCTCTTAGCATCTCTGCATAAGTGATCCAACATCCCACGTTAGGGTGTGGATGATCTGGACATCAACTGCATTAGCCTTTGGTTTCTCGGCCAAAACTGAGACAACTAGTCCTTTTTTAATACCCTCTTATACCAGTATAATGTAATAATCAAAGACTAAAAGATTTAAGTGAGAAAGAGAAGCACAGGAAAAAGATCAGAGGTCTAAATATGCTTCTCCCCTCACCTCACACTACATATATACACACACACATGCATACATACACACATGCACACACATGCTTGCACATGCTCACACAAACACAAAAGACCAGGAGAGATAAAAGTTCTGATAAGCTCTGAAAACAAGGAAAAGTTCAAATTTGTGAAAAATAAAGAATCAAGAAGAGTTCAGATGGATGTGCAAGATTTATACCAAGTCCAAACATGGCTTCCAAATGTCTTTTAAAAGATATATAATACCTAAAAGAAATGGCCGGGCATGAAGGCTCATGCCTGTGATCTCAACACTTTAGGAGGCTGAGGCAGAAGGATCTCTTGAGGCCAGGAGTTCAAGGTTACAGTAAGCTATGATTGAGCCACTGCGCTCCAGCCTGGGTGACAGAGCAAGACTCTGTCTCTAAAAAAAAAAAAAAAAGAAAGAAAGAAAAAGAAAGAAAGAATTACATGGTATTTTGACAGAACCCAAAAGTCTGGGGAATTGGAAATTAGAGTTTGATCAGGTTTTACTTACTATATAAAATTCATTATTTTTGAGCATGCATTCCCGTGGTAAGCCTTTCCACCTTGGTTGCTGGCAAAGCTGCTTTGGGCTATCTAAAATGTGAGTTGATGCAGCATGCCACTCGTGGTTGGGCTGAAAGACAACCAAAATGCTGCCATGACATCAGACCATTTGGGGGCCATGCACAGAGCACCTCACCCTTATTTCTGGGTTTCATCCTATCACCACCTCACCAGTAGTGCTGAAAGTCTTGTTTCCGAAGTGTGATTATTTCTGTACTTCATCATACAATGTTCCCCAAATACAGTCTGCTTGCCCTGGCTCACCACCCAGGCTTCTGATTTGGTGCCTTTTGTACACCCAGCTTCTCAACTGGGACTGTAACTCAACCTGTTTGACCCATTCTGTGTGTTTTTCCTCTTGACACCAAATACTTCTTATTTTCCACACTAATATAATTGATTATCCAGTTCCTCCACACCAATTGGTGCCCAACAATTCAATTCAGTTCCAACACTAACTACCCAGAGTTAGCAGAAGCCACAGGTAAAGGCTCAGTCCTACAAGACTGTCCCACTTCCAACTCCAGCCACAAATGGAGTTCCCAGACTAGCCACATTTCTTCCCGGCCAACTATAAATTTGGAGGTTCCCACGACCCCCTCCTCAGGTTTGATAATTTGTAAGAACTCACAGAACTCAGGAAAATGCTTTCCTAACATTTTCAGTTTATTATAAAGGACGGAACCCAGTGACAATCCAATGAAAGAGATGCATAAGGCAAGGTATGAGGGTGAGGGAAAGCGCAGAGTTCCTCTAATTGATTAGGCAAATCACCCTCCCCGCACATGGATGTGCACACCCACCCAGAAGCTCCCACAACCTGTCTGTTAACGGTTTCTATTGGGGTATCATTATGTAGGCATGATTAATTAAGGCATTGGCTATTGGTGATTGAACTCAACCTCCAGCCTCTCTTCTCTCCCTGGGCACTGGGGGTTGGGGCTGAAAACTCTCACCATGAAATCACTGAGTTGGTTTTTCTGGCAACCAGCCCCCATCCTGAAGCTATCTAGGGCCCTCAAGGAGTTGCCTCATTACCATAAACTCAGGTGTGGCCAAAAGGGTTTCATTATGAATTTAAGAAAAGACATTTATCTCTTTAAGGAAATTCCAAAGATTTTTGTCGCTCTGTGCCAGGAACCTGAAACAAAGACCAAATAGATCTTTTTATTACACCACACAGGCCACACAGCCAGCCTCCTTCCCTAATGGATCCTGCCCTGCTCTCCAAATCCTGGGTTTTACTGCAGATTTTCATTTCCGGAAACATGCCTTGCCTTTTCCCCTCCTGGTCTTCACCATTGACCATTGACCTTCACCAGCCCCTCTTGCTAGTTTGCTTTGCCCCTCAGACCCAATCCTCTTAAATGCTGATACCAGCTCAGGTCAAACCTGAGGCCACCACATCTGTCTCCCAGCCTGCTCCCTCTGAAGGTTCCCTCCCCTCCAGAGTGGATGCTCATAATATAATCCGAGTAGAACCTGCAAGGGAAACTGCCTCAGCTAGCACAGATAAGCACCTGGCACTTAACACCCATATTATCAAGATTTGTCAGTAATCAATTAGGCAAAACAAGAGCCTCTTGGGAGGCTGGTTTCTGTGTATCCAAAATAACAGTTTTCCAAAGCTGATCTCATTCTTTGTTTTTCTCGCTTTTTAAAAAATTTTTCCTGCAGGAAAAGTAATACATTCATAATGGTTTTTTTTAAAGGATGATTAAAGTAAATATCACCTGCTATTATTCGCCCCAGAGAGAAGAGCAGTTATCACTGTAACCATTTAGAGTATTTATTTCCATTGCATGGATGCACCATGATTCCTTCCACAACCCTCCTACTTTGGACTGTTTCTTTAACATAGCTCTCAATAATTAGGGTCCTTTCTGTAATCACCCAAGAATCTTTCACTTAATGCCACTTACATATGGTCATTGCTGTAAGAAAATACCATTTCATGGGCCATTAATGGGCTTAACAGTTTTATTTTAAAAAGTAAAAATCCTCTCACTTAATATTTTTTAAGTGGGGTTGAAGGAAAAGCAATATGCCATGACCCCTCATTTCACTCCAGCTAATATTTATTTAACACCTTCCTGGGCCTGATTCCCTGTGCAGGCTGTGCTATTTGACTCACCCAGCAATCCCACCAGCTAGGCATTGCTGCCTTTCAGAAAGAGAAGTGAGTTCAACAAGGCTAAGTTACTTTGCAGATCTCACAGTATTAAGAAACTACAGGGCCATGGTTCAACCCAAGCTGGGTCTGACACCAGAATCTGAGCTCTTTCCACTGTAACAGGCAGCCTCAGATAAGCCAATGGGAAAAAAAAAAAAAAAAAACTCAGTAACTATGGTTAAGAACACTGAGTCTGGAGCCAGGCTCTTGGATTGAGTGGCTCCCTCTGGCATAAGCAAGCTGTTAAGTTAGCCTGTCAGTGTCTCTGTCTCCTCAGCTGTAAAATGACAATAATAACAATAGTGACCCCACCAGATTGTTGAGAATTAGATCGTGCACATAAAGCCCTTTGAAGGGGCCTGGCACACACAGCAAGCATTGAGTACACACAACCATTGTTGTTATCACCAACTCCTTAGCACCGAAGCTTCCACGACAGAACCAGCTGTGCATGTTTCACATACAGTGTGGGGACATTAACATGCCTTCCAGGACTCTCTTATGTGCACTCATGGCAATGGGTGTGATCAGGGTTTTCCTATTTAAAAAGTTAATCTTATGTTTCCATGCTTTGTGTATTTGTCTTCTAGCTCATTAAGAACCTTTACAGAAGAAAATATTTCATCCTTTCTTTTCGCACACAAATGAAGATGTCAGGTATCCTCTCCTCACCTCCCCAACCTACCCCAGCTTTTATGATCTGGAACACTCTTCCAATCCCCTTCTCCTGACCAGCAGCCACCACTTGTTGGAAGCCTTCCCTGATCCCCATCCTCCACTCCCTCCCTCCCCTGACTAGTCACCATGTCTCCTCTTTGCTTGCACTGGTTTGGGTCCTTACCTTTAAAGCAAATTTTCCTTCTGTCTCAACTGTTGTAACTTTCTCCCTCCTTCCATTAGACAATATGCTGATTGCATTCTAAGTGTCAGTGAGTTTCATAATACTGTCTCCAACACAGATGCATCCTCCTCACTCCAGACTCATGCTTATATTGACATACTTGCTATCACCACAAGAATGGTGCAGAGGTACTTGAACCCTCGTGTGGTCAGCCATAGCCCTTTATCCTCTGCTGTGAGAACAGAATATCCCAAATAAAATCTGCACCTTCACACTGGGTCCCAGAATGAAGAGGAGACTTGGAACAGGGCCAATGCCATACAGTATGAGCAAGAAATAAAGCTTTGCTGTGGGTGCCACTAAGACATTGAGGAGATTGTTTCTGCATCTTATTCTAGAGAAAGCCAATTACTATGCCTCTAAATGGTCCCATCCCCATGCACTCGGCTCACATCCACTCTCCCACTGCACCAAAGGTGATGTTTTAAAAATACAAACCTGATTCTATTACTCCCCTATTTAAAAGCTTTCAGTGGTTTTCATTGCTCTCAGAATAAACATCAGGGCTTGATCATGGCTTTCATGGCTCTCGTCCCAGTATCCCTCTCCAGCCCCATCTCATCCCACTCTGCCTGTCTTGCCTGTGTTGCCATCACAGTGCCCTTTTCACTCCTGGAAGGTGTCACATTCCCTCCCACCCAGAGCCTTCGCACATGATGCTTCTTTTTCTTGGAATTCCTCGCTTCTTTCTCTCTGTATCTACTTAATTCCTGTTCATCCTTGGGCCTCAGCTCCGAGGAATTTGTATTCATTCAAGGGGTATTTCCTAAGTGCCCACTAATGCCGTGTACTCTTCTAGCCTCTTAGGATACACTGACAACATTTCAACCAACCAGGGAACATTGTTCTTTTGTTTGCATGGTGCCCTGTACTGTTTTACCATGGTCCTTATTGCACATGTAATCACATATATGTAGATGTGATCTGTGCTCATTTGAGTAATGACTGTCTCCCTCTAGACTAGATGGTTCATAAAAATGGGGCTTAAATCTGTATGATTCCCCACTGTGTTGCCTGTGTTTAGTACTGAACTGACACATGGTAGATTTCATTGAGTATTTTCCATGATACAGCACTTGCCATGTGGCAAGCATCCCTCATAAGAACCATATGAACTAGGTACCATTATCATCACCATTTTATGATGAAACACACAGATGTTAAATGACTTGTCAAGTTATTCTGCTAATATGGGATGGAGCTGAGATTCAAATCCAGGCAGTCTGGCTCCTAAGACCCTGCCCTTCACCGCTATGTGAATGAATAAATGGATGAATGAATGAATGAAGCTCCCTGGAGCATGAACAGTATGCCCTATGTATTGCTGCAGCCACAGTGCTGGTTCCGACGCCCTTAGTATTGAACAAGGACTTGCTGAACAAATCAATCAACCCATGGATGAACTAATGATTGAGTTGCCCCAAGTAGTTTGCTATTTCATGAGTGGCAAAGTGGCAAATGCCTTTCCCTGGAACTCAACACACAAACACTTTCTGAGGCAGCATAACACCTAAGTCTGTATGTTAATTACAAGGATCTTTCCTGCGAGAAACAAAAGGCCCATGCATATGAGGAAACACCCAGAGGGCCTCTCCTGTGCCTTGTATACCTCTCAGATGCCACATCTGAAGACAGTGTCTTTTCAGGGGAGGCAGGGAGGAGAGTGCCGTCTATAAGCTACTTTCACTCCTCTAATCAGCAAGGGAAGGTGTCCTGCCCGAGTTCCCTGGGGACACCAATCAGCAGCCATTCACAGGCCTAACTTCAGAGAAGACGCTGAGCCTCACAGGTCCCAAAGGAGGGCCCAGTACAAGCTTTTGGCATTCCAGTTTCCACCAGGAAGCAGCTGAGGAAAAGCTACTTACAAAGCATGCATTTCCCCTGAAGTCACAACATGTCTTTCACTAAAGTAATCTGACATGAGTATCACACAAATACCCTAGGTCTAATTGGTCACATCGATGCACCTTGTTTTGCTTCGTTCCTGAAAAGGAGTACAGCAGCATTGTCAAGTCAAAATGCATATGAAATGCACTCAGAAGATTTCTTTCCAAAAATGTTTGGCCCGTTGAGACACTGTGCTGGGGCTAAAGATATGCCTAAGACTCTGCACCGGGCCTCAGAGACTCAGCACAGGAGGAGAGAGACAAGTTCACTGGCAATTTTGAGCAGAAAGTGTTGTGGGAGCCCAGAGGAGGGGAACATCCCTTAGCCTAAAGGAAGGCTTCCTGGAGACTGTGATATTGGAGTTGACCCTGTACTTCCTATATTGAAGGCATTTATCAAGAAAAAACAATGCTTTGTAAAACAAAGACTTATCTTTATATTTTTTAAAATACTGCTCTCTGTTATTCACAAATAATAATCATAATAGCCAAGGCACATTCTGACCCAGCCCAGCCTCACTTCCTGCCACATCCCTCACTGCAGCCTCTGACTAACATCCAGCCTTACACACCTACCTGTAGCTCTCCAACACCAGAAACGCCAAGCCTTCTGTTGTATTGTACTGTTGACCTCAAGCAACCCTCAGGGTCAGACTTTGCTGGAATCTTCAGGAACTGACCAAGGCTTCCCCATTCTCAGAGCCTCCACAGGCTTCCCTGGGAGGAACCAGATGTCTACAAACCCTCACAGGATCTTGAGTTCACCCTGGCTGAGAACTTGTCACAGTACATGGTAAGGCCATCAACAAGAGGAGAGCAGGAACCTCCCGTACGCCTGGCACACAGGAAGCACCAGTGTCTCTTTGCTGAGAAACAACTGGTTTGATAAATTGATGGGAGAACAAATGACTGCATCTAGCCATCTCACTTACATGAAATTCTAAAAATCAAAAGGGAGAAAAAAATCTGAATGCACAGAAAATATAGAACTAATCAAATACTCCCATTCCTGTGGCCCATTCATTTGACTCCAGAAAGGAACCTCAATCCACAGCCCATGTACTGTCCCTCTGGAAAAAATTCAAACATATCTTAGAGTCTATAGGTGTCACTTTCAAATCCCAACTCTGCCTCTTCAGTTTACTGCCAAAGCCACACTTTCCTGTTCTGTGTGTTTATAACAATGGTACATGCATACATTCATTCATTTGAAGCTTCAAATAAGTGCCAAACACTGTTCTAGTCCTCAGAGATTTCGCAGTGAACAAAACAGACAATGTTCAAATAGAGGAAGAGAGGCAATGAACAAAATAGATCAGTAATATATTGTGTGTTAGATGGTGGATGCATTGAGAGAAACACTGCAAGGAAGGTGGATAGGGAGTATGGATAGCCAAGGCAGGCTTTTGCGCAGAGACCTGAAAAGCACAGCATCTTAGTCTATTCTGGCTGCTATAACAAAATAGTTTAGACTATGTGCCTTATATATAGCAAATTTATTTCTGACAGTTTTAGAGGCTGAACAGCTAAGATCAAGGCACTGGCAGATTTGGTGTCTGGTGAGGGCTGCTTCCTGGCTCATAGATGGTGCCTTCTCACTGTGTCCTCACATGAAGAAGGGGCAGGGGATTTCTAATGGGCCTCTTTTATAAGGGCACTAACCCCATTCATGGGGGCTCCACACTTACAACCTAATCACCTCCCTTCTAGTACCATCACCTTGAGGGTTAAGAGTTCAATATATGAATTTGTGTGGGACACAAACGTTTAAAGCATAGCAGGGAGTGAGTGGGCCATTGGAATCCTGGGGGAACAATGTTCCAAGCAGCGGCCACAGCATGTGCAAAGGCCCTGAGGCCCAAATGAGATGGGTGAGTTTAAAGTACAAGAAAGAGGCAGATATGGATGACGTTGATGAAACCACAAGAGGGGAGGTGAAAGAGGAAATGAGAGCAGGACATCTGGACTCAGAGGACCATGTTAAGTACTTTGACCTGTGCTCTGGGTAAGAGGGGAAAGGACATTCACAGGCACTGGAGCAGGGGAGTAAGATGAACTGATTTGTGTCTCATCTGATCACTCTGGTTGCTGTATTGGTAACAGACTAAAGGGGGAAGCCCAGAAGCAGGGAGGCCAGGTAGGCAGCCATGTGAGAACTGATGGTGGTTTGGACAATGTGGTGCTTATGAGCATGGTGGGAAGAAATTGGATTCCAGATACATTAGGAGAGTAGAACAAACAGGAATAATTATATGTAAGATGAAGAGCGGAGTTGAGGATGACTTCAAGATTTTGACCTGCCTCATAGGGTTGTTGTAGGGAAAAGGAAGAAAAAATACCCTTCAAAAGCACTTAGCAGAGGACCTAGCATATGGTAAGTACCACAGAAATATCAGTGTTGTCATTATGACCATGATTTAATTTTTTACAAAAAGTTAATTATCTCTTTAACTGACCCACAGCAAGTTAGAAAAGGCAATTCAGGGGAGAGAGATACTTCTAGAAGACATCTGATTGGAAAAAAAAAAGAAATCCCAGTTAACAATATAAGAGAAGGCCGAACAAATTCATTAAGCAGAGACACAAGAAGTCAGAAAAGCCACAGCTATTCAGACCCAGTCAGTAGGAAGACCAACATTCCTACATGCCAAAGTACATTCCTGGGAATCATCTTTTAAAGGTTAATTTTCTTAATGCCAGTGAGTCATTCAGAAGATCAAATTATGTTTATTGTGTTCTCCCTAAAAGATCAGTAAACTGCAACCCATTATAGGAAGACTTTCATCTAAAATGTTTAAAGCAAAATACTTGGCACTTAAAAGCGTAATTCCTCAGACACCTAGAAAAGAAATGGCTGCCTCGAAGTTCTAGGAAGATGCATCTTATTGTGACCACATAAATTCACTTACATTAAAACATAAAAGACACATTCACATCCATTACCTCCTTTGATGCTCATAAAAGCCCTAGGAGATAGATAATTATCCTTAACTTCATAGGCATGAAATGTTACAGGCCCAGAAATATGAAGTGATTTGTCTGAAGTCGCACTGCAGAACAGATTGAGAGCCAAAGCTAGGAACGTGGAAGAAGGATCCTCCTCTCTCAGGTTCTCTTCCCTGGCCTATGCCCTCCCAGTGTCCATGTGCCTAGGAAAGCTGCTCACAGTGGGAAAATCCAGACCTAGAATTGAAATCTCATTCTGCCACTAACATTTGTGTGATCTTTCATAATCTAAATAAGGCATGGCCAAACTTTCATTGCATGTCAAACTTAATTGCTCTATAATGGCTTCCAGGAGTCCTGTGTTGAAGGAATCCATGATCAGACAATCTGCCTGGAAAGAAATGTGAGTTTGATTAACAATATCTGCCATGAGCACAGACTGGGGAATGGGGGCCTGATGCCTCATGTCTGTCATCACTGGGTTAGATGATCTATAAATTCCCTTCCAAATCTCATGTCAGATGATTATAACTAAACAGAAATGTCTAGATCCATGAATAAAGGAGAAATGCTAATGCACAAATACATATATATTTTATATATAAATATATATATTTATATATATGAGATATATATATCATATATATAAAGTTGATATATGTATATCTATATCATATATATAAAGTTGATATATGTGTGTGTATGTGTGTGTATATATATATATACATCAACTTTCTGCAATACCAGAGAGACTCTGCCAGAGGCTTTTTGTATCATAACAACATTTTCAAATATTTATACTCACATTTTTAGAATATCCTCACTCTGAGAAGCTCAAGGTAATATACCTTACTAACACTTTTGTGTATTTTCCAATTGCCATTTGTAGAAATTGTATCTTAAACTATAGCCAACAGGAATTTGCTCATATTTCCAGAATGTGTGTTGCCATTAACAGTGGAGGTAGCTTTATTGCCTAATCAGTTACTCTACAAATTCCATTTTGCAGAATATATGGCATTTTGCAGAGAAATAAAACCATGGCCTAAAAGTAATAAATACAAACTATAATGCTGGAAAGATTGTACTTTTTATACCTAACTCTACCAAGAATAATCATCACACTAAACAACATATGTTATCTTTGGGGTGGTGGTTTCTGCAGCTTAATTGTGACATCTCATTTTGAGTCACTTTGTTACAATATACATTATTGGTATGTCTGTGTAACAAAGGTCACCTTTGATCATCTCAAAAGGCAAAAGTCTATGCACAGCTTTTTTGATACTGCTTTATTCTAGAAATAATCTATTATTGATTGTTCTGAACAAAATATGCTGTGAAAGTAACTTGCAGCAAACAGAGAAAAGGTTACTTTTTTTTTTTTTTTGAGACAGAGTCTTGTTCTGTTGCCACAATCTCTGCCTCCTGGGTTCAAGCAATTCTGTAGCTAGGACTACAGTCATGTGCCACCACACCTGACTACTTTTTGTATTTTCAGTAGAGACAGTTTCATCACGTTGACTGGACTGGTCTTGAACTCCTGGCCTCAAGTGATCTGCTCGCATGGGCCTCCCAAAGTGCTGAGATTACAGGCGTGAGCCACTGGGCCCAGCCAAGAGTTACATTTTTTGAGCCACAAATATATATCAAGGTGAGCTGTATCCCACTTAATTTAATACACACAACATTCATGGCAGGTTTTTCTTCCAAACCTTGATATTGAAGATAAGGAAACAGAGGTAAGCTCATTTATTCAACAAATATTTCTTGAACAGATATTAGGTGTCAGATGCCTATTATAAAACAAGTTATATAACTGGTAAGTAGCAAGTGACAGTAATCTAATTCCTAGATTAGAATTCAGCCACCTGATTATCTTTTCTCCAGCCCAGCATTTCTCGCAGCGCGATCTGATATGGCCCACCTACATCAGAGTCAACCAGAGTATTTGTAATAAACGTATCCTTAGCCTCACCCAGGCTTACTGAATCAGAATCTCATGTAGGAGCTTGAGAATCTGCCTTTTACCAAGCAACTCTGCTGATTCTACACACAGTAACATCGAGAACAACTGTTTTTTATTACATCATATCCCCAAGATACTTTAAGCAAGAAGACAGTAGGTATGGTGCCGGGTGTATTGTAGGGATTTGATAAATATTTATTGAATAACTAAACTATTGCTGCATTTGGTGCATTGCTTAATTATATTAGGAGAGCTTTATCTAGGAAACTAGCAACATTTTCTTTATTAAACAAAGAACAGAGTAAAAATTTTGTGATGCCTTCCAAATAAACAGCATATTCACACAAGTACCTGATTTAGTCTCCAAGAAATATCTTATCAGTGGAAAAGTTAATTCAAATGGCTTGTATAAAGGAAACAGCTAAAATGCTAGATAATTTACCAGAATTTTTTAAAATTTAATTTTAAGTCCCAGGATACATGTGCAGATGTGCAGGTTTGTTACATAACCTTGTGCCATGGTGGTTTGCTGCACCTATTAACCCATCACCTAGGTATTAATCCCTGCATGCATTAGGTATTTATCCTGATGCTCTCCCTTCCCCTGCACCCAACCCCAAAAGGCCCCAGTGTGTGTTGTTTCCCTCCCTGTGTCCATGTGTTATCATTGTTCAGCTCCCACTTACAAGTGAGAACATGAGGTGTTTGGTTTTCCATTCCTGTGTTAGCTTGCTGAGGATAATGGCTTCCAGTTCCATCCATGTCCCTGAAAAGGACATGATCTCATTCCTTTTTATTGCTGCATAGCTCTCCATTGTGTATATATACCACATTTTCTCTATCCAGTCTACCACTGATGGGCATTTGGGTTGATTCCCATCTTTGCTATTGTGCATAGTGCTGCAATGAACCTACAAATGCATGTATCTTTATAGTTGAAGGATTTATATTCCTTTGGATATATATCCAGTAATGAAATGGCTGGGTCAAATGGTATTTCTAGTTCTAGGTCTTTGAGGAATCACCACACTGTCTTCCACAATGAGTAAACTAATTTACATTCCTACCAACAGTGTAAAAACATTCCTATTCCTCCACAGCCTTACCAGCATCTGTTGTTTCTTGACTTTTTAATATCACCATTCTGACTGGCATGAGATGGCATCTCATTGTGGTTTTGATTTGCATTTCTCTAATGATCAGTGATGTTGAACTTTTTTTCATATGCTTGTTGGCCATAGAAATGTCTTCTTTTGAGAAGTGTCTGTTCATTTCCTTTGCCCACTTTTTAATGGGGTTGTTTTTTCTTGTAAATTTGTTTAAGTTCCCTGTAGATTCTGGATTTTAGACCTTTGTCAGATAGATAGATTGCAAAAATTTTCTCCCATTATGTAGGATGTCTTGTTCACTCTGATGATAGTTTCTTTTGCTGTGGAGAAGTTCTTTAGTTTAATTAGGTCCCATTTGTCAACCTTTGCTTTTGTTGCAATTGCTTTTGACATTTTCATCATGAAATCTTTGCCCGTGCCTATGTCCTGAATGGTATTGCCTAGGTTTTCTTCTAGGGTTTTCATAGTTTTGTGTTTTACATTTAAGTCTTTAATCCATCTTGAGTTAATTTTTGTGTAAGGTGTAAGGAATGGGTCCAGTTTCAATGTTCTGCATATGACCAGACAGTTTTCCCAGCACCATTTCTTAAATAGGAAATCCTTTCCCCATTGCTTGTTTGTGTCAGGTTTGTCAAAGATCAGATGGTTGTAGATGTGCAGTCTTATTTCTGACATCTCTATTCTGTTCCACTAGTCTATGTGTCTGTTTTTGTACTAGTACCATGCTGTTTTGGTTACTGTAGCCTTGTAGTATAGTTTGAAGTTAGTAGCCTGATGCCCCCAGCTTTGTTCTTTTTGCTTTGGATTGTCTTGACTATATGGGCTCTTTTTTCATTCCATATGAATTGTGAAGTAGTTTTTTTTTCAATTCTGTGAAGAATCTCAGTGGTACTTTAATGGAAATAGCATTGAATCTATAAATTACTTTGGGCAGTATGGCCATTTTCATGATATTGATTTTTCCTATCTATGAGCATGGAATGTTTTTCCATTTGTTTGTGTCTTCTCTCATTTCCTTGAGCAGTGGTTTGTAGTTCTCCTTTAAGAGGTCCTTCACTTCCTTTGTTAGCTGTATTCTTAGGTATTTTATTCTCTTTGTGGCAGTTGTGAATGCGAGTTCATTCACGATTTGGCTCTCTGCTCCTCTACTGTTGGTGCATAGGAATGCTTGTGATTTTTGCACATTTATTTTGTATCCTGAGACTTTGCTGAAGTTGCTTACCAGTTTAAGAAGCTTTTGGGCTGAGACAACAGGGTGTTCTAGATATAGGATCATGTCATCTGCAAACAGAGACAGTTTAACTTCCTCTCTTCCTATTTGAATATCTTTTATTTCTTTCTCTTGCCTGAATGCTTTGGCTAGAACTATTAATAATATGTTGAATAGGAGTGGTGAGAGAGGGCACCCTTGTCTTGTGCCTGTTTTCAAATGGAATGCTTCCAGCTTTTGCCCATTCAGTATGATATTGGCTGTGGATTTGTCATAAATGGCTCTTATTATTTTGAGTATGTTCCATTAATATGTAGTTTATTGAGAGCTTTTAACATGAAGGGATATTTAATTTTATTGAAGGCTTTTTTTTTTGCATCTATTGAGATAATCATGTGGTTTTTTTCTTTAATTCTGTTTATGTGATGAGTTACACTTATTGATTTGCATATGTTGAACCAACCTTTCATCCCAGAGATGAAGCCAACTTGATCATGGTGAATAAGCTTTTTGATGTGCTGCTGGATTCATTTTGCCAGTATTTTATTGAGAATTTTTGCATCAATGTTCATCAAGATATTGGCCTCAGTTTTCTCTTTTTATTGTATGTCTGCTAGGTTTTGATATCAGGATGATGCTGGCCTCATAAAATGAGTTAGGGAGAAGTCCATCTTTTTCAATTGTTTGGAATCATTTCAAAAGAAATGGTACCAGCTTCTCTTTGTAGCTCTGATATAATTCAGCTGTAAATCCATCTGGTCCTTGGCTTTTTTTTTTTGGTTGGTAGGTTATTTATTACTGCCTCAATATCAGAATGTGTTATTGGTCTATTCAGGAATTCAGCTTCTTCCTGGTTCAATCTTGGGAGGATGTGTGTGTCCAGGAATTTATTCATTTCTTCTAGATTTTCTAGTTTATTTGAATAGAAGTGTTTATAATATTCTCTGATGGTTGTTTGTACTTCTGTGGGGTCAGTGGTGATACCCCTTTATCATTTTTTATTGTGTCTATTTGATTTTCTCTTTCTTCTTTATTAGTCTAGCTAGTGGTATTATCTATTTTATTAATTTTTTCAAAAAACAAGCTTCTGGAATCATTGATTTTTTGAAGGGTTTTTCATGTCTCTATCTCCTTCAGTTTCACTCTGATTGTGCTTATTTCTTCCTTCTGCTAGCTTTGGGGTTTGTTTGCTTTTGGTTCACTAGTTCTTTTAGTTGCAATGTTAGGGTATTGATTTTGAGATCCCTCTAGCTTTTTGATGTGGGCAGTTAGTGCTATAAATTTCCCTCTTAACACTGCTTTAGCTGCATCCCAGAAATTCTGGTATGTTGTCTCTTTGTTCTCATTGGTTTCAAAGAACTTCTTGATTTCTGCTTTAATTTCATTATTTACCCAGGAGTCATTCAGGAGCAAGTTGTTCAATTTCCATGTAGTTGTGTGGTTTTGGGTGAGTTCTTCAATCTTGAATTCTAATTTGATTGTGGTCTGGCACTGTTTGTTATGATTTCAGTTCTTTTGCATTTGCTGAGGAGTGTTTTACTTCCAATTATGTGATTGATTTTAGAATAAATGCCATATGGCACTGAGAAAAATGTATATCCTGTTGTTTTGGTTGGAGAGTTCTGTAGATATCTATCAGGTCCACTTGATCCAGAGCTGAGTTCAAGTCCTGAATATCCTGTTAATTTTCTGTCTCAATCTGTCTAATATTAACTGTTGGGTGTTAAAGTCTCCCACTATTATTATGTGGGAGTCTAAGTTTCTTTGTAGGTCTCAAAGAACTTGTTTTATAAATCTGGGCACTCCTCTATTGGGTGCATATATATTTAGGATCATTAGCTCTTCTTGTTGCATTGATCCCTTTACCATTATGTATTGTGCTTCTTTGTCTTTTTTTATTTTTATTGGTTTAATGTCTACTTTGTCAGAGACTAAGATTGCAACCCCTGCTTTATTCTGCTTTCCACTTGCTTGGTAAATTTTCCTCCATCCCTTTATTTTGAGCCTGTGTATGTCTTTGCATGTGAGATGAGGCCTTTGAATACAGCACACCAATGGGTCTTGACTCTTTATCCAGCTTGCCATTCTGTGTCTTTTAGTTGGGGCATTTAGCTCATTTACATTTAAGATTAATATTGTTATATGTGAATTTGATCCTGTCATCATGATGCTAGCTGGTTATTTTGCATACTAGTTGATGCAATTTCTTCATAGTGTCATTGGTCTTTGTACTTCAGTGTGTTTTTGTAGTGGCTGGTATCAGTTTTTCTTTTCCCTATTTAGGGATTCCTTCAGAAGCTCTTACAAGGCAGGCCTGGTGATGATGAATTCCATCAGCATTTGCTTGTCTAAAAAGGGTGTTATTTCTCCTTCATTGATGAACCTTAGTTTGTTCAGATATGAAATTCTGGATTGCAAATTCTTTTCTTTAAGAATGTTGAATGTTAGCCCCCAATCTTTTCTGGCTTGTAGGGTTTCTGCTGAGTGGTCTGCTATTAGTCTGATGGGCTTCCCTTTGTGGGTGACCTGGCCTTTGTCTCTAGCTGCCCTTAACAAAAGGATTTTTCCTTCATTTCGACCTTGGAGGATCTGATGATTATGTGTCTTGGGGTTGATCTTCTCATGGAGTATCTTACTGGGGTTCTCTAGATTTCCTGAATTTGAATGTTGGCCTATCTTCTTAGGCTGGGGAATTTCTCCCTGATGATATACTGAAGTATGTTTTCCAACTTGGTTCCATTCTCCCCATCTCTTTCGGGTACCCCAATCAGTCATGGATTCAGTCTTTTTACATAATCCTATAGTTCTCAGAGGCTTTGTTCATTCCTTTTCATTCCTTTTTCTCTATTCTTGTCTGCCTGTCTTATTTCAGCAAGATAGTCTTCAAGCTCTGAAATTCTTTCCTCCACTTGGTCAATTCAGCCATTGATACTTGTAGTTGCATTGTGAAGTTCTTGTGTTGTGTTTTTCAGCTCCACTGGGTGGTTTATGTTACTCTCTAAACTGATTATTCTGGTTAACGGCTCCTGTAATGTTTTATCATGGTTGTTAGCTTCTTTGCATTGGGTTAGAACATGCCCTTTTAGCTCAGCAAAGTTCATTATTACCCATCTTCTGAAACCTACTTCTGTCAATTCATCCATCTCAGCCTCCGCCCAATTCTGTGCTCTTGCTGGAGAGGTGTTGCAATCACTTGGAGGAGAAGAGGCTCTCTAGCTTTTTGAGTTTTCAGTGTTTTTTCATTGATTCTTTTTCATCTTTATGAGTTTGTCTAGCTTCAATCTTTGAGGCTGCTGGCCTTTGTATAGGGTTTTTGTGGGGACCTTTTTGTTGATGCTGTTGTTTGTTGCTTTCTGTTTTTCTTTTCACAGACAGGCCCCTTTTCCATAGGGATGCTGTGGTTTGCATGGGGTCCACTCCAGACCCTATTCATCCAGGTCCTTCCTGCACCTGGAGGTGTCACCAGTGGAGGCTGCAGAACAGCAAAGGTGACTGCCTGCTCCTTCCCAGAGGGACACCAAACTGATGCCAGCAGGAATGCTCCTGTATAAGGTGTCTGGCAACACCAGTTGGGGGGTCTCACTCAGTCAGTAAGTTTGAGATCCAGGACCTGCTTAACAAAGCAGTGTGTCTGCCCCCTTGGGAGCGGGGTTGAACTGCGCTGGGTACAATCCCACTTGTCTGGGCTGCCTGGATTCCTCAGAGCCAGCAGAGGGAAAGACTAAGTCTGCTGATCCCTAGAGACCACAGCCACCCCTCCCACCAGGGGCTTAGCCAGAACTTGAAGACTATCTTGCCGAAATATGACAGGCAGACAAGATTAGAGAAAAAGAATGAAAAGGAATGAACAAAGCCTCCAAAATCTATGGGATTATTTAAAAAGACTGAACCTGCAACTGATTGGGGTACCTGAAAGAGATGGGGAGAATGGAACCAAGTTGGAAAACATACTTCAGGATATCATCCAGGAGAAATTCCCCAACCTAAAAAGACAGGCCAACATTCAAATTCAGAAAATCTAGAGAACCCCAGTAAGATACTCCATGAGAAGATCAACCCCAAGACACATAATCATCAGATTCTCCAAGGTCAAATTGAAGGAAAAACTTTTAGCGAATAGGATGTCCTTTCCCCAGTGTATATTTCTGTTGACTTTGTTGAAGACCAGTTGATTGTGGGTATGTGGCTTTATTTCTGGGTTTTCCATTCTGTTTCATTTATGTATGTGCCTATTTTTATACCAGTACCATGCTATTTTGGTTATTATAGCCTTGTAGTATAATTTAAATTCAGGTAATGTGATGCCTCCAGCTTTGCTCTTTTTGCTTAGGATTGCTTTCACTATTTACCAAAGCCCCTTTTAAAGCCAAAGATAGCAGTCAACTATTCACAGAGGATTTATGGAATTCATATTAATTCCATGTGAAACTTAATCGATATTATAATTGGCACCGACTTATGTACTGTCATATAGAGTAGAGCAGTAGAGCCACTATCAGGCAGTCAAGGGACCAAAAAAGAAGGGAAGAAGACCATGCTTCATGCCTGCTATATACCACCCTTTTATGATAAAGTGAACAAGACTAAGGTGAAATGGAGGTAAACACTATGTTCAGAAAGATCTTCCTTACAAAAAAAAAAAAAAAAACCCAAACCAAAAAACTACGAAACATTCCAAAACCAATATGAAAAGAACACTCAAGAAGAATATCATGGAAGTATTAACCCAATGAGTTGAAGGAAAAGCATGTCTCTGAAAGTTATTTATTTTAAGAAATAAAGAAAATATTCAATACATGAAGTTTGTAAACATGAACCCATATTATTTTTCACTTTCTATCCTTTCCCTTTGGTAGTTCTTTTCCATACTAAATTCTGGGTTAGCCTTGGACTTAGCCTTGACTAATGAGACCTTAGCAAATGTGATGCAAGCCAAGTCTTACAAAGTATTTGTGTATGTGTGCTTGTCTTCTCTTGCTGTTCTATGGAACATTGGGATTGCCATATGCAGAAGTCTGGGCTAGCTTACCTTAGTATAAAAGACATGTCTCAGCTGAGGCCCCCAAGAATAGCATTCCTGTCAACTGGCAGACAATTGTGTGAGGCAATCCTAGACCACCTGTACCCAGCCAAGCCAACCTGGAGCAGAAGAATCATTCAACAAACTTCGCAAAGAGTAAGAAGTAATAATCATGCTGTTACATGACGCTTAGCGTTGTGGCATTTATTTCTCAATGCAACAAAAAATGAACTGATAAACATTTGCTTAGTTTCTCAATAATATGCAAAACACTTTTTAAAAGACAAACAAGAAGACATTAAAAAGAGTACTAGAAAAGTTGACAATTGACTCCCTTAAGGAAAAACTGCAGTGAGACTAAAAATACAATAATTATTAAAATCAGTAATGAAAGAGAGTAAAACAGATATGACACTGCAAGAAATTAAGCAATGTAGAGAACAACCTACAGCTTTCATCTCAGAATAGAAAGAAAAATAAGAAATTAAAATGAAAGAAAGTTGTTGTGTAAGACAAAGCTTTAAATTATGAGTAGTGCTAATTCCAGAAGAAGAAAGAAGAAACAACCAATAGAATATTATCCAGCCATAAAAAGGAATGGAAGATACATGACACAACACGGATGAACCTTGAAACATTATGTTTAGTGAAAGAAGCCTGACACAAAAAGTAATGTATGATTCTATTTACATAAAATGTCCCAAATAGGCAAATTCTCAGAGATGGAAAGCAGATTAGTGCCTCCATCAAGAGCTAGTGGGTGGGGAAAATAGGCAGTTAGGGTTTCTTTTCAGGGTGATGAAAATGCTCTAAAATTAGATAGTGGTGATTGTTGCACAGCAAAATAACTACATTGTACATTTTAAAAGGATGAATTTCATGGCATATGACTTATATCTCAGTAAAGCCATTTTTAAGTCAATAGCAACTAATGACTCTGGGCTAGACAGCAATATCAATGAAACAGCACACAGATCAGAAACAGACACAGACACACACACGAACACACACACACACAAGAATTAATATAAAGGATGAATAACAATTAAATAGGGATTGTATTAGTCCGTTTTCACACTGCTGATAAAGACATATCTGAGACTGGGCAATTTACAAAATAAAGAGATTTAATTGGACTTACAGTTCCACATGGCTGGGGAAGCCTCACAATCATGACGGAAGGCAAGGAGGAACAAGTCACTTCTTACGTGGATGGTGGCAAGCAAAGAGAGCTTGTGGAGGGATACTCCACCTTATAAACCCATCAGGTCTCATGAGACTTATTCACTACCACGAGAACAGCACGAGAAAGATCTGCCCCTTGATTAAATTATCTCCCACTGGGTCCCTCCCACAATACGTGGGAATTATGGGAGTATAATTTAAGATGAAATTTGGGTGGGGACACAGAGCCAAACCATATCAAGGATCAATGGATTGTTCAAGACATAGTGTAAAAAATGGCTTTTTCTTTAAAAGTACATCGAATTTAGATTCTCACCACCAGACAGCAAAATAAATCCTGTTTAGATTAATGATTCGGATGTATAAAGAAAGTAGGTACAAACATAAGAATATTTATTGCCCTACAGAAGAAGACAGACTTTCTTAGCATAAAGGCAATGGAAGCAGCCACAAATTAGAACACTGAAGGATATGCTATCTTACGACATAAATAAACATCTATAGAACAGAAATGCCTACAAAATTTAAAGGACAGTAATAAAACTGAACAAAACATACCTCATAAATTCCTCACACAAGAGTTTAATATTTTTATTTTTAAAAATGCATTGAAATGGATGAATCCTTAATTAGAAAATGAATAACATTAACAGAGAGAGGAAAATCAAATTGCTAATGAATGTTAAATTTCACAAATAATAACAAAATATGGGGGCATTTTTCCACCTACCCAACTGGAAAATATTTATAAATCAGTGCTTTTGAGTTAGAAACTCTGGTAGAGGTACAAATCAGTACAGAAGCAATCATGCCATATGTAACAAGTTCTCAAAAATTTTAATACCCAGGTAAACATGTATCAGTTAACATCAATTTATTAAAATAAAATTTATACTTTAAAATAATATATTATCAGATACCCTTCTAAGAATCCATCCTAAGGAAAGTTTCAGATATGTAAAGAAAATGATGCATGAATATTGTATTCATTTTTTTCACAAATATTTATTAAGCATCTACTATGTGCCTGGGTCTGTTCTAGTTAATAAGAATAATAGTAACAACAAAACAGACAAAAATCTCTGACCTTACATAGCCTATATTCTAGACAGTAAACAAAATACATGCTCTATTTGGTGTTAAATGTACTGAAGCAGCTGAGAAGAGATACTGGAATGCACAGAAAAGTCTCCGGTCCACTTGCTGTTGAGGTCATTGCCGTGGATGCCCTCAAGCACGCAGTAAAAAGAAACACAAAGATTCTCACGTTTGGTACACACCTCTAAGAGACTCTTCTCAAGCCTCTTCCCCAGATTCCCTGGTGCCCGTTTTCCTAATCGTCCTCCATCTGGGTCCCTGAGCATCTAGCCATGTGTCTGAGTCTACTTCTTACCTCAGCTCCCTCTCCCTCCACCCAATGTCAATGGTCAAGTGTGCCACTGCAGCTCTGCCTGCTTGGAGGGTGGCTCTTCCAACACCATTTAGAGCCACCCATGAGTGGGGCTGCAGTATGGCAGCAGTATTTTTAGTTCACATCCACCTATTAAATAGGTGAGCCACGTCTTGCCTCTTCTGTCAGGAAGTGGTAGGGAATTTGAAAGGTCTGGTTTCCACAGCATATGTTTCCCCTGGTAAATGGCCTCAATTTGCTTGGAGAAACATGGTGAGCAATTGCTACTACATTTGTTTGCTGCAGTTTTGCAGGTTTCTTCCTTGAGAAATGCTATCTTCCCTTCAAACAATGGGCTCAGGGTATGAGAACTAATTCAGAGCTGGAAACTGGGTGACAGACCACCATCTTTACATTGCAATGACCAGCTTCAGCCCTCTCTTCATCAGCTTTTGATTTTTTCCAGTTATGTAAGCCAAGTTATGCCTTCATAGGTTTACCTGCACATCTCTATTGCTCCCTGGAACATCATGGTCTATCAGCCACTAATTTAGATCCTGTAAAAGTCCAGGGAACCCTGGTTGTCCCTCTGGCCTTGCTGTGCCCATATAGTAATTATGTCCTCCTAACTCTGCTGGCTAAGGGCTGACACCAGGCTTCAGTTAGTCTAGAAACTATTTTGCCCAGTTTAAAAGCATCATCATCCAATGTGAACCCATAAATAACACTGAGCTTTTCAAAGACTCTCTTCCACCCTAAGCAGTGAATGGTGGATTCCTTATTGGCCTATGCACCTTCCCAGGAAACATAGTTATACAGTGTGCTTTCTGGACTCACATAACAAATCCAGTCTATTATTCCCATCCCTTCAAGCATCTGACTCCCTCCTTATTTCTCTGCTAAGATTGTTCTGGCATTTCCATCTCATTAAGCAATCATTGTTTCCAAGTCTCAGGAAGTCGTCCCAATAGAAGATTAGGATTGGCTCCAAGATGTCTTTGCCAGGACATTAAATCTTGAATAACAGGAGAATGCTCCTTTATTAATAAATTTCCTCCTATCCAGCCATGTGCACTCCAGAACCACCCTTGCTTGTGTTGCTCTGGTTCCAGCACATGCGTATGATCCAGATCCTGCAAAACCACAGTAACTAAGTGGTTTCCTCCAAGAGCAGGCACTGCATTCCCTGTTTAGACTCCGCTGAGGCCTGACTCTCTTTATTGGTATGAAGATAACAAGGAGAAATGGCACAGATCTTGAGGGGAACAGAAAACATGTTCCAACTCATCTGCCTCCCAGTCTCTTCATAGGTCTCTAGGCAAGAGCAAGCTTCTTTCCTCTACCAGAGAGAAAGGAACTGCTTCTAACAACCTGGAAGACTCAAAGGAATTTAGGTACCCATAACACTAAGACACTCCATTCAAATGCCCTATCTCAGCTCTCAGGATATCACCCTTTCCTTATCAGGGCACTGACATTGACATTGGATGCATGCTGAAGTCTCATTTGCAGCTTTGCCACCCTTACAAGTACAACCTGGGCTTGACTTTCTACATAGTCTTTCCTGCTGCTGCTGGAATTGAGCGTATCTTTAAATTATGCTATAGAAGCATTCTGACTCTACATTGTGCCATGAATTGATACCTGATCTGAGCCTACCATTTTAATTTTTAAAATCTTTCAAAGCAGTCAACAGCATCTCGCCAACTTCTAAATCCTTATGATCACCATTTCCCCATGGCATTCATGCACTACGGTTACTACATAATGAGAATATCATGGTTTACTTTCAACCTGTACTCATTCATTCCAGCTGAAATTTTTAGTAATTCCGATATTACAGCATGCTAGCTATTATCCACACTCCACTTAACATCACCAATGAGTGACCCAGAGCACCCACTTCTAGGGGAATTCCTAGTGTCCTCAAAAGCAGAGTCAGAACCTAGGACTTGTGTGTAGGTGGATGATTCTGGAAGTATTACCGTGGAACAAGCAAGGGAGACTGGGGAGAGTGAAACAGGAAAAAAAGAAAGATCAACAGAAGGGTCAATTATCCAAGCCAACACTGCTATGGACAACTGGGGCTGAGTCCCTCTGGGATTGCTCAACACAAAGAATGGCTCTCAGAATTTTCTGTCCAAAGATGGACACAGGGAGGCATGTATCCATCAGCTTCCACCTCCCTTGGTAAATGTGCCCAAGAATTTCTTAGCTCCCTCTGCTCTTGTGAACTGCACCTGAATTCTGTGCTGTGGTGTTAGAGAACTTCAGAACAGAAAGAAAAGGCACATGGCACAGACCCTTAAGGTAAGATCTTGTCCACAAGAAGAGGTAAATTAAAGCCCACGGGAAGTATAACAGAAGCCATGGCTGGAATCAGAGTGTGGTGGGCTGAACAAGGGTCTTCTGAGGACATTCACACCCTAATCCCTAGAACCTGTGAATGTGAGTTTATAAGGAAAAAGTGACTTTGTAGATGTGATCAAATCAAGAATCTTGAGATAGGGGATTATCCTGAATTACCTGGGTGAGCTGTAAATATAATCCCGAATTTCCTTATAAGAAAGAGAAAGAGGGAGACGTGACTACAGAAAAGAAGGTAAGGCGATAACAGAAGCAAGCTTTGAGGCTGGAGGAGGGGGCCACAAGCTGAAAAATGCAGGAAGCCACCAGAAGCTCAAAAAGGCACGGAAACTGATTCTCTCACCAAAACCTCCAGAAGGAACCAGCCCTGCTGATGCTTAATTGCAGCCCAGTGAAACTGATTTCAGAGTTCTGATCTCCAGACAGACAAGAGAATATATTTTGTGTGCATTAAGCTACTAAATCAATGGTAATTTGTTACAGCAGCAATAGAAAGTGAATACACAGATTTACAGCAAAGACACTATCAGATGATGTATGCCTAATTGCAGTCTCTGTACAATGGCCCACTGCTTGACTATTCCATGCCCTTTACTGCTTCATGACCTGTCTTCATGATGTCTCCTTTCTCTGAAGCAGCAGTCCCCAGCCTTTTTGGCACCACGGACTGGTTACATGAAAGACAATTTTTCCATGGACAGTGGTCGGGGGTATAGAGAGGGATGGTTTCAGGATTATTCAAGCTCATTACATTTATTGTGCACTTTATTTCTATTACTACATTGTAATATATAATGAAATAATTATACAACTCACCAAATGTAGACTCAGTGGGAGCCCAGAGCTTGTTTTCCTGCAACAAGATGGTCCCATCTGGGGGTGATGGGAGACAGTGACAGATCATCAGGCATTAGATTATCATAAGGAGCACACAACCTATATCCCTTGCATGCACAGTTCACAATAGGGTTCGTGCTTCTATGAGAATCTAATGCCGCTGCTGATCTGACAGGAGGCAGAGCTCAGGCTCTAATGCAAGTGATGGGGAGCAGCTGAAAATACAGATGAAGCTTCTCTCCCTTGCCTTGCCAGGTGCTCACCTCCCACTGTGAGCAGTCCATGGCTGGGGAGTTGGGAACCCCTGGGGTAAAGCACTCTGTGCAACTACCCGCATGCTTGTCTCCTTCCAATCTTCTGGCTGAAATTTAAATCATATTCTTGGAGGACTTCAAAGCCTTTCCAATCTAAAGTGAATTGCTGTGATTTTTTTTTTCAAAGCCCTGCTTCCTTCATGGTAGTTATCATTTGTTTTTATTTTGCGTATGTGTCTGTCTACTTGTTTACTGTGTTTCTCTGCCTGTCTATAGCAAAGCCCTGTACTTTTGGAATTACAGTAACTTTATTACTTTGATATTTTGATCCCCACCAGTTATCAAGGCATTGTGTTTACTCATCATGGGTTTGAATATTGAATAAGAAAATGGTGGTATGAGTGGTACCCACCCACTACCCACATGGTATGTCAGAAGGAAGCAGTTTCTCCTTCCTCCTCCACCATCCGGCTTGACCTACATGACTGATTGCTTTCACACTCTCCCTGGTCAACACTCTAAATAGCCTTTAATGCACCTCTCTACCCCAAACCCCAGTCTGTTGGGCTGGTGTCCTGGCAAAGCCTATGGCTCCTGTCTCCCTAAATGACTTACTCGAATCCACAGCTATTAGCTGGAATCAATTACAATTTATTCAACAAATTGTGGCAAGTCACTTACTCTCTTCCAGGCTAAGCTGGATTACAGAGATGAACAAGGCCCAGCGTCTCTTTTAGGGAGATCATTACCTAACCCAGAAGATTGTCAGATTTGCAAATTAAAGCAAAAACTTTTTCTAGGGGCCATGATACAAGGTGCCCAAAGGAAAAATGGGGTCATTTCTGAAGAGGATTCCAAGAAAGACTTCACAGAAGAGAAAACGCTTGATCTGAACGTCAAGAGCTAAAGAGATTATCAAAAGGCAAGGAGAGAAGCACGAGTCACCGTGAGTAACTGCATGGGGGCAGTAAGTGGCCAGGGCCACTGAGGAAAGGCAAGCAGAGCAATGTAGCCAGAGTGAAGAGTGAAAGGAAGTACAACAGGATGAGGCTGGAGGGGTGGAACAGCGTCAGTCGTGGAGCAGCTGTGTGCCCACTGAAGGTGCTCCCACCACACACATGCGTTGATGCTCACTCCTCATCCCCATCCTGGAAGGCTGACAATAATTTATGGGACTCAAAAATCTCCTTCAAAAGGCTGTGGTTTGAAAGGACAGATATTCATTCCAATACAAACACTGAAGACAGTCTTCAGAACTGAGTGGGCAGAGTAGACACTGCAGGGATGCTGAAGTTACCTTTGCATTTGTGTGGATATCCAAGTCTAGTGGGAAAACAGTGATTCTCCACCCCATCCACTGGCGATGGGGGCAATGCCTGGTTTACAGCCACCTGCCAGTCACACTGGTGGCTGTTGCTTATTGCTCCTATATTCTACACAATTTACTTATACTTTCTATATTTATTTCATCCAGGCAAAGAATCTTATGTGTTTCCCCATTTTAGAGATGCAGAAATTGAGTTTAGAGAAGTTCAATGTTGTACCCAAACTCTCTCAATCAGTAAGTGGCAGAACTGGAACTCAGACACAGGCTTGCATGATGAGTCTTTCACCTCCAGATCACAGTATTTCATCCAGCCCAATATGGGGATTGAACAGCATGACCTTAATGTTGCCACTCCCCAAGATTTGCAGCTGGGAAGCTGCCTGATCAACATCTGCCAATTTCTCTGGGTTCTTAAAAAACAGTAGTAGTAATAATAATAGCATCAACAATGATAACAACACATATGAATATACATTGTCAATGAGTCAATAATTACACACAACAAAATATAAGGGGTTTGCTGATGTTTTTTACTAGTAATACTTATTATTTGTTGTATTTTTATTGTGGTCATCATCATTTTAATTTAAAATTGTAACAAACTGAAGAATTATTAGCAAGGCAGGTAATAAAACCCATTATGGTGCTTTTATTTCCTACTTGGGACTATAAATTAAATGTGAGAAAACTAACCTTTACTCCTGAGGAGAGGTGATTTAATGCTGAATGACACCAACCCAGGTAAAAAACATCCCCGATGAAATAGGAACTCCAAGTGCGATTTAGCACATGGGGATGTCCAAGCAGGAGAGAAACTCCCCACAAGGCAATTAACTCTGGGTACCATGACCAATGAGTTTCTGAACCTTGGTGAGTGAAGGTGAAAAAGGTCCATAAAGTCTGCAGGGAGCCATCCAAGAGAAACACAGTTTGTAATCAAAACAGAGAGGGAGGAAGAGGACGCATGGCATCTGGCAGAGAATAATTATTTATCCAGGTATTTATTCTACCTTGACACCAAGCATCTGGAGGGACCAAGGCATCTAAGTGTTTGCTCTGTGTGTGTGTGTGTGTGTGTGTGTGTGTGTGTGTGTGCATGTGCGCATAAGAGAGCATACAGAATGGAATAAATCAAATGTCTGCAGAAGAGGTGGGACAACTGAGGCAGGAGAGAACAGTTATAAGTGCTCAGTTCCCTCAAATCCCAAACAATTATACTCAAATCCCAGCTCTGACACTGACTATGTGTTCCTCAGAAATTTTCCTAAGCTTCCTAAATTCAGGTTCCTTAGGTGCAAAGTGGGAATAGTAACCAATAGTGTTGCCAGGAGGCTAGTATAAGCGAACGCATGCTCACTGCATAATAAGTGATTAATAAATCTTGTCCATTATTATAACCATTGTTATTGTTGCTAGTCTATTATGTGAGCACTGCAGAAGGATAATAAAACAAAAAAAAGATGGATTGGATTTTCTCCTTTTTAGCCAGATATGTGCATCTCTAGCAAAAGCAGCTGAGATTAAAAACTATCAGGAAAGAAGAGTGGGTCACATTCAAAGAGCAACTTTTGAATTATTTCAAAGCCAATTTTTCACAAAACATAAGGTCCTTGCTACACAAAGGGTGATCTGCAACACCTGGGAGATTGTTAGGAATGCACAATCGCAGCTCCCGCTCCAGAGTCGACTACATCGGAGTCTGCATCTTAACGAGACCCCACGTGATCTGCAAGCACAATCAACTTTGAGGAGCACAGAGCTGGGACACAGTCTGCATTTGTCCACAATCATATCAAATCCTCTAATGAATGGAAAGGAAGGGTCCATTTAGCCAAGCAGCTGATCCATTCAGTCACACCTGATCAATTTACGCCCCACAAGTAAACAGCTGAGCTGACCAGCTCAAATGGAGCAATGCCCAAGGCAATCAGCCCTAAATGGGAAGCAGATGGTGTATGTGAAGGGCCATCCAAAAGTATTTTAACTGGGACATTCCCCACCCCTTACCCCTAGGAAGTTTACAATTTGTTAGGGGCAACAGAAGAATAGACCTTTAAGTCAAATCGCTAGATGAATAAGAAGAAGGGCTAGGGGTAATTTATTCTAACTTGTAAAATCAGAGTAGCCTCTTAGAGAAGGTACATGTGGACAGTGACAAAGGAACAGGAAGGGAGTGTATTAGTCTGTTTTCACGCTGCTTATAAAGACATAGCCAAGACTGGACACTTTACAAAAGAAAGAGGTTTATTGCACTTACAGTTCCACATGGCTGGGGAGGCCTCACAATCATGGCAGGAGGCAAGGAGGAGCAAGTCACATCTTATGTGGATGGGAGCAGGCAAAGAGAGAGCTTGTGCAGAAAAACTCCCATTTTTTAAACCATCAGATCTCATGAGACTTATTCACTATTCCAAGAACAGCACAGGAAAGACCTGCCCCCAGGATTCAATTACCACCCACCAGGTCCCTCCCACAACACCTGGGAATTCAAGATGAGATTTGGATGGGGACACAGGCAAACCATGTCAGGGAGGAAGATGCAATTCGACAGAAGGGATCCATGAGGAGTAATAGCAGTAAAGTGCAGGATATGTTCGTACAGAGTCTTGAAAGCTCAGGCAGGTGTTCCAGCAGAAACATTAAGGCAGAGAGAAGATAAATACCAAGGATGTTTGTCCTACAGACAGAAATGACTTGGACATGTAGACAGCCACTGGTGCTATTTTCTTTAGTCTTTGCATAAGCAACAGGACAGAATCTTCCTGTGGCTGAGATGAGGCAATTCTTTATAATCTGGACTTGATTTGTCCTGTTAGGTGTCAGAGTCCTGCTGGTCCTCACTTTGAGGAAGAAGGAAACCATCCCTCTGATTTGGGGATTTCCAGACTTGTTTAGTTATTTTTCTAATATACAAAAAGGGCACTTTGGGCCCTTAAGCCTGTGGCAGAGATGGCTAACTCCACACTAAAATGTATTCATCCTTGTGGAAGAGAGCATTGTCTCTGGAAAGCAGATTATCATTCCAGCCCTTTATTTCCCAACCTCCTACCCATGTAAGTGACCCCTTGCACTTACATGTAGCCATGAAGCTAATTCTCACTAAAGGATAGAAGCAGAAGCAATGTGTTTGAGCTCAGGCCAAGGCTTAGAAGAACAGGCTCTCTCTCTTTCCCCTATCCACAAGCTTGATGCAAATGATGGCAAGACTCTAGAGGACAATAGAGCCTGGGCTCCAAGTCTCCACAAGAAGTAAAGCCAACCACCAACCAGGAACAAGAGATAAGCTTCTATTGTATTTGAGCCACTATATGTTTTGTGGTCTACATGTTATAGCAGCTAGCATTATCCTAATAGAGACTTTGTAGGAGTAACTGCTAGGATTAAAGGAAAGAAGGAGAGAAAAGTGCATTATAAATTATGATGTCCTAAATAACACCATTGCTTCATTGAACATTCGACAGACATCTATGGAGCAGCTATTATATACCAAGATTGTACTTGACACAGAGAAATCAGTGATGAACAGCACAGACATATGCTCTCTCCCAGATTAGTATTGAGCCACCATCCAATTGTGCTGGATGGAGCATAAGAATCATACCATCTATCTTTCAGCAGAGAAAATATTGCATCCTAGCCTCATTTATCTGTCCAATGGGACAAAAGGCAGGCAAAATTAGAGCCACTCCCATCAAATGGCTTTCAGCAGGTTTCTATATATTTATTTTTAAATGCATATCTTGCTTTATTCCAAACAAGGTTTAAGACAGCTTACAAGATAGCTTAAATTTAAAATGAAAGAAGAAAGTTATAACAGGGTGGGAATGACATGGTACCATGAATATAGCTAAATATGCAGTCATTAATGACTTACACACTTGCCACAAATTTAGATCTGAGTTTGTTTGGTTTTAGTTTTTTGGTTTTTGTTTTTTTTTTTTTTTTGAGACAGGGTCTCACTTTGTCACCCAGGCTAGAGTGCAGTGGTATATGATCATGGCTCACTGCAGCCTTGCAGGCTCAAGCAATTCTCCCACTTCAGCCTCCTGAGTAGCTGGGACCACAGTCACACACTACCACGACTGGCTACTTTTTAAAAATTTTTTGTAGAGACAGGGTCTTGCTATGTTGCCCAGGCTGGTTTCAAACTCCTGGCCTCAAGTGATCCTCCCACCTCAGCCTCCCAATGTGCTGAGATTCCAGGTGTAAGACACTGTGTCCAGCTTGAGCTTCCTGGAAGCCAAATCAAAATGTTCATCAGCTGTTATAATATTTGTGATTATTTACATATCTGTATTCTCCACAGACACGAAGCACCATGAAGGACAAAGACTATGTCTTTTGTTTACTTACTCTAGTATCCACATGACCTCCTGGTCCACAGTAGGTCCCTAATAAGTACATCCATAAGGAAAAGGCAGAGCAGCCTGACCTTCAAACATACCTGGCACTGGGACAAAGAGGCGTGTCCCTGCAGATCCTCAGAAGTATAAGCCAACATGCTGTGAAGACCAGCATCATTATCCTAGGCCTACAGTTGACTCATTGGCAAGCAACCTGTGGCTGGTCCTCATTTCCTAAACCCCAAGTATTGATGGCATCGGACCAAACACAATACAGACAAAGCAAATTCTGCAGGGATCTAATATCCTGTGGTTCCAAACCCCCAAATCTCTGCCAGTCTGATGTGACCCAGGGGAGGACTGTTGACCACCTGGAAGGAACAGAAGTACCATATAACTTTTTAACAGTCTTCTCCTTCACTGTCTCCCCGGTAGTGTTTTAGATTCCATCAATGAGGCAGCTTTGGCTTCTAGAGGCCAGAGAAGCCATTTATTTTATTATTATGAGAAGCCATTTTCTGACCCTAGAATCTGCATTTTCCATGGAGAAAACTGAAAGCTACCATCTACTCTGTCACTCGGGGCTCCCATAGAAAGAGGTAATTAGTTGGATCAAATTGCAATTTAAATGTCACTTTTGCTATGAAATTAGAGATACCGTTCCTTTACATTGACTTGATTTTTGTGACTGACCTATTCCCTTTCTTGCTTTGGTCCTTGATTCTAAGAAAGTCAGCAGTGTAGTCCCAGCTAGTTAGAGAGATCAGAAGTGTAGGTGGAAGAGCTTAAAGGGGCAGTAGGGACATCAGAGGGCAGGGCTATGGCTGGGATAAGGCACTAAAGATGGAGGGAGATTTCTAAGCCCCAGCCCTGCAGGGGGAGAGCATAGGATTCCCAAGTGGGTTTCCAAGAACACCCCAGTGAATAAGCAGGGCTGGTGGTGAGCAGGAACCTGCGAGCTCATTGCACAACTCCAAAGCGCAACTTGCATGGACCACATTGAGGACAATGTGATGGCGCCCTCTGGAGTTGTGTCATGCAACTGTCCTGCAGGACATAATTTGAGAGGGCTCACTAATAATAGCAATAAGAACCCACATGTACCGAGTGTTCAGGACATGCCAGCCATGATGCTAAGGACTTTATAAGTATTAGCTCATTTAGTTCTCACAACGTTGTAAGTAGGAACTATAGTCATTCCCATTTTACAAAAGGGGAAACTGAGACTTAGAGATGTTAAGTAATTTACCTGAAACCATTCCATTAGTACATGTTGAAGCCAGATTTTTAGCCCAGTCTGGCTTCACAGCTCATGCTCTTAGCCACTTAAATATATGGCCTTCCAGTAAGGTTGATAAAAAGTAGATACAAAATTTACTTTTCCAGACATTGTGCACAACAGCTTTCAATTCTGCCCTAGCAACAGAGGACCTATCCCTTAATTTCCCATGCTGATTCCAGTTCCTCGCCTACGAGTATGTCTCCATATTATGGTGCCAAGGCAGGTAAGAACACTCCTCCAAGACACCACCAGAGAGACATTTACAAAGGCGGAGCTGGCCCTGCAACGTGCTCCCAGCACAGCAGGATGGCTACAGGTTCTAACAGACAGATCAGCAGCAGTGGCTGGTGCGTTTATTAAGTCCCACTGGTTAAATTCTACTTTCTGATGCAGGCAAACGGCTCCCATTCCCCCATAGTGAGAGCTAGGTGAGCAAGTCAAAGGCAGGGCACAGCAGGGGCTACATTCTGAAGGCAGAAAGTCAGGAGGAGGTGGCTTGTGACAGATTATTTTGAGATGGAGCTGTCAGTGCAGAATAGTCCCTGCCCCACCATGATGGCTCCAGTGTCCAGGAGACACCTGTCTACAATGTGAAGAGGAAATGGACTTTGCAGAGAGAAGTTGCACCAAGTGACATGTCTACAGCAAGTTGCCCAGGCATTTCCAGGCCCTTTCTACTCTCTCAGAGATAAATCAGCCAGGAAGGATGCAACTTAATCTGGTTCATCATTTTGTTGTTGTTGTTGTTGGAGACAGAGTTTCACTGTTGTCGCCCAGGCCGGAGTGCAATGGTGCCATCTCGGCTCACTGCAACCTGTGCCTCTCAGTTTCAAGTGATTCTCCTGCCTCAGCTTCACAAGTAGCTGAGATTACAGGTGTGTGCCACCACGCCCAGCTGAGTTTTATATTTTTAGTAGAGATGAGATTTCACCATGTTGGCCAGGCTGGCCTCAAACTCCTGACCTCAGGTGATCCATCTGCCTCGGCCTCCCAAAGTGCTGAGATTACAGGTGTGAGCCACTGTGCCTGGCCACCTTGTTCTTAAACTGTCATTTCAATCTTCTAAACATTAGATTTAGCTTTTCAATCTGTTTGGGGCCTGGTTTCATTCAGTGTCCTTCCTTTCTTCCCTTCCTTCCTCTTTCTCTTCCTCCTCTGTTTTCTCTTAATTCTTCTCTCTCTTTCCTCCCCACTACTACTACTACTACTTCTTCTTCTTCTTCCTCTTCTTCTTCCCCTTCTTTCTTCTTCCCCTTCTTCTTCCCCTTCTTCTTCCCCTTCTTCTTCCCCTTCTTCTTCCCCTTCTTCTTCCCCTTCTTCTTCTCCTTCTCCTTCTTCTTCTTCTCTCTCATGCCCCTCATTCTCTGATCCCCCTTTATCTCCAGATAGCTAGTGCTCTGCAGACTGAACTGGGTCTAGGATGACCTGCTTATTGCACAAGAGATCTGTACATGCAAACAAAAGTAGATAAGCAAACGACTGAACACAGTCCAACCAATCTGCGTCGCTGCCTTTCTTCAGCCTCAGCTCCTCCAGCAAACATCCCTCTGGGGACCCACCACACCAGTGCTCTTTCAAGTCCTGAAACATGCCCTGTTTTACCCCAAGGACCCCACTCAGGCTGACCCTCTGCCTAGAGCAGGGCCTGTTGAGAGGCAGCAGAGACGGGTACTGTGGCTACATTGAGACTTCATCATCATTCTGGAGTCAACTGTTTTTTGGGTTTTTTTTTTTCTTTCCCTACATCTTTAATTTCATGTCAGAGGCCAGACAAAAAATTTACAGAAAGTCAAGACAAGGCTCCCTTTACCTAAGCTGTTGGGTCAGCATTGCGTGTGCTTTTTAAATGTCATAGATTTCTGTTTTTCTTTTACTTACAATTTTTAATCTTTGTCTAAACAACTTTTAGGGGAAATGAAAAACATTTCCTACATTTTATGCCCTTAAAGGCCTTTATTTTTGTAATCATGCACAGCCAGGCTATTCAAAGCCTCTTGGACACTCTAGTCCTATGGCTTTGAAGCATTTTCCCCATCCGAGGGGCAAACAAAGTAAGTGAAATAGTTGAAACAAAACTCAAAGTCTGGGATAATAAATACCTAACAGTATTGCATTTTATAGCAGATTTCTGTCTGTTTTCCTAAAATTTTGGAAAATACCTAATTCCAGTCCTCTCTGGACCCTGACAGAGCAATTTTAAGGGTGTACTGTATAATGTGCTTTTTCTTTACCTGAGTTGGGGGAAAACTAAGAAGAGGGTAGCTTGTTAAAGAAGTTAGATGAAAGAGAAAAAGATAAAAGGCATGTAAGTGGGTGGTGATAATAAAGCTGATGGGAGAAAGAGAGAGGGAGAGAGAAGGTTTCACAAAGTTCCAGGGCAAGCAGTTATGTTTTTGGTTTTTGTCGTTAAGAGAGATTATTTGAAAGTAAGTATTTCATTCTGAAGTCTCAGAATATTAGTCAAAGAAAGCTAGCCATTGACTGGTTGGTATATCTGTCCTCTTCTAGAATTACCATTAAGCCTATGGTTTATTGGCATGTCGAAAGTCTCCATGATGGCCGTTGAATTCTAAATCATCCTTAGGAAAATGTGACCTTTTATCAGTAGGTGTAAGAATGAGGATTGTAGTGAGTGAACACTTAGGAAGCAGGGGTTCTGCAGTCGGAGGCTCTGATTTTGATATAGATGAGCCAATGACAACAGAAAAATAAGCCAATGCAACTGGTCAAAAACGTGTGCCTATGAATAGCGTTTTTCAATGAAGCAGAGCTTAAGAAGGAACCTCACTACTTTTATATTACAATCTGACCACACAAGAAGCGTCTTTATGAAGGTTTTCGTGAGGAACTCAAGGGAAATGTTGACCAATTGCTTCTGCTTTCATTCTTCTCTAGTCTAATTAACCTATAACCATTGGTCACTGCTCTAAGGGACCTATAAACATTGGTCAGTGGGGCCGGCTTGGACCAAAAGCTTAGGAAATTTATGCCTCCACCATGAACCTAAGAAGCACTTCCTTGTAGCGTTCAATATATACAACACAATCAAGGGCAATACAAAAACACAAAGGCTAAAATGACCTATTAATAGAAAAATGAAAAGTGAAAGTAAAAGCAATGGAAGAATCAATGGATTAACAGAAAATATCAGACAAATGATTTACCTCTAAACCAAAATATGTACAGTATTAAATGTCTAGAATAGGCAAATTTGTAGAGACAAAAAGTAGATCAGTGGTTGCCTGGGGATGGGGATGGGAACAAGGATTAACTATGAATAAACATGAGTGATCTTTCTGGGAGAATGAAAATGTTCCAGAACTGATTTATGGTGATGGTTGTGCCACTTGGTACAGTTGCTAAAAATAAATGAATTACAATTCGTTTACTTAAAATGGATGAATTTTAGGTTAGGTAAAATATAATTTAATAAGGCAGCTAAAGAATAATAGAGCATTCAGTGTTATGGACTGAATGGCTATGTCCCCCCAAAATTTATGTGTTGAAATCCAAACTTCCAACATGATGGTATAAGATAGGGTCTTTGGGAGATAATTGGGTCACAACGGTAGAGCCCCCATGAATGAGGTTAGCGCTCTTGTAAAAGACTCAAGAGAAGAACACTCTTTTCTCCTTTCAACCATGTGAAGATACAATAAGATGGAAGTCTGTAACCTAGAAGAGGACCCTCACCACAACCTGAGCATGCTGACACCCTGGTCTTGAAGTTCCAGTCTCCAGAACTGTGAGATAAGAACGTCTGACCCATGGAGTCTATGCTAATTTGTTATAGCAGCTGAAGTTGACTAAAACATAGACTATGGCAAAATATCAACCTGTGTTAAGTATAGAAAATGGATAGATAAGTGTCTGTAATGTTAAGTGTCTAATTTTTCTGTTTTCTTTGTTCACAATTTTTTAATTTGAAAAATAAATAACAATGTTTCTTATCTCAGATATGGCATTATCCTGGGACCACATATTTGCATGATTACAAGGCATATACAATACTTTTAAAAAAAAAAAAAATAAGAGTTACTGGCACAGTTATCTGCACTTAATAACTACCCAGTGTTCCTTCTGCATTGTCAACAACACCTGGCTCAGAACCAGGCTCAGTTAATTTGATCCAATGCCTCCTGTTTGCCGAGATCCAAGGAGAGTTTTTGCAAATATCTTGGCCATTCAAGAGGTTTTGCCTGAGACCTTTGCAAATCTATCAGGAAATATTACTGTAATAATAAAGAATTATGGTGGTTTGAGATAGAATTGCCACGCCAAGGAATGAACAGCCTCATTTGTTCAGTGATTTCATTCTGTACCCCAACCTAGCTGCTCCTGTGATTGATTCTTACTTCAGCAAAGGTACAAATCATGGTATCTAGTGAAACCTCGGGGTCAAATGTCAAAGTGCAAACCCAACATTTTCATAAATTAGTAAAATATTCTTTTACACACATTTTATTGATTCTCTAAAAGACTAATGGAATCACATAGAACATTTCTGTCATATTATTGCCATATTTCTAGGAGGAAATGGAGACGCAGAAGATATATGACACAGTAAATGTTGGGCAATATGTGCAATATGCACATAGCAGAGCTGGGAAAGAAATTCCGTTATCTTGTGTGTTAAAGTCAGGTTACAAAAGAATACATGGAGTGAGACCCTATTTATGTTGCTATTGGATATGCATTGACAGCTCAGGCTTGGGATGTCCAAAACCACATTTCTGATCTTCATCACCAGGGCCCAGCCTGCTCTTCCATAGTCTTCCCCATCTCAGTTAATGGTAATTATCCCTTTAGTTATTCAAGACAAAAAAGTTTCATCCTTCCTTGACATTTCTTGTTCTGTCATGCACATCCACTAGTCAGCAAATGTCTATCTTATCAACACACACCCAGAAACCTACTACTTCTCAGTAGCTACCTCAACCTCAATAGCTACCACCACTTCCAATAGCTACCACCTTGGACAATTGCAACAAGTCTCCTAGTAGATCTCCCTATTTCAACTTATGCTACCCCCAAATCTACTATTAACCAGTGGCCAGAGTAAATTATCAGGAAGTCAAAACATCGTACACCTCTGTTCAAAACCTTCCAGTGGCTTCTCATAGTCCAAGTCTTC
Organism: Pan troglodytes; assembly: GCF_028858775.2. NCBI lineage: Eukaryota > Metazoa > Chordata > Mammalia > Primates > Hominidae > Pan > Pan troglodytes. The sequence goes on from NC_072405.2 coordinate 144,637,425, forward strand.
ATTGCATCCTACAAGTCCTCTACTAGGAGGCCTCAATCTTTTCTCTCGCATCTATCTTCTGCTCCCTCTCCCAGATCTTCTTGTTATTTCAAGCATACTACACATGCTACTGCCTCACCTTTGCAGTTATAAAGGAGTAACAACTCCATCACTTCCTTCATATATTCAAATGTAATCTTCCCAGCGAGGCCTTACCTGAGCACACCTTTCCATCCTCCCTGATGGATTGCAAGAAAAAAGGTTTTGGTTCCTGTACTTGTCTCTCTTGCAATGTGACTTTGAAGCTCCTCTCATCAAGAGAGCAGGACTCTATCATTTCCCTAGTCAATAAGATGCTGGCTTTTGCAAAGGCCACATTTTTGGTTTCTACCTTATACTGACATGGTCTTCTGGGAAAGGAGTTAAGAGATAAATTAATTATACAAACATAGAAATTAAAGAACAACCTTATTCAAGCTTTATCTTGCCTTTTAATTCACTTCTGTTTCCAGAACACCACCATGGCTTTCAGACAGTTATTTACCAATCCCAACCTTGAGCATTCACAGAGAACTTAAGCCGCATTCTGCCAAAGAAATATTTCTAAGCTTGTCCTCATGATATCCCCAGGAATGAAGCAAGTCAACCAGGCCATAGGCTGTGCAAAGGAAGTCATAGAGCCAAGGGTATAAATAGCCTTTCACAGCTGGTTCATGTGGGATTACAAGTAATAGCATTTCATCACTGAAGACATCGCACTTCATTGCGGAACCACTTCAGTTGTTTCTCCAATGTGTTTATAAATAATCCAGGGCTCTCAGAGTGTCAGCTTTACTAGGTTCCTACTCTCCTATCAAGAGCTTCTTGAACCTCAGTAGTGCCAGTCATGACTGAGTCCCTAGTTACATCCTGACCTACTTTAAGCAATTCTGACCCTAAAATCTGGGTGGTACCATCAAGTCATTTACTGATTATGTGTAGCTAATATGTGACAAACATTATAATTGGAAGATTATGGGATGCCATGGGAACATGGAGCAGGGGACTGAACTTGCTGTGGTCTAAATATAAATTTGGGGAAGGTTTCAGCGTATAGCCAGTCAATTCATGCGAGTAAGTCATTTTAGCAAGAGGAAATTTGAAAGATAAAAAGAAGAGGGCCAAGAGTAGAACTTCAAGTAATGGAAGCCAGCAAGGGAGAATGCGACGGAGACAATGAGGCAGAAGAAAATCATTTGAGGGATGTCACATACTGTTGTCTGAATGTTTGTGTGCCCCTGAAATTCATGTTGAACTCTTAACCCCCAAGTTGATGGCATTAAGAAGTGGGACATTTGGGAGGTGATGATATCATAAGATTAGAGGCTCCATGAATAGGATTACTGCCCTTATGAAAGAGACCCCAGATAGCTGGCTTGCCACTTTCACCAGGTGAGGAGACAGTAAGAAGGTATTTGTATGAGGAACAGGTCCTCACCAGACACCAAATCTGCCAGCACCATTGATCTTGGACTTCTCAGGCTCCAGAAGTGTGAGCGATATATGTCTATTGTTTATAAGCTCCCTAGTCTATGGTATTCTGTTGTAGCAGCCCAAACAGGCTAAAACATCATGGTAGCTAACTTGGGATATAAATTTTTAAAGTAGGCAATAGATAGCAAATCCAGGCAGTGCCAGGCTGGTTTATGGCAGATCAATATTCCTGCCAAGAATAAAGCAAATCGAAAGCAAAATCAGAAAAAAGGTGTTTTTTAAAATATAACTTAAGTCTGTCGGAAACTACTCAGTCAGTGAGAGCACAGGAACCAAGATTCTAAGAGGAAGGAAAGCACAGAAATGTGAGCCCAACATTATATGCCACTTTTTCTTTATTTCATTTGCTGATTTGAACATAGGGTCACAGAGGATAAGATGCTTAGCAAAAACTCCAGTGGGCTTTGTGAGGCTGGGGAAGGAAAACTGGAATTCAGAGCAAAGAATAAACTTTCTTGGTTATGCACCCCAGGTTTTCAGTTGTGACCCCCTAAGGACAGAACCCTATGAGTTGGGGAACACCTGAAACAGACCTTCTGTCACTAATGCTGATGCCCATCTTTGATCGGCTGTGCTTATCCAATAGAATGTTCTGCAGCCGTGGAAATGTCTGATATCTATGCTGTTCAATATAACACAAGCCTTATGTGGCTACTGGGCACTTGAAATGTGGCTAGTGCAACTGAATTTCTAATCTTCATTGTAATTATTCTAAATTTAACTTAAAATATCCACATCAGGGTTGTTTCAGCTGAAGATAGCAACCTCACCCAAGATCTGGCCTGTTTCCCGGGGTGACCCACATCAATGAATGGTTCACACAAGGGTCCCAACACAGAGCAACTGAAAAGGCATTTCAGGCTCAGAGCTCCCCCGTGGGGTTGTCAGGGCTCCACTGAGGCTGCCTCACAGCTCGCATGCTCCCTCTGACCTCCTCTTCCTTTCTTTTATTCCCTCCCCTCCCCTTCCTTCCCTCCTCTCCCCCTTCCCATCCCTTCCCTTCCTTAGCCATTCATCCCAAAAGCATCCCCTAATAAAAATCCCACATGCAAATCTCCAAGTCAGATACTGGGTCCCAGGAAATCCAGCTTCTGGCATTTGGCACTTGGAGTAGTCCAAGAAAGCAGATATTAATTACCTTGGGAATTTGAAGCTAGATCCATCCAGCTGTCAGTGGGGCCCCCTTACTTATGGAGGTGACACATGGTCTCTGGAAGAGTGACATCACAATTATTAAAACTTTCACTAATTGTGAACTAGGATGGGATAATGAAGGGAAAAATGTATACTTAGCTAGGTGATGTATCACATATTTGAGAAATATTGGGGATATAATTGCTATAAGGACAGTGGAATTGAGTGCCTTTGCTAAGTTTTTATGGAGATTCTGGAACAAATTAATGAACAGCTGAGAGTAATTAAACAGTGATTAAAAGGAAAGTGTGAGAGCTAGAGGGCTTCTTTGGTAGCATGTAGGGAGATTGTCCTCTTCTGTGGTAAAGGGGCTAAGAACCAGGCCCCAGGTTGAATTATCAGAATGGCTAAGCTCCAAAGATGGTTAAGCTTCCAGTGAAGCCAAGTCTGCCATGCCAAGGACAGAGTCCTGATTGCAAAATAATGAGCCTCTGATGCACGGAATGGGTGATACCTGGATAAAAGGGCAATACCCCAAACCTTGAGAAATGACCTACCCCTCCTTATTAAGAGCTGACACCTCCCCCCAACATTAAAAGGTAATCAAGAGTCCTCCTGCCTACAAGAAAACAGACACACACTTCAGGGTCATATGAATGGTCATGTCGTGGGCCGACCCTGAAAAATCATGTTTTTCAAGAGGCTATAATATACCGACTGACCATTCTGTCATCAAGTACCAAATTTTTGGAACTGGAGGGTAGACCTTTCCAGCAGTACTGCCTTTAGACCAAGGCAAAAGAGGTCCTCTTCCTTGATCCCACCATTCTTTAGGTGGAGCCGCATACCACATATGTAAGCAGCAATAGATTTATTAAAGAACACAGGGGGGCGTCAGTCACAGGGGACCCAGCAGTCCCAGCATCCTCCTAAACTCCCCTATCCAGGCCCCAGAGAGAGGCTATTCCACATCTCCCTCCAATGTCCTTGAAGCAAATGGTGACTGTATCCAACTGCTGTGCAGGTTTGGGTGTCCTGGGCAGAGGGCAGAGGACACAGACACTGCTCAGAGTGCAGGTCAGGGATTGGAGGTGGGATAGAAACCAGGAGACCAGGCCGGGTGTGGTGGCTCTTGCCTGTAATCTCAGCATTTTGGGAGGCCGAGGTGGGTGGATCATGAGGTCAGGAGATTGAGACCATCCCGGCTAACATGGTGAAACCCCGTCTGTACTAAAAAAAAATACAAAAAATTAGCCGGGCATGGTGGCGGGCACCTGTAGTCCCAGCTACTCGGGAGGCTGAGGCAGGAGAATGGTGTGAACCCGGGAGGCGGAACTTGCAGTGAGCCGAGATCACACCACTGGACTCCAGCCTGGGTGACAGAGCTAGACTCCGTCTCAAAAAAAAAAAAAAGAAAAGAAAAACAAAAAAGAAACCAGGAGACCATTAAGTAGTTTGAAACTGCCATCTTGAGAAATCTGAGAAAATGCCAGAATCGATTCAGAACACCCCTGCCTTTGCTCTATGTGGGCTTTATTAATTATGTTCAGAGCAGGTCATCTCTAACATTCCTAACTCTGGCTGGGTGTCAGCTCACAGCACACAGTCCAGTCCCCTTGACAGGCCCATTTCTGCTTCATTTTCTTATCAAGCACTGGCCTCAAGTTCCCCAAAGCAGTATGGTTGAATTCTCAAGGGTTCTGCCAAATGGACTTGAGAAAGAAAAAACCAAAGTCAAGCCCATTGATGACTAACAAATGCACCCTAACTTCCCACTGAAAACGAGTGTGGCCTCTCCCCCGCCTGGGGACACAGAGATCCAGGGTGTGCTATCAATTCTTGCGGTAACCTCCAGCCTTGGATTCCTGACTCAGTGTCATCTCTCCCTACTTCCTGGCAGGAATCTTTCTAGAGTGCAAAGCCAACTGTCTTATTCCCCCACTGAAAATCCTCTGGTGGTTTCATATTGTTGAGGGATAATGGATAAATGAAGGAACAGGACACTTGGGTCCCTCACCCCATGCCCAGATTGTTCATTCAAGCCTCATATTCTCCCACCCTCTACCACCTGCATCCCTGTCCCTAGCACAGGTCCCCTTCCAGCAAACACCACTTCAGACTTGAGTCTAACTCAATGCTTTCTAATCTCACCTCCCCTCTAGCCTGTGAGCTCCTTGCAGTTGAGACCAGGTGTATTCACCTTTGTCTCCTCAGCACAGAGCAGGTCCTCAACTCATGTCTGAGGGAAGAAGTGCATGAAACTTATGGGTATATAAACTGAATTTGATGAGGCTGGGATACACCAGAATGCCCCCAAAATGGACTGCTATGGTGAAAAATGGTGGAAGATGAGGACTGTGTCTTATCCCTCTCCGTATGCCCCCAACCTGACATCATGATGCTTGGGGTGAAGGTCCCTTCAACATGTGGTGCCATGATTGAACTGCACGACCTGCACCTCACCCTGCTCAGGATTGCCCTGGGGACAGCAAGAGAGAGAGGCCTCACTGCGATTCAGGAAGTCTTAGTCTAAACTCAGGCTCTGCTACTGTGACAGTAGGTAGCGAGTCAGACATGAGCAGGGCAGGAGAGGGTCCCACCAGGAATGTCAGGCGACCATCAGGTGATGGTCAGGGGGTTATAATCTGTCTCTCTAAAATAATAGTTGGTCTCAGCCAGCACCAGGGAAAGGCAGTCTCCTAACAAACAGAAACACCTGAAACTGGTGATCAGCAGCTTCCTGATAAGAACTCAGGAGTTGGGCGAGTAGACTCAAGCATGCGCATTAAGAGGCAAAATGGTGGCATTTAACTGGTATATGACCTTCCTCCAGGAACATTTGACTGGTAAGGGAAAAATGCCTCAAGTGAGCATGTGTACAATTCCAATAAATACACTGTGCATACAGCCTCTCCTGAGTGCTAGCAGGCCACTATGCCTGCAGACAGCCCATTCCAAGGTATTGCGGGATCTGGCCAGCAGCCTGCAATGCAACGGGGCTCTCTCTTTGTTCCCAGGTGAATCGGCAGGTTGAGAAATAATAGACACACACAAGATAGTGAAAGCTGGGTCCAGGGGTGTCACCACCTTCTGGTCCCACGGTGCCAACAATGCACTGCATATACCAGCATTTATTATTAAGTTTAGTGAGGGCGTGGGTAGGTTAGTGAGGGATTTAGGGTACCACCTTCTGGTCCCACGGTGCCAACAATGCACTGCATATACCAGCATTTATTATTAAGTTTAGTGAGGGCGTGGGTAGGTTAGTGAGGGATTTAGGGTCATTTGCTTATGAGGTGAGATGGTCACATGAGGATGAAGTAATTCTTTAACATAACATCTGTATGCAGAAGTATAGTATACAGAGATAAGAATTTACAATACAGTGTGTGCATCAGTAATTTCTAACAGAGCCTTAAAAGAGAAACACAGTCTTTCCATAATGTATGATTAGCAAGATATTAATCAGCAGTAACAGTTGCAGCAAAAGCTGGTTAAAAACAATCCATAGAAACAGGACGTGAAGCTAGACAACCAATTAGACCAGAAATTCTCAGAAGGGAGTATGCCTTCACCCTAAAGAGGCCTAGAAGAGCCGCGGCAAGATGAGGGCATTTATAGCCCTATCTTATCCATATGGACAGGCGCCCCCCATGCGTCCGTTTACAGGCTCTCCACAAGGTTCGCATTCCATTCCCAGAGCTATGAATATCTGCTTTTCTGGGATAGGAATCTTGGTGATGTGAAACCTCCCTGACTGCATGTCCATTCATAGGCTCTCTGCAGGGGGAAGCACATCACACGCTGTTGGCTCATCCTGGCAGTCTAACCTGGCATTGTCTTTACACAATCCTGCATGCAATTTTGTATTTACAGTAATCAGAAGCATTTCATATTTTATTCCGTAGCAATAGTTTCAAGGGGTCTCCCCACACCAAGGGAAGAATTGGGGAAAGGGGAAACAGGCCCTAGGAGTATGCCAATGTATAAAACCCCAAGTCAAAAGTCAAACAGGGCACTCCATCTCTCAAAGCAGCCCACTTGGCCCTCTTCCAACTGCAGTGCACTTTACCTACTTTCTTTCCCACTCTACAGCTTTTTAATAAATTTTCACTCTTGCTCTAAAACTTGCCTGAGTCTCTCCTTCTGCCTTATGCCCCTCAGTCAAACTCTTTCTTCTGAGGAGGCAAGAATTGAGGTTACTGCAGACTCTAATGGACTCACTGTCGGTAACACTGCCTCTTCCCTGTGATTTTAATCTGTGTATTATTTAATATGTTATTTAATGTCTATGAATTTCTCTTTCCTTATTTATACAATGGAGATAAAAATATCTACCCTGCATGGCCATTGTGAAGATTAAATGACATCAGGTAGGTAAAGCATTGAGCTCAATGTCTGTAACATGGCAGTGCTCAATAAATGGAATCTATCAAGCTTGAATGATCAAATGAATCAAAATGAAGAATTCTGTATTAGCTGTGATTCTTCACAAGAAATCAAGACGCTTTCACCTATGATGTAGTCTCCAAAGCTCACATCAGAAAGAACATAAGCCCTAACGCAGTCAGAGATGCTGAGTGAGGACCCTTCAGGGCAACCCTATAGTTATGTGCTTTGTGAAGTACCTCACCCACTTTTTCTTTTTATCAAATTGAAAATATTGCAGTATTTGGGCACAATCCTCATCTTTGAATTTATGTAACTCTCAAGATGTGCACTTTATGGCTATTACGTGATTGAGTTTTGATACTATTTGAATGGTGTCAGGGTTAAATTTCTACACCTGCGTGCAGCAAGGAAGGTCGCTCCTAAGTAACTAGTTCACCGTCCAGATCTTTAAGGAATCAGGAGCCAGGACAAGATGTCCTGGAAGCTGCGTCAGTGCATCAGGGGAAGAGCCTGGACATCCTAAGAGCATAAGGTAGGGAGTGAAGAATCTCAGAGCAGATGATCTATGACCTGATGCGAGTGAACCTTGCCCTTGGGAAATCACACCTGGCTTTTCATCTATTTATTGCGTCATGTGCTCCCCTAGTTTTCATTAATCTCTACCTCAAAAACCTACCCCGATTCAATGGTGCTCAGGCCCAGGAAGAGAAGAGGTGGAGATTAAGGATGGGCCTGGAGACTTAAAGGGGAAGCACAGCCCCACTTACCCAAGGAAGCAATCTCTTTTAAGCACCAAGCCTTGGCTAGCAGTGGGATTTATTCTGGGTTTTTTTTGTTTTTGTTTTTGTTTTAACTGTGTTGTTTAATATAAAAGGGGGCACAATTCTGTAAAGAGGAATTTTGGGTTGGGCACAGTGGCTCACGCCTGTAATCCCAGCACTTTGGGAGGCTGAGGTGGGTGGATTGCCTGAGCTCAGGAGTTCAAGACCACCCTGGGCAACATGGTGAAATAAAATACAAAAAAAGAAATACAAAAAATTAGCCAGGCGTGGTGGCAGGAGCCTGGAGTCCCAGCTACTCAGGAGGCTGAGGCATGAGAATTGCTTGAATCCAGGAGGTGGAAGTTGCAGATTGCACCACTGCACTCCAGCCTGGGAGAAGGAGCAAGACTCTGTCTCAAAAAAAGGAGGAATTTTGAACTTGATGAGCTAACCAAGAGGGAAAAACTTTCTCCCAAGTAAAAAGATAATATTTGGGCCATAACAGTAAACAAAGTGCTTCCTCTGTGTCAGGTTCTCTTCTAAGATCTTTACATACATTAAACATTTTAATTTTTACAACAACCTAATGAAAATGAGTGTTCTTATCCCTTTTTACATATGAAGAAACACCGACAGAGAGAGGGTAAACAGCGAGCATGTGACAGTCAGGATTTGAACCCAGGCAGCCATCCGGGACCCATACTCCTAACAGCTGCATGATATCATCTCTTAGAAAAGTGCAGAAACAGATCTCAGTAGCAGGAAGAAATTCAATAGGAATCCCACGTGCTGTAGCTCTCCACTCTTCCCACACCCTCATGCTACCCCTCTCAACAGCACAAGGTGGGAAGTGGGTCAGAGCTCCGTGGGGGCTCAGTGGTTGTGTTTCAGGCTGAAATGGAGCAGAACAGGATGAAAGCCATCTCTAGAGCTGCCAGTGCTGAGCTCAGCAGGTCAGGGCCAGGTGGGGCCACGCATGGAGGGCAAGAAGTCCAAATTGAAGTGCTTTACCCCACTTCCCGCCGCTATAAGGCTTCCTCAGCACCTCTATTCACTGTGCACCAGCTGGGGACCTCTGGGAACCAACATGAGCAGCTGTAGAAAAGGTTGGCCTTCATTTATGAGGGGACTTTGCTCTTTTAATTAAGAGAGTGAGCACTTATGTTTGTTTTCAGTAGCCATCCTCTAGACAGTAAGATGTTTATTTCTCCAGTCCCCAGAAGAGGAACAAAACAGGAACCCAGTTACAGAAGGCAGAGGCAGAAGATGCAAGCCCAGGCTGTGCACAAAACCCTGTGAGCTTAGGGCTCCTCCTGCCAGAAACATGTTCCAGCAGCAGGGGCCACCCTGACCTGCTCCCGTTCCCTGTAGAATCCCACCACTCTGCCTTGGCCCAGTCTCTGGCCTTGAGCCAGGTCACCTCCTATCCCCACCTCTCTCATTCAAACCATCTCTGACATACAATGCCCAGCTCACATGCTATGTCCCCACCATCTCCAGCTGGAAGTGGCATCTCCCACTCGGCTCCCACAGCATTAGGTCTCTTGGATCACGGCATGCCCACATCATACTTTTACTCCAAACTCACTTGGGTTCATGTGCTTCCCAGAGCTCATTCATGGGAGGCATCCTTCCTTCCTTCCTCTGCAGCAGGCAGGGTGGGTGTTAGTCTCTGCATTGACAGAGTCAGGAAATTAAAGACCAGAACAGCAGACTTGCTCAAAGAAATGTGGGTCTTAATAAACATTGTCCTGTCTCCAGGATGAGTCTTCTAAGTCCACAGGCCAACATCTGCCACTGACCTTGGTTCTTCCTAGAGAGCTTCTCTGAACACTTTCTCCCCAATCCACTCTCCAACCTGCTGTCCAGGGGTTTTTTGTGCTGTTTGTGAACTTCATCCCTAAAACTCATAATGTGGCTCACAGCTCCTGTGAGATATGCTTCCTGTCTAAAACTGCCAGCTCACCTCTCGGCCCTCTTCCCTCCTTGCCACTTGCCAGCCTGCTAGCTTGCTCATGTTTCTCTAACATGGAAAACTCCACTCCCTTCCAACTCACAACCTCAATGCCTGTGGGGCCTTTGCTCAAATTTTATCTTGCTCCCCACCCACTTCAGCACCACTGTTCTCCCAGCAGCCTCCTACCTGCCAGTCCTTCTCATCTCAGCATAAAGAACACTTCCTAGCAGAGGAGCTCCTGGCCCTAACTAAACGGGTGAAGGCAACCCACTTCATAATCTCAGAGATCCTTTATGTTCTTGATAGCATGAAGCATGCTTTGTGGTTATATATTTAATTTGCTATAATTTATTTTATGTTTGTTTCCCTCACTATATTGGCTACATCATGTAAATTTGCTTCTTGTGTCTGATATTGTGCCTGCCAGGTATCTATGTATCTACATACATACAAACACACACACACACACACACACACACACATATTGAATAAATCAGTAAAAAACAAGATAAATAGCCACTGGAAGGATATTGGATTTTCCCTTTGAAAATCCCTCTTACTTTTAGAATTCAGTAAGAATATTTTTTTTAGACAAGAGGGGAGACTCAGGTTCTGTTCATTTAGAAAAAGTCCACTGAAAAAAATTAGCTTTCTTATCTTGGCTGTCTAGCAGGGTGTCCAGGGGTTCTCCGGGTTTAATTGTGCCATCTGTGGAGGATGCATCTTGGTTCATGTCTCGGGAAGCAAGAGATAAAGATATTGAAAGGTGCTTGTTCCATTTAAGGGAGAAACACACTGGTCACAGCCAGCCAGAAGGGCAGGCTCTGGAGCAAGCCCAGAGCAAATGAGCTTCTAAATGGCCCCAGCTGCAGAGGAGGAGTCCAGACAGGTCCTCTCAAAAGTCAAAGCCCCAACCCATGAAGCTGTTCTTTCAGCCACTTTCTCCACTCATCCACAGCAGCAAAAGAGAAAAAAAGACTTCCAAGCTTTGTTTTAATACACTCAGTTGAAAACAAATATTGAGCCCGCCTGTCTTCACTCTCAGATTTAAAAGAAGAAATCATGACCAAATAACGGGCTTGTTTATCACCTTTGGCCACCTCCCCTCCTACCCTAGTGGTCACCCAAAGAAGCTGTCATTGAGTGTATATTCTGGCCCTTAAAAACTGAACTACAATGAGATATATGAAAAACATGGACCGAACTGGCTGTGCTACTAACTAATTAGTAAGTAAGTCTCATTAATTTGCCTTGGAAGGATTCTGTAGCTTTCCTGAAAGTTGGCTTCTTTATTTACAAAATGAGGATTTAAAGATTTTATGTGAATTTTCTTTCCCATAGGATTATATCAGGAAAGGCCCAAGTGCACCCAGAAGTGGTACAGGGTCATGGTCTAGAGGCGAAGAGATGTGGATTGAATCTTGGTTCTGCCACTGTTTAGCTGTGTGACCTTGGACAAGTCATTTAACCTCTCTGGACTTCAGTATCCTCATCTGTACATAGGAATACAAAAAGCACCTACCGATTACTGCAAGGGCTATTGTGAGATTAAATTTTAAAATGTACATAAAGTGTTGAGTGCATGACTGGCACATGGCTGAAGCCCAAGAAATTGCAGTAGCAGTACCTGTATAAACATCCCTAAGATAATGTGAACTATAACTCACTATAATATGTAAATATAGTCGACCATCATTAATTATCTGCCAACTCAAAACTCTATCACCTGCTGACCTTTCCTTTTCCTCTACTCCCACAGAACATCCTCTCCGTACTGCATAATTGGAACTTAACTATATTCTCCCATATGTTTACTCTATGGTTTGGTTACAGTTAGAAACAAATGTGGCTCACTCACGTCAAACCTCCTGTGCTCTGGTAGAAGGTGGGTGAGCTGCACAAGGTGGAGTCACCTAATCCAGGGCCTGGTTCCCCTCCGCAGGTATAGGAACTTTATTTAGAGGAGTTCACTCCCAGGACTGAGCAGTCTCTCAGGAACTGACTCACACCAACATGCTCCCTCCCTTCCCCACCACATATAAAAGCAAATGCACAATTACAAATAATCCTGAATTCTAGCACATCCTTTACAGTTGTAGAGTTTTCCCTCCAATGATTGGAAAATTTAGAGAGTGATGGTGCCTGGCATGAAATAAGTGATCAAGAAATATTTATCGGCCAGGCACAGTGGCTCATGCCTGTAATCCTTAACACTTTGGGAGGCTGAGGCAGGCAGATCACCTGAGGTCAGGAGTTCGAGACCAGCCTGGCCAACATAGTGAAACCTCATCTCTACTAAAAATAAAAAATAAAAAAAATCAGCTGGGCATGGTGGCACATGCCTGTAATCCTAGCTACTCGGGAGGCTGAGGCAGGACAACCACTTGAACCCAGGAGGTGGAGCTTGCTGTGAAGCGAGATCGCACCACTGCACTCCAGCCTGGGTGACAGAGCAAGACTCCATCTCAAAATAAAAAAAAAGAAATATTTATCAAATAATATGATCATTATTAATGAAACGATTGTTGGGTGGAGTGTCAGTTATTTATTGCCACAATAATGCTGCAGAGCAATCTACCAAAATGCCTCGGTGACAAACCCTAGCATTTATTGCATACGTAGGCCAAGTCAGCTTCAAGTAGGTTAGGTGGCTGTGCTGTCCTGACTGAGAAGTGATGTGCTTTGCCAATGGGCATCTTCAGTAGAAGAGCTGAAAAACAGGAGCCAGGTTCTCTGGCACCCAGCCCCATGCCTTCCTAATAACCCAGGTTCTCCCAGGTCCCTCTTAGGACTGAGTAGTCCCTCTCAGGGCTAAGATTCTGTGTTAGGACAGACGGAGCTTTTGGAGGCCCATAATATGTGCACATAAACATAAGCTTCCCCATTGTATGCAGGGCCAGTCACAAATTCCAACCAGCTGGGCCAGGACTGAAACAAGCTCTAGCACAATTGCTGAGTTCTAGGAGGCAGAATTCGGGCCAATGTTATTAATGGGCTAGATTTAATGATGGGCCAGGGAGTGGGAAGGACTCCACTGGGGAGAGAAATGTTTGCCTCCAGGAGGCAAATCATTAATCTCAGCCACTGCAAGGGAAGCCGTTTGCTTGGCACATGCATGCATTACCCCCCCAAGGGAGAGTTTCCTCTTCCAACTCACAGATAAGAAATGTTCAGGCGGTGAGTGACTTATTAAGTACCTTTGAAAGCCTGGATCCAAGGCTCAGAATGGTCTCCCTGGGCTCAAGACTGCAGTTACACACACACAAACCACTGTGACTGAATTAATTTTAAAAGATCTGTAGAATTCAGTCAAAGAGCCATTTATCTCCTCTTTCTAGCTCCAGATAATTGGTTGAGCAGAATTTTTCAATCTTTACTAGTTAGTTCACATAGAATCGAAGAAGGAGTGAAGCAAAAGTCAGCCTGTCTTCAAGGTCATTCCAAGCTCCAAGGGCATCTTTCTATATGACATGATTTAAAGATGTAAAATCATCACTATTTCTCATGATTCATTCATTCATTCATTCATTCAGTAGACATGTATTAGAGCCATAGATGCCAGCCATTGAACTAGACACCAGTGTTGAAGAATGAACAAGCCATAGTCTTTAACCCAAAGAGCTTCATTTTTCCCTAATGGGGAAAAGAGAAACATAATAAATTATAAAAACTATTTGGAAAAACATTATAATGGGTGTATGTGTTATATGACATGAGATTAACAAATAAGCACTAAGGAAGAGGTGGCATTGGAGGTAAGTCTTGAAGGATGAGGAAGGAATTCTAAGCAGAGAACATGCATGCTGGTGCTTTGTGTATCAGCTCATTCAAATTCCTTCCTATCATCCTTCTAGGGGAGACTGGAATGCTAGAGTCCACATTGTGCTGACTCCCTTGCAGCTAAGATCTGCACACAAATTAGATTTTACCAATTAGATATATATGAGTTGAAAGGCATAAATAAGCTAAACTACTCTATCTTCTCTCTTTTTGAGTTGGGTTTCTGCTAGTAAGGAAGGTCTTAGGAATATGAACTTTTTCTACAGTAACATTTCAAGGTCTATGTTCCAGCATTTGGTCTATGCCCCAACAGGTATTTGAAATGAGAGCTGAGATCCTTGATGCCAGAAGCCACCCTGGGCAGCCTCAGAAATAGAAGCTCCCCTGTGAATCAATTCTATGCTGATCTGAGAGTGATCCCTTTCAATGATTTTGTTAGCACTGAATTCCTATACTAAATGCCTGTCTGCTTAAAATACATATTTGCTGTATTCAACTTTTACTTGTTTGAAACTTGGAGGTAAACAAAGACTTAAAGTTGGGGACTTGAGATTTGTTATCTGAGCTTAGTGGGTTTGAAGGCAGAGACAAGGACATTACCATTTGAACATAGGTTACATGGTATGCAATGACAAAAATGACTTAAAGGATCACCTCTGAACCTCCAGATATAATAGTCCAACTGGTATCAGACTTGTCTTCCTGCCATATATAATTATAAAACTAAAAAAAGGAAATAAGACAATTCTTCTCAGGCATGTGACAATAGGCTACAGAAGACTGAAATTCCAAGAGAAGAGAAATTCACAGGTGAGCCTCACGATTGCCCAGCTCTCTGCAAGGGACAACTTCCCAGCTGTGCCCTGGAGTCCAGGCATAGCATACTAACCTGACTGATATAGTTTGGCTGTGTCCCCACCAAAATCTCATCTTGAATTGTGGTTCCCACAATTCCCACATGTTGTGTGAGGGACCCAGTGAGAGGTAATGGAATCATAGGGTTGGGTCTTTCCCAGGTCGTTCTAGTGATAGTAAATAAGTCTCATGAGATCTGATAGTTTTATAAAGACGAGTTCCCCCGCATAAGCTCTCTCTTGCCTGCTGCCATGTAAGATGTGACTTTCTTTCTCCTTTGCCTTCTGCCATGATTGGAAGGCTTCCCCATCCATGTGAAACTGTAAGTCCCTTAAACCTGTTATTCTTTATAAATTACCCAGTCTCAAGTATGGCTTTATAAGCAGTTTGAGAACAGACTAACACACTCACTGTGATGAATGTGCACTGGGGCTGGAATATGGGAATCAGGTATTGGAGGACACAAAGCTGTACAGATTGTGAAAGGAGAAGTCATTTGTGAGTCACTGACTCAGAGGTGGGCTGCACAAGCTAAAGGTGAGACTACCAGAGGCTTACCCTAGTCAGTAGAACAGAGACACTGCAGGCTGGACAGTGCCCAGGAAGTTGAAATTATGGTCCAGCAAGAGAAAAGCCAAGACCTCATTAACACCTTGCTAACAACCTAGTCACCAAACAGAGGAAACAGAAGGGTCCAGATTTAGGTTTAAAGACCACAGGCTACATAGAGTAAGCCCTACACTAGACACACACTAACAGATGCTAAAATTATGATAAGATCTACAACAGAGACAGAGTTTAGAGATTGGATCCCCCAAATTATAGGGCTTGAGAAATACCATAGGTTTTTCCAGATCAATCTTTACAAAGCACAAAACCAATATAAATCTAAGGTGATCAACTATTAATTGAACCACTTCCAAAAAAACCTCAATCTACATTATCTATTTTGTTCAGTAAAAGTTCAAAAGTATTAGACATGCATGGAAATAGAAAATATAAAAATATAACATTTAGTGAAGAAAAAAATCAATAGAAAACCAAACCTGAACTAGCACACATGTAGTATTTCACAGATTAAAATTTTGAAGCAGCTAATATAAACATGTTCACTTAAAGGAAAATGTGATCTAAATGAGTGAACAGATAGGGCATCTTAGCAAAGAAATTGAAGCTATATTACAGGATCAAATGGAAACTTTGGAATTAGAAACTGAGATAAAGTAATTGAATGGGCTTAATAACAGATTGAAAATACAAAAGAATGAGTCAACAAATTTGAAAGTAAATCAACAGAAATTCTCCAAGCTGAGGAGCAGAGAAAAAAAGATTGGGGTGGGGGTTGAACAGAGACAGGTGGGACAGTACCAGAGACCTCCTCAGGGACTGGTGGAATAATAGCACATGTGTACTAAGATCCCAGAAAGAGAAGAAAATGAGAAATGGTTCAATAGGTAAAAAGCAGAAATTCTCAGAACGCTTAATAAGCTATGCATTAAGAATCTACAAAATATTCAAAAGAGCAGCATAAGCACAGTCTGCCAAATATATTTGACCCTAGAACCTTTGTACCATGGAGCAGATTACAGAACCATGTTCTGCAAAATGCAATTTGGGAAATATCACCCTACAGGTTGAAAATGCAGCTCAGGTACTTTTTGGAGATGACAGTGATTCTGGACTCTCAGAGGGTGATACTATTCAAAGAGTGGGTGATGGACACTATAAGAATACTACAGGAGGTTGAAGAGGACACAGAAAGAGAGGTAGACGGGGCTAAAGACAAATGTCCTCCACACATCCTAGTCCCGGGCCCTGAGCCAGGCCCAACTCAATCTCTGCTTAACATCTCCAGGTCCTCAAGCACCACTCAGTGTACACAGCCCCAGGAGCCCCGAGGGAAATCTGGGTCCAGGACTCAGAAAATTAATTTTTACCGAAGGAGATAGGAACCTTGAAGAAGTGCCAAATTCCAGGTGGAGAGGATTGCCTTGTGTTTTCATTTCATTTTCTGAAAGTGACAAAATTGGAGGAAAAGCCTTTTAATATGAGAGAAACAGCATGAAACCACAAATCACAGGACCCTGGATCACAGCTGAGTCTGGCCAACATTTTCCATGAATCAAATGAAAGAATCTATGGGATATTAAACAGAACACACCACAAAATATAAGACGAAACCTCAAGTAGTATCTAAGAGAAAATGTCATGTGGTCGTCTGCATAATAAAACCTGCAAATACGTAACCATCTTAATTACAGAGCGCTTGGGAATTTGCTGTTACCTTTGAACTTTATGACAACCCACAGAAATGTGGCATTGTTTTCATGTTACAGATGAAGAAATCAAGACTCAGGGAAGAACTCTGAATTTCTGGAGACCATGTAATTAGTTCACAACAGAACTGAGACTCAAATGTAGCTCATTTTTCTTAATAACCCACAGCCAAAAACAAAACAACAGCCAAAGCTAATATATTGCAAAATTATAAAAATTATTTTTCATATTGCTTTTGCCATGTTCTTCTCCCCACTCCAGTTCCCTTACACCACTGCTTGCTTCACACTCCCTTCCCAGAAATGCCCTCAGTCCAGGAACTCTTTCTTTCTGTGGCACCAATGCTTATTGTATATAGTGCCTGCCTATAGGAGAGAGAGAGTGACATCAGCAAGACGGCTGACCAGAGACACCTGGCACTCATTTCTCCCACAAGGAAGGACCAAGACAATGAATAAGCAGCTAAGATGTAGAAAGAATGTCAAAGGGAAAGCACTGGTGTGCAGCAGGGGAATGGAGAGGCATCTGTGGTAATTGGAAGTTCAGGAGGGCAGGGTGGGTGTGCCAAGCCTCTGCAGTACCATCTCTCCCACCCAGGTTGGATCTGCCTGAAGTCAGGAGTGACTCTCCCTCGTGGGAAAAATGTGAGCAGAAGAACAACCCCACCAGCTCCAATTGCCACCATGTACCTACAGTCCTTACTACAGGAGGATTCTACAGTCCTCACAGGCCATGTGCCCAGTTTGTAGAGCTACCAGGAATTCATGCACTGGCATTCCAGGTTATGAGCACATTAGGTGAATTTCCCACCCGCCACTCACCTCTGAATGAGCCAAGCTGCTGCAGCACAGTGCCATCTTAAGACTGAAGCCACCTCAGGAGTGTGGCCTCCTCTGGGGCCAGTAGCCATTGCATCATTTCAGCACTAGGGCTCCATCTTCACACCACCAAGCCCACACAGGTGGCCGAATACCACAACCCCAGCTGCACGGAGCCTGTGCCTAGGATCAGCTGTAACTCTGGTCCTGCAGATCAGGAAAACCAACCACTGCCACCTGCACATCTATTAATAGCTAGAGGAACAGTCTGCCAGTCCTGCCCAGGGAGAATCTGCCCTTGAGCCAGCCAAACCATGGCCTGCTCTTCCCTGAGTGTGACAGGTCCCCAGGCCACAGAGTAGTTGACCTGCCCCCAACCAGTGGAGCAGTTATGAGCCCATGCCCAGGACCTAAGTAAAAACCCCCAGCATCCCCCCACTGCACATTCCCACATTCCCTGACTCATAGTTAGGGAAGGACCTGGAGAAGAAGGCAATAGGGAGAGATGTGTTTAAGGATACAAAATTACAGCTAGATAGCAGGAATAAGTTCTAGTGTTCTATACCAGTGTAGAATGGAACAATAATACATAGTTAACAATAATATACAGTTTCAAATAATAGCTAAAAGGAGAATATTGAATATTTCCTACATGAAGAAATGTTTCAGATGATGAATATTCTAATCACCCTGATGTGGTCACTATATATTATAAGTATTGAAACATCACTATGTAACCCATACATAAGTATAATTATTATATGTCAATTTAAGAAGTAAAAACAAATTTTAAAAATGGGCAAATAACTTCTGCCATGCCTATTGGGATAATAACGCAGGCATACCTCATTTTACTGCACTTTGCTTTATTGTGCTTCCCAAATGCTACCAGTTTTCCAAATTAAAGGTTTGTAGTAAACCTGCATTGAGCAAATCTGTTTGCACCATTTTTTCCAACTGCATGCATTTACTTTGTGTCTCTGTGTCACATTTTGGTAATTCTTGCTATATTTCAAACATTTTATTATTATATTATGGGAAATCTGTAATCAGTGATATTTAATGTTACTATTGTAATTTGAGAGGGAGGAGCATCACAAACCACACCCATATAAGATGACAAACTTAATCAATAAATGTTGTGTGTTCTGACTACTCCAATAATCAGCCCTTCCTCCATCTACTTCCCTATCCTCGGGCCTCCCTATCCCCTGAGATACAACAATATTGAAATTGGGCCAATTAATAATGCTGCAATGGTCTGTAAGTATTCAAATGAAAGGAAGAGTCACGTGCCTCTCACTTTGAATCAAAGGCTATATATAATTGAGTTTAGTAAGGAAGGCATGTCAAAAGGTGAGACAGGCCAAAAGCTAGGCCTCTTGTACAAAATAGTTAGCCAAGTTGTAAGCGCAGAAAAAAAGTTCCTGAAGGAAACTAAAAGTGCTATTCTCGTAAACATATAAATAAGAAAGTCAAACAACCATATTGCTGATATTGAGAAAGCTGTAGTGGTCTGGACAGAAAATTGAACCAGCCACAACCTTCCCTTTGGCCAAAGCCTAATCCAGAGAAAGGTCCTAACTCTCTTTAATTCTATGAAACATGAGAGAGATTAAAAAAAAAAAAAAGCTGTGAAAGAAAAAAATTGAAGCTAGCAGAGGTTGGCTCATGAGGTTTTAAGAAGCTATCCCTGTAACATAAAAGTGCAAGGTGAAGCAAAAAGTGCTGATGAAGAAGCTACAGCAAGTTATCCAAAAGACCTAGTTCAGATCACTGATGAAGGTGGCTACACTAAACAACAGATTTTTCAATAAAGACAAAACGGTATTTTATTGGAAGTAGATATCATCAAGAACTTTCATAGATAGAGAGAAGTCAATGACTGGCTCCAAAGCTTCAAAGAGCAGCCTGACTTAATTTTTTTAATTTTTATTTTATTTTTATAGAGATGAGGCCTTGCTAAATTGCCAGGCTGGTCTCAAACTCTTTGCCTCAGATCCTCCTACCTCGGCCTCCCAAATTGCTGGGATTACAGGCATGAGCCACCACACCTGGCTTCTGGCTGTCTTGTTAGGGGCTAATGCAGCTAGTGACTTTAAGTTGAAGCCAATGCTTATTTACCATTCCAAAGAAATCCTAGGGCCCTTAAGAACTATGCTAAATCTGTTCTGCCTAGCTCTGTAAATGGAACAACAAAGCCTGGATAACAGCACATCTGTTTATAGCATGGTTTACTGAATATTTTAAACCCACTGCTGAGACCTAGTGCTCAGAAAATAACATTCCTTTCAGAATATTGCTGATTATTGACAATGCTCCTGGTCATCCAAGAGCTCTGATGGAGATATACAAGAAGATTAATGCTGCTTTCATGCCTGCTAACATCGTACCTATTCTACAGCTTATGGATCAAGAAGTAATTTTGACTTTCAAGCCTCATTATTTAAAAAATGCATTTTTAAGGCTATACGGCTGCCACAGATAATGATTTCTCTGATGAATCTGGGCAAAGTAAATTGAAAACCTTCTGCAAATGATTCACCATTCTAGATGCTATTCAGAATATGTGTTATTCGTGAGAGAAGGTTAAAATAGCAACATTAACAGGTGTTTGAAAGAAGTTGATTCCAACCCTCATGGATAAGTTTGAGGGGTTCAATACTTCTTTGGAAGAAGTAACTGCAAATGTGGCGGAAATACCAAAAGAACTAGAATTAGAAGATATGACTGAATTGCTGCAATCTCTTAGAACTTGAGGGATAAGGAGTTGCTTCTAATGGATGAGCAAACAAAGTGGTGTTCTAAACTAAATCTACTACTGGTGACAATGCTATGAATGTTGTTGAAATGATAACAAAGGATTTAGAATATTACATCAACTTAATTGAGAGAGCAGTGCAGAGCTTGAGAAAATTCACTCCAAGTTTTAAAGTTCTTCTGTGGGTAAAATACAATCAAAGAGCATTATTACATGCCACAGAAAAAGGAGAGTCAATGGATGTGACAAACTTCATAGCTGTCTTAAGAAATTTCCATGGCCACCACAACCTTCAGTAAACACCAACCTGATCAGTCAATAGCCATCAACATTGAGGAAACACCAGTGAAAAGACTGACTCACTGAAGGCTCAGACGATTCTTACCATTTTTTAGTAATAACTACAGCATTTTTAAATTAAGGTATGTACACTGTTAGACACAATGATATTGCACACTTTATGGACTACAATATATTATAAACCTAACTTCCATATGCACTGGGAAGCCAAAAAAATTTTCTGACTCATTTTATTGTGATACTCATTTTACTGAGGTGGCCTGGAATTGAACACACAATATCTCTGGCGTATGTCTGTATATTCTGTGCCATGGTCAGAAGTATCCAAAAAATGAATAAATAAATGGAACAAAGGCATAAAGAAGGTACTTGAAAATTATAAAATACTACGTAAATTCAGATACATTTTCTCCTTGTCCCATTCTACCAACATAATCAGCTGATTTTTCTCCAAAATGAAATTAGCTCAATTTTTCTAATTATAAAATAATTCAAGAAGATTATGGGTTTAGACATATCAAAAAGTATATAAAGTACAATATCAGTTTTACACACACACACATAAACATACTTATATATGCATACATAGCTGATACTATATCTTCACCTTTACATAATCTGTGATCTTTGAGGTACTGCATAATATAGGACAAAGAACAACCTGGATCACAAAATCTTAGGCAACTTTACTGATGCAAGATGGTTCCCAACATTATACAAACAAGGCTGTTGGCATTTTCCAACAGCTCAAAGGTTTAGGCTCACACACATCACAAAATCTCTCTAGTTCCACATCGCCATCACCAAAGTAACCAAGGACCCAGGAAAATCCGTACACCATTTAATAGTGAAGTAAATACAGAATGATCGATGTCTACAACAGTGTCTAAATTTAGAGGACAAAGGAAAATACATAATGCAGATGACTTGACTCCTAGCTTAGGCAGAGGCACTGCAATTTTAAGACATCTCCAAAAGATTTTCACCAAAAACTGGATAATAATATATGTACTATTTAAAAATCCATGACTTTCTGTTAACAAATATCATGGGGGAATGTATATGTTAAAGAATCTATGTACGGATTTGCCTCTTCAATTCATTTCATGTAAATGAAATCATACAATATGTGGTCTTTTGTGACTGGCTTCCTTCACTTAGCATAGTGTTTTTAAAGTTCATTCATGTTGCAGCATGTATCAGAACTTCATTTCTAATTCTGAACAACATTCCACTGTATGAATATACCACATGTTATTCATCCATTTGTCAGTTTTAATCAGCCATGAATAGCAGTCTTGACTGGCTGCACCCTCACTGCTTCAGCTGATCCCCAATGATGGACACTGGATCTTTCCAAATGTTTAATTTCTTTTTCTTTTAAAATGGAGTCTCTCTCTGTTACCCAGGCTGGAGTGCAGTGGTGTGATCTGGGCTCACTGCAACCTCCGCCTTCTGGGTTCAAGCAATTCTTCTGCCTCAGCCTTCCAAGCAGCTGGGACTGCAGGTGCGCGCTACCACGCCCGGGTAATTTTTGTATTTTCAGTAGAGATGGGGTTTCACCATATTGGCCAGGCTGGTCTTGAACTCCTGACCTTGTGAACTGCCTGCCTTGGCCTCCCAAGGTGCTGGGATTACAGGCGTGAGCCACCATACCTGGCCCAAATGTTTAATTTCTATGGGCATCAATACAAATTATATACTTATAAAATTTTCTTTATACACATATGGTAATACCCTTAAACTTCTAGAATTGAAACCTCTGATTTAAAGGGTATACACACACTTAAGCCTTCTTTGTATATATTGGAAAATCCCTTTTTACCTAACTGTTTCATAAAATGGATTTGTCATCAGTGCTCTGTCTTATAATTCTATATAATAGAAATAGAGTGAAAACCTGTCCCTCCACTCATACCTTACCACCCCAATGATCACATGCTAAGACAGACTTCCTATTCTATTCCTCAAACTTCTCTCTTAAAGCCAGCTTGTAGAGTTCACTATGCCAGTGAAGGAAGGGCCAATAAGGGAGACATTTCTACTTTCAGGATGTCAGACACAAGGAGCTGATAGAAGAAGAAAGGCCCCTGTTGTAAAAATGTAACTAGGCATAGTGGAGTGCCCTGAACATTGATTTCATAGTTAGTCATGGGTTTGGTTTCAGCTCTGCCATTCACTCTCCGACTTTGGGTGAGCTGGTAAACGCCTATACCCTAGTTTTTGTCAATCTAAAAATGGAAACAATAATACCACCCAAGCAAGACCATTTTTGATAATAGAGATGGTGCACGTAAAATGCCTGACACAAGGTAATGTTCAAAAATACTCCTCAGAGCTCCCAGAACCCTGTGTCACATTCACTTACCTATAGATCGCATTCACATTAAAGGTTTCATTGTTGTTACTAGCTTAACTTCTGAATTCTGAAAGATGACACTCAGGTGTTCTCCAGGAAGAACTACAGGCAGCAAAGCCAGGCAGGATTTTCTTCAGATGCGGCATGAATGAGAAGATTGTGGGGTCCCGTGGTCTTTCACGGATTCATTCCTGGAAGCCTGGAATATGAGGTACCTGGCCTGACCCAGCCCCAGAGTTGAGTGATGTAGAAAGAATGCACAAAACCACCCTCCAGGGAAGCACACGGGGAGCTAGCAACCCCAGCACAGCTGGAGTGTTGTGCATCCTCAGCCAGAGAGGACAGACACTCCTTCCCTTGAAACTCTCTGCTCCGCAGCTTTGCTGACTCCACTCTTTCCAGATACCTTTCTACCTCTCTGACCATTTTCTAATCTTCTTCAAAGACACCTCTACTGCCTCAGTATTCCTCAGTGTCCTCTTTTCCAGTTTCCTCGCATACTCTTATGGGAGTTCTAATCCCACTTTTGTCCCAATGGCCTCATTCAACACTGCATGTTGATAATTCACAGATCACAGTTATCAATCCCTATCCTAGGAATCATCTAGCTGACTGCTGACTGCACTTCCCAACTCAAACAAGCCTCACACTCCTTAAACTTACCCAGAGTTACAGAGCTGGCAGGTGAGAGCCAAAACCCAAACACAGGTCAGCCTAGTTCCAAGAGCACAGCCCTTCTACAACCCACCTTACCTTCACTGTCTATCTTAGATTCAGTCACACTTTCTGATTTTGCTTGCAGAACTACCTCCTCCTGCAAAGTTTTCTGTTTTTAGTTCAGTTCAATTCAATAAGTGTTTGTTAACCATCTCCCTATAAAATATAGATGCAAAGGGGAGCTAACAAGCTGTTTTCATGACCAGGACAAACATGGGCTTACATACAAGCGGCCCTCCGCCTCCACACCCAACAATTTACATCTTAAAAATCCAATCTCTGATTATCAAACAGTAAAACTGCAGGCTTTGGGGACTGCACTTCCTTCCTTAGAATGCTATTATAACATCCTTATATACTGTTCATCCAAGTATTTCTCTTCCCTCAGACCAAGAAAGATAGGTAAATAAGTGAGATCACTAGGATAGTTTGGCTTCCAGCTGTGATGAATTAGTTTGTTGCAGACCAAAAAAACTAGAAACACTGGATAATTTAAAAAAAAAAAAAAAACTTATTTGAAGGCATCAGAAAGCTGCCATGACAGGCAGGATACCAAGTGGCCAAGGTGCTACAGAGAAGAAAAGTGCTTGAGATGGACTCAACATTGACACGTGACTTGTTTCATGTGGGAATGTTTGCAGATTCTTGGCATGGATGGGGAGGGGAAACTGAGAAAGTGAACTCTAAGAAACAGCAGCTCTCAAAAGAGCTTTTGTCATCTCACAGGCTGGAGAGATTAAAATTTGAGGTTGGGACTGCCAAGGAAGTCAACACTGAAGCTTGAAAATCCATAAAGAAAATTATTTCCTTTTAAGGGCTTTTGCAAAAATTTTTTTATTTTTTTTATTTTTTTTGTTTTTGTTTTTTACTTCAAAAGGTAAGCCCTAAAGGAAGCTGGAAATACAATGCACCACTAACCAGTGGTTCTCAACCTCATCAGACCCAGGAGGCTCCCTTTCTTTTATATTTTATTTTATTTTTAAATGACAAATAATAATTGAGTATATTCATGGAGACAGAAGGCCAACAGCTAGAAAGCCAAGTGGAACACAGTTGAAAGTACTGATCAGAAGACTCAGGATTTTACTGATGTAAGTAAGTTATCTCCAAATCGATCTAAAGATTTAAAGCCCTTCCAAATCCCAGTAGGTTTTTCAGTGGAAATTGACAGCTGATTGTGCCATTTATATGGAAATGCATGGAGCCAAGATAAACAAGAAAATCTTGAATAAAAACAAAGTTGAAGATTTTAGATTACAGCTTATCAAGCTTATAGTAATTAAGATGGTATGATATTGGTACAAGGATAGAAAACTGACCAATGGAACAGAATAGGGAATCCAGAAATAGACCACACACAGATAGTCACTCAATGTAAGACGAAGGCAGAGCCATAGGAACAAGGTGTTTTGTTTTGTAAATGATATTGAGACTATAGAATATCCCTGTGGGAAAAAAATAAGAAATCTTGACCCCTATCTCACACTGTAGACAAAAATCAATTCCAGATAAACTGGATCTAAATGTAAAAAAAAATTATAAAGCTTTTAGGTGACAATATAAACATGGCCTCTTCTCTTAAACAAGACACAAAAGCACTAATCACTAAGTAAACAATTGATAAATTGGACTTTTTCAAAATGTAAAACTTTTTTAAATTCCAAAGTCACCACTGGATAAAGTATTTGCAGTACATATATCCAACAAAGAGCTCATATTCAAGATACTGAAAAAACTCCAAATCAGTAAGAAAGACACAGATAACCCATTGATTGTGATTTAAAGACTCAAACAAGCACTTCATAAAAAGGATATCAAAATGATCAACAAACATGTGAAAAGATTCTCCACACCATTGGTCACACCGAAATACAAATTAAAAGGAAAATAAAGTACCACTGTACACCTACCAGAATAGTTTTAAAAGGCTGACAAGGATGTAGAGCAACGAGACTCTCTTACACGGCTGTTGATGTGAGTTTAACAATCACTTTGGAAAACTGTTTGGGTGTACTTACAAAAGCAAACATGTACTCTAAGACCCAGAAATGCCATGCTTAGGTATAGATCCAAAAAACAAACACATATATGCACCACAAGACATGAAATAGAATGTTCAAAACAACATTATTCACCATAGCCTGGTATTGGACAAAAATGTTCAAAAGCAGCCAAATATATAAATTGTAACATACTCATATAGCAGCAAATAATGCAGCAGTGAAATGGTGCCATTGCTACATGAAAAAACATGGATAAACCCCATAAACACAATATTAAGCCAAAGAAGCTAAACCCAAAATAGTAGATACTGTATAATTTCATTTACATAGAATAAAAAACAGGTGAAGATATTTGATAATGAATAAAAATAGTGGTTAATTTTTTGGTGATAGTGATTTTGGTCACCCAGGTGTGTTCACTTTGTAAAAATTCATCAGGTTCTACACATATGATTAGTGCATTTTTTTGCTTGTATATTATGCTTCAACAAAAAGATTATTTAAAAACAAGTGATATCCAAGACCACTGGATGAATTTTCAGGGCCCCACCCTTGCCAAGATTTCCTCTGTCATTGCAAAACAAATCCTCATGATGGATTGGTGAGTCTCCACACCCACGCATAGCACCATACAGCCTTCCTTCACAGAAGAAGGACGTAGTAAAGTCAATGTGGTGTGATGGGCAAGGAGTTTGGAGAGGAGCTTGGTCCAGGAGAACAGACTCTAGGACCTCAGTTGTCTAGAGACTCACTGGTGCCCTTTGTCACCTGGATTGAAGAGAAATGGGTTTAGAGAAATGGGGACCATTATTGTTTCTCTGTCTAATGTGGAAGAAGGGTATGCACCATCAACTGCCACGGAGTCAACAGAGACCTGATTCTCCATCACGTGGCCACTGGCAAGCAGCACATTGCAGCCCCCACCCCCTAAAGTCTCAAAATCATCATTAGGAGGTAGTGACTAAAAGGCCTAATTCAGTGCATGGAAAACTATTTGGGGACATCAGAATGTAATATGAAAATTGTAAATTATTGAAAAATAAAAGAAAGAAAACATGGAAGTTGAGGATTTCCTGTAACTCAGAAACAAGTGATCACTCAGATCACAAGTGAGCACCACAGTACTTTTTATTGAGTAGCTCCCCTGAGCTCAGCTGCACTTGTCCTGCAGAGCTCTAAATTTCATGGAGGTTGTGGATGGCCTATTTTATTTATCTGTGCAGTCTCCTTCTAGGCAAGGAATCTCAGGAAGGTCCTCTCTACTCTTTCCCCAAAGAGAAGGTGTATGCAACTGTGTTCTCCTCTTGCCCCATAATGAGAAGAAGGAACTCCATTCCTTGCCAATAAGGGAGCTGGGGAAGGAGAGTGGGACCCCCATTCCTCATTACTATTATTAAGTTCTGCTTATTCCAAGTGCATGAAAGCAAACATATCCATACTCAACTCTGACAAAGTACTAAGGGGTTATAAACGCAAATACTGTTGATGGGATCAATTCAAGAGTCAGAGGATAGAAAACAAGGTAACATGAATTTAGTCAATCAGACAATGGTAGAGAGGTGAGTGGACCTGCTAAAATCACAAAAGTTCCCTGTTATGGTCCGTTTGTATCACCCCACCAAAAAAACTATATGTCGAAACCTCATCACCAATGTGATGGTATTAGAGGTGGGGCCACTGGGAGGTGATTAGCTGATGAGAGTTAATCACACAATTAATGTAACTAGTGTCCTTATATAAGAGGCCCCAGAGATCTGCTTTGCCCCCTTCATCATGTGAGGACACAGTGAGAAGACACCATCCATGAACCAGGAAGCAGGACCTCACCAGACACTGAATCTGCCAGCAACTTTATCTTGGACTTCCCAGTCTCCAGAACTGTGAGAAAGAATTTTGTTATTTATAAACTACCCAGTCTATGATATTTTATTATAGGAGTCCAAACAGACTAAGACACTCCCACAGAACAAGTCACCTCTGTCTCCCCATTCAGATGAAGACACCCACCACAAATGACCCAGGGGGGGCTCCACGTCAGTGGGTCTACCCCAGTGCCCATGCTCTTAACCCTGCAATCCCCAGTGTTATTTCCAGGACTGAGTTGTTCTTCAGGAAGGCTTTGTAGAAGTGCCAGGACTTGAGTCAGCTGCATAAGCCTTTCACAGCCTGTGTTCCACACTGGACTTTTCTGACTGCTGCACAAAAAAGGAAGTGGATGATTCTCTTCAGAGTGGGACTGCTGGCTCTCTCCTTCCAACCCATTAAGCATGGTGAGGAGCCGTGTAACTTTGCACATGCTGTGCTGTTCTGTATAAATACGGACCATCCATCAGAAATATCACAGACAGGAAGTCAATGAGGTTTCCAAAACTGATTTACAATCAGAATCTCCTGTGAAATACACACAGAAAATGCCTTAACAGACAGAGAGGATGTGAAATACACATTATGTATGGCTAATGAAGCCATGTTAAATTTGAGGGACCCAGCACAAGGAAGAAAATGTGGAAAATGTACAAAAGTGAAGGAACAAACAGTGAAGAGTAGGTGGGGTCTCTATTCATATTTAGAAATGAAAAACAACAGCAAAAAAAAAAAAAAGGCAAATAGAAACAATGTTCTTTTTTTTTTTTTTTTTTTGCCATTCTGCAAACTCAGCAAACCAGGGGCACTCTTGCAAATAAATGTTCTTGATGCTGAATTTATTACTGCTAAGCTAAAAAAGTATAAAAGATTGAAGATTTCTATTTAGGCAGGAAATAAATTTAACCAAGAAGATGGCAAAGCAGGTTTTTAGAGGCTGGGCTGCCAAGTTGCCTCAACCTTTTCCTGGAAGATTCACTTCCAAACGTAAAATTTTGACTGGAGTTCAGACACACAGTTTCATTTTTAGAAGCTTCAAAACTATCCTTCCAGGCTAAGGAAGAGCTTTTTGCATCATCCCCCTCATAGGCATCCTGATCACACAGGTCCAAGTCATGACCCTCCATAAGGTAGAGATTCAATACAGTTCAATTACTTTAATGAATGACTAGCAGTGTCTTTCTTTCCACATATATTGATGCAAAGAAAAGAGATGTTCGAATGCTAACAAGATCCTTATCAACATCATCATCATCGTCATCCCAGTGAATATTTAATGACAGCTGGTTTTAATGCTAGAATCTCAAGATTATCACAAGAATTGATTTCATAGAGGGTGAGTACTATTGCATGCCCACTTTACAGATGGATAAAATCTAGGCATAGAGCCAGGGTCCCCAACCCCAGGGCTGCAAACCGGGTACTGTTCCATGGCCTGTTAGGAACTGGGCTTCACAGCAGAAGGTAAGCTGCGATTGAGCATTGCTGCCTGAGCTCCGCCTCCTCTCAGATCACCGGCAGCATTAGATTCTCATAGAAGTGTGAACCCTATTGTGAACTGCCCATGCAAAGGATCTAGGTTGCACACTCCTTATGAGATTCTAATGCCTGATGATCTGATGTGGAACAGTTTCATCCCGAAACCATACCCCAACCCCGCCATGGTCCATGGAAAAATTGTCTTCCACGAAACCAGTCCCTGGTGCTAAAAAGGTTGGAGACCACTGGCTTAGAGAGATTATCAGTAAAGTGATAGACTCAGGATTCCAGCACCTACTTTCTAATGCTAGACGACCAAGAACTGTGGTCAATGGACCTTCTGCCATTAATCAAGGGCATTTATAAACCCCTTACATGGGTTATTTGTCCATTTTCTTCTCAAGTGTCTCTGAAACAGAAAAATCTCTCCTTCTTAGCCTATTCTTGCAATCAATGTCCCTCCCAGTGAAGAATGAGTCAATCAAATAAACTTTTTCCACATGTAGAACACTGATAATAGCTAACTTTACTGGGTGCATGCCAGGCATGGTGCTAATCATTTTATGTGGATTATCTCACTCATTTAGCACACTGGCCCTGTGAAGAACCTGCCATTATTAACCAACATTTTACAAATGAGGAAACAAATTTTGCATACTCCCAAAGTACCCACATTCCGTACATGGCAGAGCTGGAATTACTCACTCCCTTGGCAATCTCATCCAGAGTTTTAAACACCATCTACAGGCTGGCAATTCCCAAATTTGTTTCTGTATTCCAGACTCATCCCTCTAAATCCTTAATACTATAGCTGATGTCTAACAGGTATCTCAAACTTAACAGTTCCAAAGCAGGATTCTTACAACCCTCCTACTTTGTCCAACCCACAGACAACAAATCTGCCCCCCACCATAGTCTCTTCTTCTTGGTGTATAGAAACTCTATCCTTGGAATTGCTGGAGACAAAAATTTTGAGATCATCCTGAATTCCCCTCTTTCTTTCACATCTCACACATCACTCATCAATAAGCCCGTTAGCCTCTATCTTCAAAATATAATCATAATTGGATCATTTCTTAGCACTGTACTGCTGTCACCCTGCACCAAGAAACCACTAAGGATTACAATAGCCTCTGAATTGACCTTATTGTTCTGCCATTCCTCGTTCCCCAAGTCTGCCCTCAAGAGAGTAACTAGAGAGTGGTAGCTGACTACACTAATTTTCCCCCAATGAACCATGCCTTCTGGTATCCACATCCACATGTTGTCTCACACTGACTCTGGGCTGACTCTGTGACTTAGCACATATGAGGCAAACAGAAGGTTAAGGAGTGCTTGCTCTCCAGGAATGCTGCCAGCATCACAGAAGCAATCCCAACCTGGTGTAGCCTCCTTGAGGATGAAAGTCCACATGGAGAGTGGGGGCCAGACGTCCGGGCAATTGCAATGGAGTTCGGCCCCTAGCCAGTCCTTCGGCTGATGCAGCCACTTGAGTGTGGTCAGATGAAACCATCAGATAACTGCCCAGTCAACCCACCGGACAGGGAGAAAAATAAACCACTGCTGTTCTGAGCCACTGGCAACAACTAATTGACACAGAATCCTTTCAAAACATGCTTGTTTAGTTCATTCCTCTGCTCAAGATCCTCCAATGGCTTCCCATTTAACTCAGAGTAAAAGACAGTTCTAACAACAGCCTCCAACATCCTACACACCCTGTCCTCCTGTCACTTTCTGATGTAATCCGCCACCGCTGCCTTCTCCACCCCAGCACATTGTCTTCTTCGCTTTTCCTAAAGTTCACCAGGCACAGGATATTCTTTTCCCAGATAATCCCCTGGCCTCTTCTGTTTCCTCCTGATTAGAGGAGTACCCTCTAACAACCTACATTGACAGCCCCATGCCTTCCTCCAGCCTCTCTTCCTCCTGCCCTGGGTGCTGTTTCCTGGAGTTCTTGTCACCGCTGCACCCAGTACTTGTTCATCTGGGTGCCTGTCTATTGTTTGTTTCTCCAAGTGGAATGTGAGCTCCATGAAGGCAAGGGCTTTGTCTTTGTTCTCTTCTGTATCCTCAGCCCAGAACGATGTCTTAATCCTGGTAATGGTCAATGAATATTTGCTGAAGAAAAATAAATGAATGAATAAACTCATTTATGAGTTCAAATGAGTGAACTCAAAATGAATGAATGAACTCAATCTAACACACATCCTTACTCCACACCCAAAGGACCACTCAAAACTATTCTACCATCCATGTTATTTTTACTCAAGCTTAAATTGAACATGCTCACAAGATCCACAGTGAAGTGAAGGAGTCATGCCCTTGAGAAACCCATAATCTAGACTAGCATGAAAGTAGGACACGTAAATACTCCCAGGATGGTCTGTAGGATGCTACGGCAAGAAACATAATGGAATATTTAGAAATATTCAAATATTTGGAATATTTGAGAAATATTTTCCCCAGTATTAGGAAACAAAAACCTAGTCTTTAAATTACAGCACCCTAAAATCATAAAGTATTAAGCAAAAGTAAAAATGTTTAGAATGATTCTTTTAAAGCTATCTCAGAGATCAGTCCTCATTCTCCAATTCCCCACAAGTAAGCAGTTTTGTTTTCAAAGCCCATGAATATCCCCTTAATAGATTTGTGTGCCTCCAAACACAGGAAATGTGAGCAGGAGTGTTTTGTCACCAAAGATGAAAAGTCAATTTCACATCACAGCAAGAAAATCATTTTCCAAGAAGTTACACAAGTCAACAAACAACAATATTCAAACCTCTGGCACTGGCCTTGTCCAAGGAAATAACTCTTAAATTTAAGGAGAGAAACAACCCAAAGAGATTGGGGTGAAGTCACCTGTCTAGAAATTGACAAGATCGGTGACAAAACGTAAAAGCCAAGTTCTCAAGCTTTGCAAGGTTAACAGAAATGTCTGTATAGATTGCAAACTGTAGGCCACTGGATGCTGTAACTTCTCCAAAATGCATAAAAATCCTGTCAATTATAAGCTAGTGAGCTTGACTTCCATCATAAAAACTGTCAGATGAAAATGAGAAACTTCTTTACAAGCCCAGTATTAAATATGACTTGTCAAATCAGTTGTGTCCTGAGCTTGCTGATGGCAATGACCTCATGGCCCTGCAGTTTGCCATGTGTAAGCTCAATAAGGCTCCACTCCAGCAATGCAAAAACCTAATTGTGGAGAGCTGCAGTAGAACATGTTTGATGGTTTTGCCTTCCTCACATATCTCTCCTGGAGAAAGAGGGTTTCCTTCACTCTGCCCTGTCAGCAACTGTGCTTCACTTGCGGGTCCCCAGTGGGCATGTAGCCTAGCCCATCCAATCTGAAAATTGCACCTGCCAGCAATAGGAATTGCTTTGGTTTTGATCACAGGACTCAAATCCACCCAGTGAAGTTAATCCTGATACTTGGTGGAACTACTGAGAAAGAGGCTCTCTTTTACCTGTAAATCGCTAAACTGATTAAATATAACCAGGAGCTTCTTTGAGCCAGTACAAGAAAAGAAGCTGCTTAAGAATAAAGACAACACAGAAGGAGGCAGAGCTGAGAGATGGAGCAAGAGGGACTGAGGACAGGTCCATAATTTTCTGATTCTGCCTTAACTGAAGTTAGCTCTAACCCCAGTTCTTTGCCATCAGTGAGTAAACTACCCCCTTTTTCGTTAACCTGGTTTGATCAGCCTCCTACTTAATGTTAGTGCTGGGCACTTTGCCCCTCAACCAGCGCCTCCCCCTATTGATTCAAATCTTCAGGCTCATCCTTGATGTAGCCCAGGAACGAGCCTGCTCTTCCCTAGGCTAGCAGGGGAATCAGGGAATGAGAATTCAAAATCTCCAATAACCTCACTTTACATATTGCTGATCCCAGCCTGGACCTGTTTCAATAACCGAAATTTAGCCTTGCTCTTATAAACACCCGGACTCCAGTTTCAGGTCCCGGGATCCTGTCTCACTAATCCTGTGCTTGAAAGTTCACCTTCAATAAATTTTTGCCCAGAAACAATTCATCCATCTTTGATTTCAAATTGCCCAGAAAGTGCCTAGGATGTAATAGAGGTCTATTAGATGCTTGAGACATGTAATAACTACCTAATTGAATATTTTGAGCAGATGGTATTGTTTCCTGCCCAAAGCGCCCTTATCCAGCTGTTGGTGTTGCTGCTAGTGGCTCGGGCTGCACCCTTCTCTGAAGGCTATCCCTTGGCTTACCCATCATAGCAATTCCCCTGGAAATGCCTGGAGGGTACACTTTCTGCCACAGCATAGAACATCTCATAGGCAATGGCTGATTGGCAGTGAACTTTTTAAAAAAATAAATCTTATTGCATATATTTAAGGCATACAACATGATGTGAGATACATATACATAATAAAATAGTTACTAGAGTAAGACAAATTAACATAGCCATAATCTCACATAGTTACCCATTTTCTTTTCCCTGTGGCAAGAGCAGCTATAATCTACTCATTTACCAAGAATCCTGACTACATGACACTATTATTACCTACAGTCCTCCTGTTGTACATTAGGCCTTTAGATTTGTTCATCCTACATGTCTGCCATTGTATATCCTTTGAAAAGTATCTCCCCATTTTCTCCTTCCCACCCTGACCCTGGTCATACCATTCTACTCTCTCTCTTTGCATATTTGATCTTTCATATATATATTCCACATATAAGTGAGATCATGCAATATTTTTCTCTCTGTGTCTGGCTTATTTCACTTAGCAAAGTGTCCTCCTCCAGGTGCATCTATGTGTCAAACGGCAGTATCACCACCTTTTTAAAAACTGAATAATATTATATATAAATAAATATATATATTCGCAGTGTTATTTTTGTTTTTGTTGTTGTTTTTGAGATGGAGTCTCCCCTCTGTTGCCCAGGCTGGAGCGCAGTGGTTCGATCTTGACTCAGTGCAACCTCCGCCTCCCGGATTCAAGTAATTCTGCTGCCTCAGCCTTCCGAGTAGCTGGGATTACATGCATGCACCACCATACCTGGCTAATTTTTGTTTTGTTTTTTTTTTTTTTTGATTAATAGAGATGGGGTTTCACCATGTTGGCCATGCCGGTCTGGAACTCCTGACCTCAAATGATCCGCCCTCTTCGACCTCCCAAGGTGCTGGGATTACAGACATGAGCCACTGCGCCCGGCCTATTCACAGCTTCTTTATCCATTTCTTGGCTATTGTGATTAATGCTGCAATGAACGTGGGCACATGAAAGTCCAGATATCTTTATGAGATAATCATTTCATTTCCTTTGAGCATATATATCTAGAAGAGAGATTGCTGGGTTATATGGTAACTTTTTCTTTGGGTAAGACAACTGCTGTGCGCAACTCACATTCCTGAGCCTTCAGTGGGATCTGCCCAAGGCCAACTTCCCCAGAAGCCTAGCTTTCTTTCCTACCTTCTTTTCTTGACTCGTCCTGCTTCCCTTCCTCCCTCCTAGGTCTCTTTTGAGTGGTCTCTTAATAAATCACCTGTGTGAGAACTTCTCAGATTCAGCTTCTGGGGAACCTGGATGAGACACTAATGAAGCAGTATCTGTTAACGTTGTGGTTGCACAGAACAAGGAGAGGTCACATCACACTTCATGGGAGAGTTGTCATTTGATGTAGATGTTGAAGCATGGATAGGATTTCACAGGTGGAGGTGAGGAGAAGGTGCGACATTGCAAAAGGAACTGGTTGAGGAAAGGCCCAGAGGCAGATCAGTGTAGCAGAAACATTAAGTGTACATGAAAGAATGAGAAGCCAAGAGGACATTTTTCATTTCCTGTTTTTACCTTCCATAAGTGCCCCTCCATAGTGTTGTGGCTGGTCATACATTGAAAGTTCAGTAGAGTCACGATTTTCATCCTATGCTGTTTGTTAGTGTCCAGAACCCAGAAGAGCCAGCTGGAAGAACATGTGAATCAGTGCCAGACTGAACGTATGGGCTGAGGAGGGATGCCAAAGCTTTACACTCAATAGAGAAAGGGAAATAATCCTCCCAATGTATTTATATTCACTGGAATACTCCTAGGGAGAAAGTATTTCAGTGGCTGATTCCAAAAAGGAGAACTGAAGAGTAAAGGCTTTGTAATGGGATGAGAGAAATTGGAGATGCAGTAAACAGCAGATCAACTAACAGGGAAGGGGCCTGGACATGTTTGGGATCGTGTCTATGAGAAATCATATTTATTACTCATTACAATCTTAGGAGAATGTTGTCCAGAAGCTGAGGATGAGAGATAAGCAGCAAGCCAGTGCATTATCAGGGTGGGCAAAGCCTTTACTAATCAACTCCCAAAGCTTGCTTCTTCTTTGTCAAACAGTTCAAAATGAACACTCCTGAGCAGATAAATACTTTTCTTCATCATGTGAGAAAGGAAGGGTAGATCCTAGGAACTGTTTAGGTTAAATAAGTGTTGGAAAAGCGGAACTGTATAGAGGATAGGGCTGGTCTCTTCAGTGCCTGCCGTGGAAACAGAGTTTAACAACCAAGTGACTAAGAAAAGAACCAACTTCACAGACTCCAAACTTCCCTTCCTGAGAGGCGAAACCCCCATGTGGCCTGCATATGTATAATGCAATGCTCTAATGAGGCAAAATTCCAGTGATAATAAACATGGGTTGGGCACAGTGGCTCATGCCTGTAATCCCAGCACTTTGGGAAGCCAAGCCAGGAGGATCACTTGAGCCCAGGAGTTTGAGACCAGCCTAAGCAACTTGGCGAGACCCTCATCTCTACAAAAAATAAAAAATTAGCCAGGCATGGTGGTGTGAGCCTGTAGTCCCAACTACATGGGAGGCTGGGATAGGAGGATCACTTGATCCCAGGAGATGGAGGCTGCAGTGAGCCATGAGCCATGATCATTCCACTGTACTCCAGCATGGCCAACAGAGTGAGACTCTGTTTCAAAATTAAAATTAAAATTAAAATTAAAACATGAATGAAGAGAGGGAAACACCCTGGTTGCAAGAAGCTAGACAATCGAGAATTTCAAAGTGGTATTTTATTGTACTTGGCATAGTCTCACTGCCCACTGCAAAAAGTGGATTGTAATAAATACTTATTTTATTAAGCTAACTTTATCTTGCTCTAAGCATTTGACCTTGTTAGGCTCTAGGTCTCTCATCTGTAAAATGTACCTATAATTGCCATCGTGCCTTGCTTCACAGGATTGTGTTAAGTGAGATAATTCACCAGAGTTTTCTTTGTAAACCCTCAGACACCATGCAAACATATTCACCTTCTCTAAAAGCAACAACCCAGCAATATTAAGATGTTAATTATTTTGCATTGCTTGAAATTAAGAGGAAGGTCAAAATGGTGACTTAATAATAGTGCCAAGAACACAAGAGATAGAAAAGGAAAACTGCTTTTTATGAGAAATAGCATTAACCTATGGCAATCTCATTTTATTGTGGGCTTTCCATGCTCTATTCCAAGCTTGGGATAGTCAGTTTTCTGAGGAAGCAGATGGATGTTGGTGGATATGTGACCTGCCCACAACAATTACACAGCTTTATGGTGCTTTAAATCATCCCAAAGATCAAAACCAAAAACAAAGTTTCAGAGCTTGTCAAAACTAGTCTAATTAAAGCAGCAAATGTGCTAACTAGCAAATGCGCCTCTGCAGTGAGATAACTCAGGCACTGTCAGCTGCAAAGCATGCTGGAGTCTTGCTGACTTGGGTTGGTGGGAAGAAGAATAAAGCTAAAAATGAAGGATGAGGGATGGGGGATGAAGAGCTTCAGATTCTAAGGGAAGTGGGTTCCAGTGGCCCAAAACAAACCATTCAGGGGAATAGTGTACTAAGTCTTAGTTGGGCCTGGCTGTAGTGCTCCAGAAACTCCAAGCTTGTGCGGGGAGGATATAAGAGCCAATAGAGAGTTCATTTGAAAAGAGTGCCCTAGCCAGTGGTTAGTAACATTGGTGTCAGTACAGGAGCTTGATCAAGAGCTGTCCAAGGTGCTGAGAATACAAACATGTATCAAACTGTCTTAGTAGCCAAGAAAATAACAGGATAGTGGGGAAGACAAAAACATAAGCAGGGTGTTTTGACACAATAATAACAACAGATACCATTTATTGATTCTTTATGCTGTGCCAGACTGTGTGCTAGGCATTGTTTCAAACATAAATAGACCTTTACACAATCCTTCACATACTGGCCCTACCAACATCTCTAACCTCTTTTAAGCAACATTTATGATTATAATTATGATTAACATTATGATTATAATCCCACATTCTCAGGGACACTCCTGAGAATATTATAAAATCTAGCTCGGGAACCATATGAGCACAAGGGTGGGTCCCAGAACTTGTTATAAAACTTGCCCAACCCTCCTGGAAAAAGATTATTGGAGTACTTACTCAAATTGATCTAATAATAGTGCTTTTTTTTAAGAAATTGGATTGGAATCCATTATTCTTGCCTCATCCTGTCTCTTAAAGAGAGACAATGTAAGCTAGGGAGTCATTTGTAGTCCTGAGGACTGAGAAGCAGGTAAATCAGCCTGCAGTGAGAATTATCCAATAGACACACAGAAAGAAACAAGAGATAGAAAATGGAAAACCTTCCTGATTTCTTACGGTTCTACAAACACTAATTTGGGCTCCTACCAGAGGTCCAGCTGTATTCCTCCTTTGGAACCCATGACATGGCCATGAAACTTGATGACAAATGTCCCCATGTGGTTAAGTTGCTTAGGTAAGCCTCTTTTCTTGCAACAACGAGTCGTGACTCTGCATCACCCAAGGACACCTAGACTGTAATCCAGGATTCAAAGCATGGTTACTACCATACATTTTAACTTCTTCCACTTCCTCTTCTCATAATTTCCCTGCATACCCTTATTCTACGCTCCAGCCATACCGAACAACTGGCAATTATGTAAACCTTCCCTACATTCTATTATCTACCTTCCACTGCAAATGTTGCTCTCTCTGCCTACATAAAGTTTCCTTCCTTTCTTGCACTGGTGCACTCATATTTAACATGCAGGACTCAGTCAAAAGCATTTCTAAGGCTCAAATGTGATCTTTTGTCTCCCAGTCACATCCCCATGTCAGTACTCCTGGCTTTTCCAGTATTCCAGGCTGCTGCCAGGTTCAGTGTCTTCTCTGCACACAGCATTAACCAGTCTGTCTTCCCCAACACATGCAGCAGCAAGGACCATGCCTTTTCTCTCTTTGTCAAGACTGTCTGGCATAGCACAGATATGCAAGCATTTAGAAACACTAGCAATATTCACTGGGGGGATTAACAATTAAAATTAACATTTTTTGTTTTACACACTTCTTCCAGTACAATGAAAGATGGTTGAAACTTGGTTCAGGTAAGAAAAAAATACTGACTGAGTTTCTTTAGATAAATCTCATGCCATCATGGGATAAGAGGATTCAAAAGAACTACAGAGGCTAGCTACATGGTCTTTATTGCTGAATAAATTACCCCCTAACTGGTCTGCCTCAATCTTCTTTTGTCCCATCACCATTCACTCTCCACACAGGAGCCAGAATGATCTTGCTGGGAAATGCAAATCAGACTGTGACCCTACTTAGTTTAAAACCCTTCAGTAACTTTCTATTGACTCCAGAATGAAGTGCAAACATTTTGCCATAGTCTATAAGACCCTACACAGTCTAGCCCAAGTGTACCCCTCTTATGCCATTTCTTCTCCCTCAGTTTATTTCTAGAACTATTACTAATCTTTCATTCCAACTTGCCAAGTTTGCTTCTTCTTTAGAGACATTGCATTGTTTTTTTCTCTCAACTGGAACAATCAGCTTCTACATTTTCAGATGGTGAAATTTTAATTCAAATAATACCTCTCTTAGAGTCCTCCCTCTTCCTCAGTCTGAAGTAGCTTCCTCCCTCCCCACACCACTACCTACATCACTACTCTCTTCTATTATTTGCACACCTATCACATCTTTATCATATTTGTTGGTTTGTACCTGTACTTACTCTCTTTTCTAGAATATAAACTCTTTGATGGCAGAGACCATGACTATTTTGTTCATTGCTCTATCCCAGTACCTAGAATACTTTCTGACAAATACTGTATGTTCTCAATAAACAAATATAAATGGAATCACTGGATGAGTTCAAGTGTTGGCTTTTATTATTTGGATGACCTTTGGAAAAATCACACGTTTTCTCTGAGTTTTTGTTTCCTCATCTATTATTTAAAAAATTAAGAACCCTAATAAAAAATACCTTACCTAACTTCAGAGCGGCATGGTTCCATGATGGTGAGCCCATTAGTGGATATTAGAATAAAGGGAACTTGCCCTTGAGTAACTTTTTAAATGACATATCCTTAATGCAAATACTAAAGTTGTACAAGTCTGATGTCAAGACTGCTCAGCATAAACCCAGCTGAGTATGTTTAGCTGGAGTAAAAATGAAACCTAATCATTCACTTAATAATCATCTCAGTATTTCTAGAATATTCATCCTGTTCATTTTATAGCCTGAAAATTGCATCATAAAATTCACAAACACGTATGATCTGCTCTTGCATTAATCTCTGCCTGCCAGCCTATGTGGAGAGGAGGCATCTGAGTTTATCTAACATTAGTGATGGCATCAGCTGTTGGTCCCATGGCCCCAGCTCGGCAGCTCTCAAAAGCAGAAAGGATAAAAGTTTGAGCCTGACTAGAACTAGACCATCATTTATCCTCCACCCTATTTCCCAAGCAGTCAACTGGACTTTCAGAGAAAATTACTGTCAAAGTCACAATTCTCCCCAACATTTAATGGTGGCAGTGTGGAAAGAGATTAATGGACCACAGCCGAGAATGCCTCATCCCTTATCATACATATTTCCTCAAGCAATTTACTTAACTTGTTTAAATCTAGTTTAGCTAATTCCACATTACACATTTTTCTTGTAGTTTTGTTTTTTGTTTGTTTTTGTTCTTTTTTTGAGATGGAGTCATGCTCTGTTACCCAGGCTGGGGTGCAGTGGCATGATCTTGGCTCACTGCAACCTCTGCCTCCTGGGTTCAAGCGATTCTCTTGCCTCAGCCTCCTAAGTAGCTGGGATTACATGCATGCACCAACATACCCAGCTAATTTTTATATTTTTAGAGACAGGGTTTCACCATGTTGGCCAGGCTGGTTTCAAACTCCTGGCCTCAAGTGATCCGCCCACTTTGGCCTCCCAAAATGCGGGGATGACAGGCATGAGACACCATACTGGGCCGCTTGTAACATTTTTAAATTATTTCTCCACTGTCTTCTTGACTCAACTGTTACCGTTGTGAAGTCTAATGCCGAGATGATTTGTGTTCTTTGGTGGGTAATTTTTTTTTTTTTCTCTCTCTCTCTCTTTCTCTCAGCTTTTCAAGAAGCAAGAGTCCCTGGTGGTTAAAATCCCAGACACTGGAGCAAGAGATTACTGGCTTCAGGTCTCAGCTGCCACATGTCCTGGCTATAAGATCTGGGGCAAGTTATTTAGACTCCCTGTCCTTCAATGTCCTCATGTGTAAAATGGGGATAATATGAGTGGTCACACCTTAAGACTGCTCTAAGGGCTAAATAAGTTCACCCATGTGAAGTGCTTAAGACAGTGACTGCCAGCAGCACTGGATAAATGTTTTCCGTTATCATCTTTGGATTTTCTCTTTTTCTTTGATAGACTTAAATCTTTCTCTAATATGTAAAAAGTGTCTGTTTCTCTTTGTCCACCCTGTCTTGCACTCAATAAAGCTTTTCAATCAAGAGAGGGTTTTTGTTGTTGTTGTTGTTGTTGTTTGACAGAAGTTTCACTCTTGTTGGCCAGGCTGGAGTACAATGGTGCGATCTCGGTTCACTGCAACCTCTGCCTCCCAGGTTCAAGCTATTCTCCTGCCTCAGCCTCCCGAGTAGCTGGGATTACAGGCACATTCCACCATGCCTGGCTAATTTTTGTATTTTTCATAGAAGCAGGGTTTTCACCATGTTGTTCAGGCTGCTCTCGAACTCCTGATTCAGGTGACCCACCTGCCTCAGCCTCCCAAAGCGCTGGGATTACAGGCATGAGCCTTGGCCTCCCAGAGTGCTAGGATTCCAGGTGCCCAGCTGGTTTTTTTAATTTTAAAATTTTTCTTTAAAGACAAGCTTTCACTATGTTGCCCTGGCTGGCCTTGAATTCCTGGGCTCATGTGATCCTCCTGCCTCAGCCTCCTGAGTAGCTGGAACAACAGGAACATGCCATATTGCACATAATTATAATCAAGAGTTGTGATCATTCTTTAATTCTGAAAAATTCTAAGTCATTTTTTCCTCCACTACTCTCTCCCTTCCATTGATTTTTGCCTTTCCTTCCAGGACTTCCAGTATAAGATGATGAACATTTCTCCAACTCATTACTCCTTCTTGATGCCTTTGGGAGAGTTCCTCAGACTGGCTTTCTAGGTAATTTGTTCTTTGGCCACAGGCATTCTGCCATGTAGCCTATCTATTGTGTTCTTTATTTTGACATAATATTTTTTCCCACCATACATTTCAATTTGATTCTGTTTTATTAACTCCTTGCTCCTGCTTCCTATCCTGTCTTATCTCTGTGGGAAAATTTATTATGCTTCTTTTGAATTTATGACCTATCTAGACCATTAATTTTTATTTGTATATGATAGCTGAATCTCATTTTCTTGTCTTTCTTTTATAGTGACTGTGTCCCTCAGGTGTGTGGTTAGTTTTTTCTGTGACATTATTTTCCCCTGGAGAGTATCAGGCACCAATTGATGCCATTCATAGTAAAGGCCTATTAGGGGTATTAGATAACACTACCCACACAATTGTAGAGTGTTCTGCATTATGAAATTTTGTTTCTCACCACAATTTGTTGTGTCCAATTGTTGTGTCCCATAGTGACATCATCCTTCTCTTTGGGGACTAAGATTTCTAGACCATCAGATGCCTAAATTCTTGAGATGGAAAGCAAAATCTCTGCAAGTGGATTATTAACATAGAGGTTGCAGTCTCAATTTCACCCCTTCATTTCCAAACCCATGTATTCTGGCTATGGAAAAGATATGTAACTGTCTCTGATTCAAAACATACACGGCCAAACATACATTGCATCCTGTAATACAAAATCCCAAATTTTAAAGATGTACTTACAGTTGTCTCCTAACTCATTACTCCAGGGAATAGTTGTCTCCTGACTGTAAGTACATCTTTAGTAAGCCATTAGCATTTTGATTAGATCAGAGACTTCTGGCTGAGTGTAATACCTCTGGCTGGTAGTAATACCTGATCATTCCATGGTTATGAGCGCATTGTTGCACATTTTTTGGCTAGGAAATGTGTTCCTGGGTTAGAAACAATTCTATGCAGAATGGCATGATACTGGGCAAGGCATTCTATGAGTATGAGGGTGGTGATGTTAGCACAAACACTGTGAGCAAGAAAGGTAAATCTATACCCAGAATATGTTTATTTCAGTGCAGATAAATCTTTATCTTCTTCATGATGGAAGAGGTTCAACACAATAAATAAACTGCCTGGTGGCTGGCTGATCCTCCAGGGAATGGTGCAATGTCAGTGCTTATTGCTGCTTTCCACATTTGGAAGACTAGGCACTTAGCAGTAGTGTTAGCCAGGTCAGTCTTGGCAATAGCAGGTCCATGGTGCTGAGCTCACAGGTTGAGGGAAAGGAGGCAATGCAACAGTGTAGAAGGAGTCAAAGCCATCTGCTCATGCAGCTTATTTGTACCTTCCAAACCTGGCCAAGCTGTCTCATACATATCATTTTCACCAGATGATATATCACCGCTGTGTACTCCCACAGTGTGTCAGAAACACTCAATACATGATGTGAAACTCAGCCCACATGGTCTCCGGGTGTTTCATGGTTAGGCAATCACAAGGACCAGGAGCAAGCCAGAATATATCTCTCAAAAGAAAAATAGTTACTTTCAGAAAAGGGAATGGATTTGCTCCAAAGTCCTAGAGGTCTGCACTGCAATTCTTTTGTTGTTGTGGTCCAGAGGCTTCATACAGTCTCCCTATTTTCACTGGCACTCTAAGTATCATTGTATCTGCTAGATCATGAGACCCCAGTGACAGAGAAAGTTGCACTGTAGCCTACCTTACTGCAAGAGCCTTCTCTTGTCCTGGACTCCAGTTGAAAATGGCAGCCTTGCAATAACTCTCGATGTGTCAAAGTCGCACACTCAACTGTATTACATGTTGCCTCCAAAATCCAAAAAGACCTAACATGCTTTTAAAAAATTTTTTTTCCAAGGTAGGTATTGTGTGGTACAGCAAAATGGCTCTCATCTTGGAGGTGATACCTCAGCATTCTCTTTCTTCTGCTTTTTATTTTTTTTTCAAATCCTTGTGTCGAGGGCTGACGATATCTCAGCATTCTCAAGACCATGGAATAACATTCTTAAGAAACTCATCTGAGGTAGAAGGACTTCAGTTTTTGTAGAAAGCTTATCCTCTACCCTCTAATTCACTCACATCTCTCTAAGGCATCAAAAATGCTTGCTACTCAATGGGGAAATTATTCCCTATTCAATAAATGGTGCTTGGAGAACTACCCAGCCATATGCAGAAGATTGAAACTGGACTCTTTCCTTATACCATATACAACAATTAAGATGGATTAAAAACTTAAATGTAAAACCCAAAACTATAAAAAAAAAAAAAAAACCTTGAAGACAACCTAGGCAATACCATTCAGGACATAGGCAGAGGCAAATATTTAATTATGAAGAGTCCAAAAGCAATTGCAACAAAAGCAAAAATTGACAATTGGGATCTAATTAAAGAGCTTCTGCACAACGAAAAGAAATGACCAACAAGGTAAACAGATGACCTGCAGAATGAGAAAAAAAAATTTGCAAACTGTGCTTCTGGCAAAGGTCTAATATCCAGCATCTGTGAGGAACTTAAATGAATTTACAATGAAAAAAAAAAAAACATAAAAAGTGGGCAAAGGACATAAATAGACACTTTTAAAAAGAAGACACACATGTGGACAATAATAACATGAGAAAAATCTCAACATCACTGATCATTAGAGATATCTAAATCAAAACCACAATGA
The DNA here is from genome assembly GCF_028858775.2 of Pan troglodytes. Taxonomy (NCBI): domain Eukaryota; kingdom Metazoa; phylum Chordata; class Mammalia; order Primates; family Hominidae; genus Pan; species Pan troglodytes. Next base: position 144,681,466 of record NC_072405.2, read on the forward strand.
GATACCGTCTAACACCAGTCAGAATAGCTATTGGTAAAAAGTTAAAAAAAAAAAAATAGGCCAGGTGTGGTGGCTAATGCCTGTAATCCCAGCACTTTGGGAGGCCAAGGCAGGTGGATAACCTGAGGTTAGGAGTTTGAGACCAGCCTGGCCAACACAGTGAAACGTCATCTCTACTGAAAACACAAAAATTAGCTGGATGTGGTGACAGGTGCCTATAATCCCAGCTACTCAAGAGGCTGAGGCAAGAGAATCGCTTAAACCTGGGAGACGGAGGTTGCAGTGGGCCTGCGATCACGCCACTGCACTCCAGCCTGGCTGACACAGGAGACTCTGTCTCAAATAAATAAATAAAAGTCAATGAATAACAGATGCTGGCAAGATTGTGGAGTAAAAGGAATGCTTATACACTGCTGGTGGAAGTGTAAATTAGTTCAGCTATTGTAGAAGACAGTGTGGTGATTCCTCAAAGACCTAAAGACAGAACTACCATTCAACCCTGCAATCCCATTTGGGTATATACCTAAGGAATATAAATCATTGAACGATTGAATGAATATAAATCATTCTATTATAAAGACACATGCATAGGTTTATTGCAGCATTACTCATAATAACAAGACATGGAATCAACCTAAATGCCCATCAGTGAGGTTGGATAAAGAAAAGATGGTACATATACACCATGGAATACTATGCAGCCACAAAAAAGAACAAGATCACGTCCTTTGCAGGGACGTGGATGGAGCTGGAGGCCATTATCCTTAGCAAACTAACACAGGAATAGAAAATCAAACACTGCATGTTCTCACTCATAAGTGAGAGCTAAATGATGAAAACACATGGACATATAGAGGGGAACAACACACACTGGGGCCTTTTGGAGGATGGACAGTGGGAGGAGGGCAAATCTGTGACAGAGTACTATTGGTCCTGCCATGTATAAGCAGGCTGCTTCTCGTGGTCTTAAAAACTGGTATGGAAAAAAACAAGCTAGGTCAATAGCTCCATAATGAGTGTAAGGGGTCGTGTTAATTTGCTCTAGTGAAGATACTACATCTGGAACAGTAACTGCAACTAGAGTCCAATATAGTTAACTTTATGATAGTCTACAGGCATTCTCTAATATTTGTCTGACTTTTGGATAGACTAAACTGGTCAGTTATGTGGAACAGTGATAGCTATCAGCACTTCTGTGCCTTTCAAGATTTTAATGGCGACATTAAACTCTGAAATTTCCACCATGAATAAAGTATTGCTCTGGTTTATAATCTTGATAGAACAGAGCTTGGAAGTTTCTAGGATCTTTACTTAACCCTTATTACCAGAAAACCCCTCACACCTTGGGTCAGAGGTCCAATACAGGGATTCTTCCAGTTGCTACAAATGTCTATTCCAATTACACTGAAGAATTAGGGACATGACCACAGGGTAGATCCATGAAACAGCTGGACACACTGTGAACTGGATGTGAGTTAATACTTCATCATCTGACTGCTATAAATCCCCACTGTGACTGGTGGGCCACAGTAACATTTGGGGTTCTCAGAAGTTACTGTAAATTCAGAGCCAAAGCCTCAAATCCTCAAATGATCTGGGAAGTCTTTTTTCTCAGTGTATAGTCACCCTGGTAAATAAATAGGCATACATTCCTTTGAAGAAGGCTTGGAGGAAGATTCACATTATGTACCTGTGGCATTGTTGCAGAATCCTTCCTCAGAATGATCTGGTGTCCCCTTTATTCAAGGTGCTTTAGATTTGTGAACTGTCTTAACCTGGAACCTGGGTGAAAAGCCATAACTCTCTACCATGACAACTCAAAATTAGGTTATTGGCTATCAGACCTAGAATTTTGAGTTTCAGGGTATATGTGTGTTTCTTTTATGTAGATCCTGCAGTTCTCTAGTATCCTGGCCATTTATTTCATTCCTAGATTTTTAGGAAGATGATGATCAATTAACAATGCCCAGTGGTACCTACAGGCCAAGACTTTGTGAATATCAGTGTTGCCTTTATGGTAAATGCACCCATCTTATTTTTCTTTCCGGGAAGTGCTCTTGACTTCTACTACTCCAGATTCCTATAATCTGAAATGAAATCAAAGAGTCCATCTCAATAGGATTCCCCTATTATCACACTTGGCCTACTAAGAAGAAAAATTAGAGATTTTTAAGGAGATAGGTGCTCCCCTCAACACCTTAGTTAAGGGGAATGCCTTCATACCACAACTGTGCCACATAGTTGGAGGTGAGTACACAGGCCACACATGATACTTCCACTCCAATATTCATTTTTTCCTAATCCTTTGTTTTCTCTTCCATGTCATGTCAGGGAAACTCTGGCATCTCAATGTCATTAAATATATCCCACCATTAAGTCTAAGTTGCAGTCAACCAATCAGTAAGCTGTCAGAGCCATTTCCTGCTTCATGAATAATACATTAAATTCAGAATCTTCAGAAAGCGTACCCATATCTATTAGTTCAGTCTAACATAGTGTTATATTCTGTTTTCCTTGATTTAACATCCTTAGAATCCACTCTCACTATATTGGCAATGTTTTCTAATTCATTTTGTACATAAGCTATTTTGTCCTGAGTCATAGAATGCATCTGCCCTCCAAAACATAACTTAATATTATTTTCGGTCTACTAGAAATAAGTAATTGCCATTGTGGGTTTTGAGGAGAATTAGCATCTGTCCTAGGTGAGGTTATCGCTGATTTTCAAGCCATAAAAGACTAATCTTTTCAGACAGTGGAGGGCAAGCTATTTCTACTGGCAAGAGAAGATCAAGTTGACTTGGATTTCAATATGGTCAGTTTCATGTGGGTTCAACCAGATGTCCCCATTCAAAATTTCAGGATCCCATTCTTTTTGTAATTAACTTTCACATGGGAAGCTTGGTGAGACTCATATGATCAATGGATTAAAAGTCCTAATGTAGTTGAGGAATTGTTGCAGTTGCTATAAAAGTGTAAAAGTAAAATGATATGAGGTGGAAATTAAGGAAAACAAATAATTTCTTAAATCCAATTCCAAACCTGAGGAAAAAACTCTGAATGGTCAGCTTGGGTTTGATGGCTGCCCTAGAGAATCAACAATGAAGAAAGAATAAGCAGAGGATGTCACCGTGTACTGCAAAATGGTTCGTATTTGGCTCAGGTTCAAATTCTGGCTCCACTTCTCTTGCTTTACTACCTCAAGCAAGTTACTTAACCTCTATGTCTCTTTTACTCATAAATAAAATAGAGATAGTAATAGTACCCACTACATGGGGTTGTGGAGATTAAATCAGTTTATGTATGTAACACACTAATAATTGTGAGTTAAATTAGATAAGCGTGGCTCATGTACCGGTAGCTATATTGTGAACCAAGTGAGAAAACTATTTCTATCAAATGAGCGAGAGCATTTTTAAGGGAAATTGTGAAAAAGGAAGTATCCATGAAGCCCAATTTATACATGAAGAAACTGAGATGCCAAGAGATTTAGCAGCATGGTGGGTAAAGAGTGTAGCTGGAATTCAGGTCCAGGATCCTCTAACACCATGTATCCACTCAGATTTAGCCTCTTTCTTCCTGTATCATTTGTAAGGTAGTTAATAGAGTTAGGGTGTCCAAAAGCTCATGAGCAGCAGAGGAAACATGGGTAGTCTGTGTCAATTATTTAGGAACAATCTCACTGTTCATAATCCTCAGACAATATTTACCTTCCCAAAACTTAAATTTGAATTACAGTACCTTGCATATGGAAGCAAGTCACCGTCTGCAAATGAAGCAGGCCAACTGTCCCCCATCCATGCCTTCCTGTTGCCTTTTCATGTTCCCCTAGACCTAGTAATGCTCAGAAAACACTAACAGCTTTGTTGTAGCAAGGACTCTGCAAAAGAAGTCAGTAGCCAATGGAATGGAGATATATGAGGATTTGGATAAGATCTTATGAGAATCTTATGCTGGGACAATGATACCTGGTAGGATTTAGGTCATAACAAAGAACACCCCCAGGACCAGAGGGCACCAGAGCTGCCCAGATCCTGGGGCAAAACTGATCTATGGAGTTGATTGATAATGTATTGATACAGCTAGCACTCACATGTACAGCCAGACTCTCTTTAAGTGTTGTAGATGTGGGCGTTGCAATGAGACTGACTTGGGTTCAGAGCCCTATTCTGCTACCTTATTAATTTTGTAGCCAAGTAATTTAACTGCTTTGCTTCTTTACTTTAAGTCATGCTGTGAGCATTATAAATCAAGCACCTACTATAAGCCAGTCACTGTTGAAAATAATCCAGGAATGGTCCCATCTTCTGGGAGTTCACAGTGGCGCAATAGACAATAGACACACAATTATAATAAGGTAATAAGGGCTGTGGAAGAGGTAGATGTGGCTGCTTCATGAGCGTGGGGGTCATGGATGGCTTCTTCATAATCCTGCATTGCAATCTCTTTTCACATTGATCTCTCAGCCTGAAATCAATTGCTAACTCAAGCTTTCAATAATCACAGCACAGTGTTACTACAGCAGCTATTTTATGGATACAACATTCAACCCAGAATCTTGTTCACATGCCCTTTCTTTTGTGCTTTCCACAAAGGGCTCTGGGAAGCCCTCAAAGGATTGGGTTCTCATTCCCTCTGTATCCCAAAGACCTTCCTTTGACCTTAGTTTCTGCCACAAATTTCATAACCAAAGTGGGATGGATCCTGAGGCATGCTGGACCCTTGGATCCTATGTCCACAGAGTTAGGAGAGAACAGGGAGTTGGCAGGAACAGATCAGAAGATATTGTGCCAGAGGTGGGGGTGGACACAGAGGGGGATGGTCATTAGCAAGGGCCATATAGAGTGTTAAAGGGATACCAGTGAATGAAAATTCAATATGGCCTAGGGCCATGCTATGGTCAGGGACACTCCAGACCTTGGAAATAGTCAGAGATGGGCAAAGTGGCAGCACCAGGCAACCAGTTATGCACTGGAAAATCAGAGATAAAAAGGGGCCTGTTCCTGTCCTCAAGTAGTTACCAATCTGGAACTGGAGAGAGCAAATGCATGCTTTGCAATATTCTGGTGCCATAATGTCAATCTTCATAGGCCTAGTTGGGACACAGAGCATAGTGACCTCTGCAGGGGATTGGGGTGAAGGAATATGGTTTTGGGAATGTGACTCTTCTATCTGGCAAAGTCTCCCTCTTACCTCTGTTCAAACTTGTTTGATCCCAGTGATTCAGAACATGAGTTTCACTGTCAGATAATCCTGTTGGCAATGTCAGGAATACCAACATTCCTCCAAATATATTTAACTAGGAACCCTTTGATATATGACACTAATTAACATCCTGTAGAACTAAGGCACCAAGAAAGAGCCTTGAGGAACGTGGCTTTTTGGCATTTCTACAAAATGCAGCCCGTAATAAACATGAACTTATATCAATCACTAATGACTTCAATTAATCAAGAATGAATTAATTTATGCAGATCCAATTGAAAGAAAAGGTCTATAAATTTAACATGAGCTATGCCCCAGCTTATTTATGACCCTTATGATGTGCATGTGGTCATCCCCCTGCCTACAAAGTTTTCTCCACAATCCCCTTCCCAGTCCATGGTTCATCATCCCAAACCCTACTCGTTCTTTAAAGCTCACCCCAAACATCTCATGAGAGCATTCTGATTTCCTCAAGTAGTTCCATGCCTACCGCCTGCCTCCCTCATGCATTATAAGAGTCCAGGAGACATTCTGCACCTGGTACTGAAATAATGAGACTATCTTTCTCACTAGAGAGAGGGGGTTCCTATAGGAAATCTTGAGGTAAGTGGTGCCTATAGGGTCTTAAGGTGATGCTCTCCAAGTCCAATTTGTTGGAGGATAATAAGACGAGAGTAAGGAATTCAGAGTCTTGCCACACAAAAGCTGCTACGTTTATCTGGGAGCCAACTTACTCATCCCACTTCCCCCACTCTTGCCCTCCTCCATTCACCTCCACTTCATTATCCTTACTGCCACCCAGTGCAGCTTTTCTAAAACATCCTGATTTTTCTAAAACTGATCCTGATTACAGTCCTTTAAAATTTCTTTTCCTGCAGATTCAAGCTTAAATTATCTGCCATGACATATAAGGCCATTCACAATTCCAGCCTTTCTCACCATTTCCCAACAAGGGGGCTTTGTTGGAATCCAATTGAGATCATCATCCTTCGTTTCTGAACCTAGCACATTTCTACACCCTTGCATATGTTGTATGCAACTCCTCCCCTCAACTCCTCGCAATCAGCCTGACCTGCCTTCTCTCCCTTCAGAGCTCAGCTGGCATGGTCCGCCCTCCATTCAGCCTGCCCAGGGTTGCCCCAGCTGGGGTAGGTCCCCCTCCTCTAAGCTCTTATGATGCCATGCATGCCTCCTGCTCAGCTCCTGTAACTGTGCTCTGTCCCGCCTCTGTCTGCAGGACAGTGTGGGCTCCTCAAGGGCACAGCCTTATCTGGTTCGGGCATTTGCCCGGCCCTCATGAGTGCTCAATCAGCAAATGCTGCATGGACAATGAGGGAGATGAATTACAGATAATACCTACTGCCTTTCTCCAAACTGAAGGGTTACCAGTTCTGTCATTTTAATCTAAAAATGAGAAAGTGTCTGACATAGTAAGAAGACACACTCAAACTTGAGGCAGGGGGATCTTGGACTTATGATAGAAAAGAACTGGATTCCAGTCCTAGTTGTGTTGCTTGCTCTCTGTGTGACCATGGTCCCATTACTCAGACTCTCAGAGGCAGACAGAGCTGGACTGAGGCCCCTCACAGATAATTTTTAAAATAAAATGATCCAGAAAGACATCCAGGGAAAGGACAATCACAATACTTAATTTATCTTTGTCTCCCTTATCACAACAAGTACAGGTACCCAGTTGCTATAGTTCTGAATGATTCAATGAATTAATTGACAAGTAAAAATGGATTCCTCCAAGCCTGGAGGTAAACTTTCAAAGGCCAGCTTTAAATGTTCCCTTGGTTGTGTTGAAAAAGACAAGTGCCGAAAAACTCAGCGCCTCTATCAATTTAATCTTTCCCCAGAGAAGCGGAAATGGGGAGAAGCCAAAAGGCACTATTTACAGAAAGAGCCCCGATTCTGCTTTAATGTGTTCGTTGCAAACTCAGAACCAGCTGAGGCTTTCACTGCCCTAGCCTCAGATCACAGGCTCTGACCGTTGGGAACCAGTCCTGGCTTTAACAGAGTGGCATCAGGCAGGATCACATCCTTGACACAGAAGAGCCTCTCACTACCTTACAACTGAGGCCAAGCTAACAAAGCCAGCCATCCGTCCACAGCCTGAAGGTGCATCTGGGACATGGAGAAATAATGCAGACCTGATTCTGAGGAGTGCTGGGAGAAGCCCACACTTTAGGGCCAGGCAGTCACTCCAGAATGTTTCATGCAAACATGAGCACTTTGCATGGAGACAACTATAGGGTCATTGGAAAAGGTTGAATTTATTTGGCTAAACTAGTAGGTGTAATACAAGTTAAACCCAGAAGACTAGGAGTTGGAGACAGCTGGGCTGGAATCCCAGCTTGACTGTTAAGTGAGGCATGTTGGCAAGTTGCTGAACCTCTCTGAGTCTTTGTTTCCCTATTAGTAAAAGAGGAATAATAAAAAATATCCAGCTTGCAGGGCTGTTGTGAATTGTGAGAATTAGAGAGGATGACACATGTAAAGCAGCCCCATGTCATTAGCCCCAGCCGCCGTCCCTCCAGCTGACTGTGGATGCATGAAAGAGCCAGCCCAGCCAGAACTCCCACCCAGGCACACTGTGGTTCTGGAAGAGGGGTGATGCCATTTTGGCACCTGGAAGACAACAGAACATCCTGCCCACAGCAGGAGCATTGGCATCGTATTTTCATAGCAGGCTCTGGCGATGGAAACCAATGGGCAAAGACCACAGCTAGAGCAGAGTAATGTATGGAACTGTCCTTGAGAACTTGTGAGATCCCCCAGGCCCCTCAGAAACAACTGCAGTGTTTGCTTACATAGGGGTGATGGGGGTGGTGAGCAGTTGAATGTGAGGGGCTGACCTGTGACGCAAGCCCAGCCAAGTGATGCTGGGAGCACAAGGCCACACTAAGGCACTCCCGCCCTTCTAGGGTTCAGGCAACCTGTGATGATCCCCAATGGCAGCTTGTTAGAGGACAGTGGGGACAATATGAAGTCCTCAATGAAGTAGAAATGTGACTTCTCCACGTCTAATTCCTACTAAATGCTCCAAAGGCTATTTATTGATTTTTGTTTTAAGGAATATGAAGCAAACCAATATGGCTGGAACGTACCATGCAATCCATAAAGGTTCCTTGAATGAATTACAGCAGAATATATAATTTCATTACCTCAGGGATGCCATTCAAAAGGACTTTGGAAAACACTTTTATGTAAGTAACCAAAATGATCCAGTATCTATAGAAACAACAGCATCGTACTGTTGAAAATCAGCAGTCACTTCTTAAATGTGCATTATTCCTGGATGTGATCACCTCATATTAACTCATTGAATTAGGTAAAAACCGGAATTATTAAGCATATTATGCAGATGAGGAAGCTGAGACAGATACATGATAAATGCCCAGGTCACCTAGCTGGCGAGTGACAAAATCTGCTGTGGCATATTACGTGCATCTTCTTTGATGATGATATAGGGAAAACGTGTAAAACTCATTATTCAGGACAAATATTGAGGCAGCTACTCTATACCTTTGTTATTCATTTCAGTATCACAACCAAGAACTAGTCATTTTTTTTTCTTTTTTTGAGATGGAGTCTCGCTCTGTCGCCCAGGCTGGAGTGCAGTGGTGTGATCTCGGCTCACTGCAAGCTCTGCCTCTCAGGTTCAAGCGATTCTCCTGCCTCAAACTCCCAAGTCACTGGGATTGCAGGCACCTGCCACCCAGATAATTTTCGTATTTTTAGTAGAAACAGGGTTTCACCATGTTGGCCAGGCTGGTCTCAAACTCCTGACCTCAGGTGATCAGGCTGCCTTGGCCTCCCAAAGTGCTGGCATTACAGGTGTGAGCCACCGTGCCTGGCAGAAGTAGTCATTATTAATCCCACTTTACAGGTGAGGAAACTGAGGTTCAAACCACTGAGTAACCTGCTGAAGGTCACAGTGCTGGCAGATGGCAGATCCAGAGCTGGAGCAATCCAAAGTCTTTGTAGAGCACCTTCCCTCTCCAACGCAGAGGGTTGGAGCAGGGGATCACAGACCAATCCAAATTGCTTTGTGCTTTGCATACAACTGAATGAAGTAGCAAATAACTAGTTGGCTATGCTTTGGCAGAGAATGAGGCCATCAAATCCTGTCGCCATGTTCAATCATAACTCAAGTAACACGGGAACGCAAGCTCCCAAGGCTAGTGGAGTTAGGAATAAATAGAAACATCATCGTCCCTGGTGTGGACATTGAGCCCACCTTCCCAGGTACAAGATTCAGTTTAGCCCTTCCTTCACTTACTTGATGCTCAGAAAATTGCACCCTCTTCTTGAAAATTCCCTGGGAGAATACAATTAATTTCTTGATTAAAATTATTAAATCAAGTGTCATCTGCAGTAGAAACATGCTGAAAAAGAAAATGCACCATATAAATAGGATCAGTGACAGTCTCATGTGCCATCTGAGGAACCACAGTGCAGGGAGCCAGTATCGAATAAAGGACAGATGAGGCCTAGGCCAGAGGTCTGAAGAACTGGGATTAGGAAGCAGCTGTTATTGAGGGGAAAGAACAAGAGTTCTGGAGGCTGAAGGTTCAGGGACAAGTTCCAGCTCCACCCATTACTAACTGTGACACTGGTAAGCCATTTAACCTATCTGTCTGTCTGTCTATCTTTCTTTCTTTTTCATTCTTTCTTTCTCCTTTCCTTCCTTCTCTTCTTTTTCTTTCTTTTCTTCCTTTCTTTTCTATTTTTTTCCTTCTTTCAACAAATATGTTTTGAGCACTTACCATGTACAAGGTACTCATAACTTGGAATAGATCAGTATGCAACATAGGCTATATCAAAATGGGGATGCACACATATAAATAATCACAGATGAATGCAAAATGATATCTCTGATAAGTTCAATGAAGAAAGAAGACAACATAAAAGTGTATAATTGGAGCATCTGGCCAAGGCAGTAAAGTCAGGGAATGTTCCCGCAAAGAAGCACAGATAAGCTGAGACGTGAGGAGTGAAAGGAGTTATCGTGAGCAAGAATAAGAAAGACTGATCCAGGCAGTGTGTGCCCAGGTCCTGCGTCAGGAGGGAGCGTGATGCTCCTCAGAGCATTAGGGGGATATAAAGAAGTCTAGTGTGTCTGACACACAGCATGTGAGTGGGAGGATGGCACACGATGGGGCTAGAGAGGTAAGCAGGGGTGAAGCAGCAGCACACCGTGGAACATGTTAAGACTGTGAGTACTGCATTATAAAAGTAGGATATGGCTAAAACTCCAGGAGCCAAAATGAGTGGGAGGCTCCAAAAACAGGCAGATATGCAGGAGAATGCCAAAAAAAAAAAAAAAAAAAAAAAAGAGACCTCCTCTTCAGGTCTTCAAAAAAGCCAGCAAAAATACACTTTCTGAGATTGAGGGGCACTTACTGGAGTGTAAAACCTATAAAAGCTGCTGTCTAAAATGCAGTCATTGAGAGGTGTAGCGGGGATAAGCTGGCAGCAGGAAATTCCCTGCATCAAGTTTGATTTAAAGCACAGACACAGAGCTAAACAACAGGCACACAGAAGACATATTTGCAGGAAGCACTCTATAGTATAGCAGCAGCACAAGAGAAGAGAGCTTTGCATTGCAATAAAACAATAGAACAAAATAACTGCCTGTCTTCATTAACACTGGAAGGTTAAGCGACCATACACACAAAACCCTAGGTCATAAGAAAATATTCTAAATAACCAAGGGCATGACTTTGGTCCTTCCCCTGCATGAATGCCCTACAAATAGTTGATCTAAGGTGGAAAAAACTAAAGATCCAAGCCTCCAATTCTCCACTGATGATACATAAGTAGAGCAGCCCATAATCCATATATATATCAGAAGGAAGAAGAAAAAAGAACAGATAAATCAAATAGACAGACAAAGTATACCTGCCAGAAAAATATAGCCACGAAGCATGGAGGTTTATGTTCCTATAATACAGGGCTTCTCAAACTTTGTTCAGTATCAGAATCATCTGGGGAGCTTGGTTAAAATTCAAAGATCCAAGCCTTATTCTTCATCCTTGAGCCCAAGCCTGTGTTCTTGATGAGCTCCCCACGAGCTTCTGACTCACACCAAGTTTGAGAACCACTGCTATCACAGAAAACCAGCCTTAACTCACACAGTGCATCATGGCCCCTAAAATACCGTTACTGTGCTCAAGCTATCATGGTCCAGTAAGACTGAAGGGTTAGATTTTTGTTCCACACTGAGGTTCCAAGGTCTCCTTGGTTGCAAATGAGGAAGCAAGTAGCTCCTGTTGCTACCTGCATCTGTGCAGCCGCTCCAGAAAGAGCTACCATTAGAAGGAAGCTGACTGCACATGGCAGAGACTAATGAAGGAAAGCATTCGGGTACCATATGATGTTGTTGAGCTCCTCCATTGACAAGCCCTGACACTCCCCTGCCTCGGGGCTTCCACCGCTAAAAGCCAATAAATTTTGTTGAGTAAGCCAGACCAAGTCACAGTTTCCAATACCTGCTACCCAAAGCATTTTTACTGATACAGTAAGACTTTTGGCACAGGGGATGACTTGAAAATATAGTTCTTTCTGTTAGTGATTTTGACTTGAGAATCCTCCACCCTCAAAAAAAAAAAATAGCAAAAGCTACTTCAACATCCAATTCAACAATTCAGATGAGTGGCCATCAGGTACTTACAGTTCACATGGTATCAGCTTTCAATGAGGGTAACGAGGTACAGAGATTCATGTGGTATCCCCCATAGCCACACAGAACATGGTTATGCTGCAAGACATAGTGAAGGAAATATGAGACGTACATAAGAATGGATACAGTCATCGGAAAGATTTTGAGGCTGGATGCAGTAGCCCACACCTGTCATCCCAGCACTTTGGAGGCCAAGGTGGGAGGATCACTTGAGTCACGAGTTTGAGACCAGCCTGCACAACAAGGCAAAGCTCCATTTCTACCAAAAATTTTTAAAAGCCAGGCATGGTGGCCCACACCTGTGGTCCCAGCTACTCAAAAGTCTGAGGCAAGAGGATCACTGAGCCCAGGAATTTTAACTTGCAGTAAGCTGTGATCACACCACTGCAATCCAGCCTGAGCAACAGAGCGAGACCCTGTCACAAACAAACAAAAAGGTTTTGAACCAAGTGATGAGATGAGAGAATGTACAGTTAACAGCACAGTTTGTGAATGGAGACTCATTCAGATCCTTCCCTGCCATTTACTTGCTGTGTAGCCTTCAACAAAGAACTCATCCTTCCTGACTTTGATTTTCCTTATTTGTAAAATGAGGAGAATAATGGTGTCTTTGAATTAGGGTTGACATGGAGGATTAAGTGAGATATTCTACATACAGCAATTAGCACAGCACCTAGCCCCTAGCAAGAAGCCAATCAACGTGAGCCATTAATAACCGTAGTTCTATTGTTTTTATTATTGTTATTACCAGTCTGCAAAGGGGAAAGACATGAACAGATAATGGCAATGAAAGTAGAACACACAAGCATTAAGGAGCTCCAGGGCAGAGAGTGACTAGCACAGGGGCACATGAAGGACAAGCATTCAGCACAGGTTGGAGCAGGCAATGAGAGGAAGGAGGAGGAAAGAAAAGAGAAAGAAAAACATAAGGAGCATGGGAGATCAAGCTAGGAGAGAGCTGAGAAGGGCACACTCTCCAAGCCAAGGAACGAGTCTTCAGGAAGCTTTTGGAGAATGTGTCACTTTCTAAGATTGACATAAAGTTCCACACTGGACCCGAGACTGCATGTTCCTGTGTGGATCTGGGAGAGGTGAAGGTAGACGGACAGATAGAGGCTGCACCAGGAGATCCCAGGCTGGTGAGTCAGGACTCAGTACTTTGAGCAACTGAAGCCACTGAAGGTTTAGGGTTTTGTTTTGTTTGAGAGGCCAGGCCTGTCCTGATCAAGCTTTCACTCATTTGCAGATGTCCTCTCTGATGACAGTGCAGAGGATTCACTGCAGAAGACATGGAAGTGGGCAGGCGGCTGGATTCCAGGGAAAAGGTCAATGAGATCCTGAACAGAGATCAGGACAAAGGAAGCCATGAGAACAGCAACGAGTGCTCTAACGAGGTGATGTAGTGAACGTTCCATGAGGATGCCTCCCAGGGAGATCGGGCTGATAGGGGTGCCCTTCCCTGGGACAGGGAAGACAGGAGGAGTTGCAGGTTTCAGGGAAGGTTTGCTGTGCCTGGGGAGCCTCCAAGTGGAGATGTGCATAAGACAGCCGCCTGGATGTATCTGATGCTCAGGAAGACTGTCCACCCTGGAGATGTGCATCGTGAAACTTGGCTGCCCAAGAGATGGCACTTCCCACATCATTCCATAAGTGAGCTGACCTCCTATTATAAGCCTCCATTTTCAGGGCAGCAGCAATGCAATCTAGGCTTCCTCTCGCTGCAGGGGTTGTTTCTAAGTTCCTGGCCCCAACCAGCTGTGGTCTTTGCCCACATAGGTGGCTTTGTGCCTTGCTCTATGCCTCTTCAGGCCCTTGCTCTAGGGGGATGAGAAGTCTGCTGCAGCTCTCTAAGCCTTCTTGGGAGAATGAGGACCCTGTGGAGCTGTGTCTGGCCCGTCTGTCTGGACAACAGTGTCAGCCATTTCTACTCTGCTCCAGCCCCTGCTGAGTAGAAACTCTATGCCTTGCCACATTCCCACGCTGTCCCTGGGAATGGATAACACAGCTCCTCTATACCTTAGGTTCCCTGCAGTCTGGAACCTTCATTCCCGTCCCGTTCCCAAGGCTTGCAGACATGAAGCAGGTGTTCGGCATCTTGCTCTCCTTGCTGAGTCTACAGAATCTTTATCTGAGGATGGCAAGGTCTGGCCCCCTCCCCGTTCTTACATGGCCTTCACACCATACATTTGTATATCCAGAGTTCTTTAGCTTAGGTCTGTAAAATCCCACCCCCCACCTTAACTCAAAAGCCTCGGCTTTGGAAATCCACAATCCCTTCTGTTTCTCTGGCTGTCATCCACCCCCTGAGGCATTGAGTGCTGCTGGTGGAGGAGAGACTGGGGCAGGAGAAGGAGAAACCATGGAGGAAGGGCCTGAGTTCCCATCCCCAACCATCCTGCCACCCAGAAATGCAAGAATCCTGTGCACACAGATGATAATGAAGACATAGGACTGGATGAACTTACTACCCAGACAGAGCACAGAAGGGAAAGAAAAGGGGCACAGGGTGGAGCTCTAGGAGACAGAGATGCTTTACAGCAGGGGCATGCAACCTTTTCCTATAAAGGGCCAGATAGGAAACATTTTTGGCTTTGCAGGAACCACTCAAATGTGCTGTTGTAGGCCAGGAGCAGCCATAGATAGTACATAAATAAATGTGTATCGTGGTTCCAAAAAAAAAAAAACTTGAATACAAAAACAAGTGCTGGGACAGATTTGATCTATAGTCTGGAGTGTATTGACCCCTGTCTTTACAGATAGGCATGAGATGAGGCCTCCGAGGAGGAGCAGAGATGGGAGCCAAGTGAGACGCTGTCAGGGTTAGAATTTGTCCCTGGGATCGGTTCGTGCCACAGCTTGTGCTCTTACCGAGGTCTAGCCCTGGCTGCATATTGCAATCACCTGCAACACTTTAAAAAATTCCAGTGACTCTGGCTCAGTCCCTCAAGATTCTGCCATAAATGGTCAAGGCTAAGGCTTGCAGCATTTTCAGAGCTCCCAGAGTGATTCTAACAGGTGACCGGGATGGAGAGCCTGTCCGTGGCTCTTCCTTGCAGATGCAGGCCATCATCTCAGTGCACCTCCCAAGTCCCAGCACTTCCTCCCCATCAGTGCAGCAAACATGGCAGTTCCCTGCAGTCTGGGATTTCTCACACTTGATTTCTCTGTCTCAGGGGGTCAGAGATGATTTCCCAGGACAGAGCCAGGTCAGGAGGAGGAAGGGTCAGAGGAAACCTGTTGTGTTCTCTCTAATGTTATGATTCCAGTTGTCATGGGAAACAACAGCTTCTCTTGGGCTGGCTGGGGCACAGATTTCTTTTACCTTTTTTTAATGTGGTTTTGATTGTTTTTGCTTTAAATTGAGGCCAGTGGGAAAGGTACAGCTTGGAGCAGAGCTGGTGAGAGGTCACAGGCCATGACCTGAGGATTCTAGGCTAGCTTTCAACTGCCCACCAGGGTATGTTTGGACTGGTCACAGGGCTGGGCTGCCCAGGGGAGCTACCCCCAAGGACAAAGATGGAGAGAACAGGCTGTTGTGCCCGACCAGGCCCCAGGGTGCACCTGCAGCCCGCTGCTGGGTGAGAGCCATACAAACTGGGGTCCTTGATCTCATTAGCAGCCCCTGGAGGGAGCAGACTCCTCCACCCTGCTGTCCTCCACTGAATAAGCAATCACTTTTGACCTCTGGCCCAGCTGCTCACCCACCTGGCCTCTCTGTCCCCATGCCCAGCAGGGGAGGAAGGAGAGGATCAGATGCACCACATGGAGAATGACTCTAGCCCCTGCAGATCGCCTCGGTGTGTAAAGCGGCTGCATGAGTCATTTCATAGTCACAGTAACCCTCACAATAACAGAACGGAGGCTCAGGCAAGCTAAATGGTCCAAAGTTACATCGCTAGGGAGTGGCAGAACCAAATTTGGACCCAAGTTAGCCAGACTTCAAAGACCATGCTCTTTCCAGAGCATTCTGCCACCTGATGTCTTCCTTCTGAGCGTTTGCTAGAGGATCACTCAGCAGCATGGTGAGGCCAGGCCCGAGAATACCTGGCTGAATCCTCAGACACAGTGGACAGAGGCAGTCCCTGCCCGAGGCAGAGGACAGAAGGCCTGACTCGGGGCTCAAGGCGCTTCATGGTTCAGATGCAAGACAGAGTCCAACACCGGGTTCAGAAACAGTGCTGCAGAGCTGCATTGCCTGGGACCAAATCCTGGCTCTGCTGCTCACTAAATGTGGGATTTTGGGCAAATCACTCAAACTCCTTAAGTCTCAGTTTCCACATCCGTACAAAAGGGATCGTCATATTAGTGCCCATGTCACAGAGCTAAGCTGAGACTTAAATGCAATTTGAAAGTGCTTCCTAAGTGTGCATTAAGCCAGGCATTCCCAGTGAGGCCCAACCTCCAAAGGGTGAAAACTGATTCTTGGGAGGTAAAATACATTAGATATTACAATAGTTTGTGGCCCACCAAAGTTCAACTCTACTCAACAAAAATGTATTTCTTACTATTTCATTTATTTCATTAGGGAGAAATTAAATTCGAATTTAATTTTACTCCTTAAGGGGACAATAATGAAATAAAGGGTGAAAAAAATACTACAATAAGTACTGGCTCCCATTAGCTTTCCCACCTCATCCCTCCTTCCCCTCCTGGTAGAATCAGCCCTACTCACACGGCCCTAAGATAGGTTTCTGCTGCTTTTGTCCGTCGTGCACTCTCATTCAGGAAGGTTCCTTCCCACTTTTGACCTGATGCCACCTTATTTATCTTTCACAATTAGCTCAATCCAACTCCACTGTGGAGCCCTGCCCTGTCTTCCCAAGGGGAAGTAATTTCTTTTTCAAAGCCTGCTGATTAGACCTCTGTGAGAGCACTCAACTCAAGGTGTGCCCTGATGGAGTTAGTTATTTACATGGCTGACAATGAAAAGGGGAAAGCTATTAAATTGCAAGCCCCCCACTCCCACCACACTTCATTGGCTAGGAAGAGAGGAAGCCTGCCTGCTGTGTTAGTCCCTGAGCCTGCAGGTCATGTAGACTCTGAGTGAAGAGAAGGGCAAGAAAATGCAGTGGCTAAACTGGCTGATAACATGAAAAAGAGTCAAGACCCAACAGGGAAATCTAGAGAGACAGAAAGTAGATTTGTGGTTGCCTAGGGCAGTGGGGTACTCTGGGGAGACAGGGGCATGACACCTAAAGGGTGTGGAGTTTCTTTTTGACATGATAAAAATGTTCTAAAATGGATGGTAACAGTTGTACATATCTCTAAATATACTAGCAACCATTAAATTGTACATACTTTAAAGGGGTGAATTGTATGGCGTGTGAACTGTGTCTCAATAAAGCTTTTTTGTTGTTTGTTTTTGTAAAGAGCTGATCCCAGAGAGAAGGGGGAAAGGACAAGCAAAAGGGGGGCTGTATGAGTGAGAGCTTTGGGGAGGACAAAGGATTTGGACAGAATGTGCAGGAGATAGTGGCCTGCACCTGGGGTTTAGTGTGAGAAAGATGGAAACACTTTCAAAAGTTTCTTGTGTCTTATGAGTGCATTATCTCTTTGGTATTTTTTGGAAACATCACTATAGAGATTTCAGCTTCTTTCCCATTATTAAGGACACCAGATTGAGATTTTCTTTCTTTTGTAAATTCAACACTGTGCCAAGATTGAACCATGAAGGAGCTGGGGTCCTTGTGGCTTATTCATGTCTTTCCAAAAGACAGAGAATGCCTGGAAAGTCCAGGCAGCATCTCAGGCACTGTTGTTCCCCAACGCCTGGCCCCACGCTGCACCTCACATCATGGCACTCTGCATGTGGGATGCCCTGGGCTGAACCCCACCTCAACCTGCCTGAGCATCAGACTGTGGGCAAATCACTTCCCTTCTCTCAGATTCCTCACCTGCACACAGCAAACAGACTATTTCAAATCCTTTCGTGTTCTTAAATTCTGTGAGGTCAATGGGTAGCTCTTGAAAGATGTCTTAGTCTGTTTGCTGTCATTATAACAGTACACCTGAGATTGGATAATTTATTTTTTTTAAAAAAGAAAGTTTATTTCTTGCAATTCCGGGAGCTGGGAAGTCTAAGATCAGGCAACTGCATCTGGTCATTCTCTGGTGAGGGCCTCGTGCTGTATCATAGCACAGCAGAAGGTCTTCACTGAGAGCCAAACTGGCTTTCATAACAGACCCACTCCCATCATAACCCATGAAACCATGAATGGATTAATCCATTCATGAGGGCTGCTTTTGTCTGTCATGCTTCCTCATTCAGGAAGGCTCCTTCCCACTTTTGAACTGTTGTCACCTTATTTATCTTTCACAATCAGCTCCAATCCCACTGTGCTGTGGAGCCCTGCCTCGTCTTCCCAAGGGGAAGTAATCTCTTTCAAAGCCTGCTGATTATATCTCTGAGGAGTATATCAATGTGTGTCCTGATGGAGTTAGTTGGAGCCCTCATGGCCCAGTCATCTCTTAAAGGCCCCACTTCTTAATACTGTTACGTCAGTGATTAAGTTTCAATGTCAGTTTTGAAGGGGACAAACTGTCCAACCATATCAAAAGAAAATGAAGAGAACTTACCTAGGAAGAAAAAGAGAGTAGACTGTAACTTTATCAGAAATGTGTTGCTATGTAGAAAACCTGAAACAAAAATGACAAAATGCTAACATTTGTCCAGGTGAAGGATAAAAATGTCACACACACATGCCCACATCCACACACATACAACCTAAATCAAAGAGAGTAAAACAAAGGACCCTTGAAACAAGTTCATAAATACAAATAAAGAATCACGAAGAAAAGAGTTGGCCAGCAATCTCCCCACCTCCCACACTGAAGACTTGCCCTTGCAAGGAGGTAGCAAAGGCTGGGAGACAACTGATGGCTTCTGCCACTTGCAGGGCACTGGGAACTCAAATCAAATATGCCAGCACCTGTGTCTAGAGTCAAAGAAGGCCCCATGGAACAAGTCCAGCCTGATTTTGAATGATGCACAGAGAAACACAGTATTCTAGATTCATGAACTCCCAACCTCATGGAATGAGTCTGGGCTTTGGAGTCAACAGTCTGGGTCTCATTTTTAGCTCTGCTCCCAACTAGCAATATCACAATGTCTTCCTGGGCCTCAGTGATCTCATCTTTAAAATATTACAGAGAAATCATGGAAAGCTTCTAGCAGAGTGCCTGGCATGTAATAGATGCCCAAAATAATATAGCTGATAATAACAGCAAATACTAATGTAGGGTCTATAGGTACCAGGTGCTAAAACATATCTACCTTTACAAGTCTCATAATTACACTCCTGTGAGGGAAATACCATTATGACTATTTTACAAAAGAGAAGTTGAAGCACAAGAAGATTAATAACTTGTTGAAAGTCACACAGCTAGTTATTGGCAGAGTTGGAATCTAAATTTGGGCAACATTAAACATTCTCTCACACTGTTCACAGTGTAGTAGTGGTGGTAGTAGAAGAATCATCTGTTACAGTCATAGGCTGATGGGGAATAAAAAAAGCCCAGGGTTTTATTTATTCAACACACCTTAACTGAGGGCATTCTCTGTGCCAAGCATTGGGCCCAGTACTAGGTATACAATGATGAGAAAACAGATACATTTCTTCCTTAAATTCATTATCTCTGGAAATTCCTAACTGGGGGAAGAAAAAGGAAGAGGCCACAGTGTTACACTTAAGCCAGCTCAGATGGGCTCACAAATGCATGTTATTAAATTTTCAGAAATTTTTCATGTGGTTGTCAAATCCAGCCATTATTGAAAATTAAATTATATAAATTTATAATAAATTAAAGACAAACATAATAAATCCTAAAAACTTGCCACACCCTAATTATTTTACTATAGTTTACTGAATCTATGTTGGGAAGGCTGTCTGCACCTATTGAATCTATATGGTGGAGACACTGTGTGGTGGTGGCTACTGAGCATATCTTCCCAGTTCCATGTTAGGGGCATCACAGGCAGTGTGTTAGGAGTGTTTACACCACAGTGATGTGCAAACTCTGAAACTCAGTGCTTGGCTGATTGTTGATTGTCTAAGCTTAAGAGATGAAGAAAATGTCAATACTGCAGATTAAATGTAAAAATGTATTATGTCTTGCCACTACATTGTGAGTATCACTATATAAGAAAACAGTCTAGAATTCAAAAACTACTAGCTGACTCAGCAAAGAAGTTGTTCACACCATTGAAAAAGGAGCAAAGTTTGGGCACACAATTTCATTGTTTCACATTCATGTTACTCATTAGCGTAAACAAAATTATCAACTGGCGTTCATGTTGAAACTGCTCATTTATCTATTGTAATCAGAGGTTTCTTATAGATAAAATCAACAAAACTGGCAAAAAATCAACTAAAGCATTCTGTGAGAATCTATTGGCTATATGGAATTTATAATAAAAATATTGTACGTCTTATTTTTATAAATTGTGTGCCCATATCCTTTATAAGTAAAATTTATAATGAGCTTATTTATGTATACATATGCATCATTTCTCCCACAGAGCCAATTGTTAAACACTTACCAGCACACTTTTAGAAAAGGGTGAATTAGATCTAATTAATAAGGAATATGGGACAGACATGTATATTTAGAAAATACTCTTCCAAAAAGATTTACAGGCCTCTCCGTGACCTCTATTGAGTATGCTGTCTTAGAATTATAAACCCACATGTACTCAGGGCTTTTCTCACTTAAAGTTGTAAGTAAACTTGGTTTAAACCTCCCTTTGCATGGAGTATGTGTACTCAGGGTCTCCCTAGAGCTTCAATAAATCCTGCCCTGTCTTCATCTTGGTGGACTCTACCCACTTCCTTCTCCTTTCTGTTGTCTTGGCTCAGCTTTGGCCTGTCTGGAGCCATTCCTTTCCAAGAAAGAGTCCACCAAGCCAAATGTCTAGAGTTAAAAAAAAAAGATGTGGTGAGAAATTCATGGCCCATGGAGCAATCCTCATAATTAATGGGATTAAATGGAAAAATACTCTAGCTTCCTCACCCCTTGGATGAGGCATGGTTGGTAGTGCCTCCCAGAGGAATCACATGCCAATTGTCCCCATCAGTAATCTGCTCAACACAAGTCGAAGAAAGAAAAGCTTGTTTCATTTTGCTAGCTCACTTTCCCTATTCCCCTACTAGTGTTTCCTGGGATCACCTTCTGTGAAGCCATGGCAGAATCAGTTTCATGGCTGTAATGGATGAATTGCAAAACTGGTCCCAAGTCTTCATCTCTTTCTGAATCCAACTCTTTGAAATATAACTTTGCAGCCCCTCCCATCGGGCCTGTGGCTTCCTCTGGTCAATGGAATACAGTGAAAGGTCAGAAATGGATTATAGTAGAAGGTCAGAAATGGAATGCAGTGAAAGGTCAGAAATGAAATACAGTGGAAGGTCAGAAATGGAATGCAGTGGAAGGTCAGAAATGGAATGCAGTGGAAGGTCAGAAATGGAATGCAGTGGAAGGTCAGAAATGGAATGCAGTGGAAGGTCAGAAATGGAATGCAGTGGAAGGTCAGAAATGGAATACAGTGGAAGGTCAGAAATGGATAACATGGTGAAACCCCATCTCTACTAAAAACACAAAAAATTAGCTGGGCATGGTGGCGGGTGCCGGTAGTCCCAGCTTCTTGGGAGGCTGAGGCAGGAGAATGGCATGAACCTGGGAGGCGGAGCTTGCAATGAGCGGAGATCACGCCACTGCACTTCAGCCTGGGTGAAAGAGTGAGACTCCTCCCCCCACCCCCCCCCACCCCCGCCAAAAAAAGAAAGAAAGAAATGGAATGCAGTGGAAGGTCAGAAGTGAAAATACAATGGAAGGTCAGAAATGGAATGCAGTGGAAGGTCAGAAATGGAATGCAGTGGAAGGTCAGAATGAAATACAGTCGAAGGTCAGAAATGGAATGCAGTGGAAGGTCAGAAACGGAATGAAATGGAAGGTCAAAAGTGAAATACAGTGGAAGGTCAGAAATGGAATGCCATGGAAGATCAGAAATGGAATGCAGTGGAAGGTCAGAAATGGAATGCAGTGGAAGGTCAGAAATGGAATGCAGTGGAAGATCAGAAATGGAATGCAGTGGAAGGTCAGAAATGAAATACAGTGGAAGGTCAGAAATGGAATACAGTGGAAGGTCAATGTGCTAGTTCTGAACCTGGACTTCAAGAAACCTTGTGCACTTTTACTCTCTCTCTCTCTCAATCCTTTACCATCAGAACACACTTGGTTATCTTGATGGGGGATAAGACATTTGAAGTAAAGCCAACCCAGCGCTGTTACCCAAACCAAAGCCTCAGACATGTGAGAGAGCTCAGCCAAGATTAGCCAAATTTCAACTGGCCACAAAAGTATGAGTGAGCCCAGCTAAGATCAGCAGAACCAGTCAGCTGAACTATAGACATGTAAACAAAAATAAATATTTATCGTCATATGCTACAAAGATTTTGTAATTAGTTATTCCACACAAGACTCTAGCAAAAGATAACTTGACTATGGGTCCCATTTTCCTGTTTCTTTATATATCCAGTAATTTGGAATTATATCCTGGACATTGTAGAAGATATACTGTATGGATTCTGGATTCTGTTATGTTCCTCTCAAGATTATTGATTTTCATTTAGGCAGGCAGCTATCTTGGCTGAACTCAAACTTCAAAGTCTGTCTCCCCTTCAGCAGGCAGCAGTGAAATTTCTACCCAATTATTTTCATTTTAGCTGGACTACTTGTAATTTGCCCTAAGTCTGCATAGTTCAAGCCATAAATTCAGGGAGAATTTATGCACAGAATCTGGGCTTCCCCTTTGTGTTTCTCTTCATTGCAGGATTTTGCCTATCATTTCAGACATGTAGTAGTGGTCCCAAACTCATTCTTCTTGATCCCTCAATAAGCAAGGCTTCAGGTATCTATCTAAACTTCTGTGACCCTGAGGAGCAACAACTGGAATCTGCAGGTTCAAAGCTGTAGAAATGAAAAGCACAGTCAGAGCTGATTTATTCTTCCAGGTTTCTGAAATCCCCTGTCATTTCTGCCTGTTTTTGTCACTCTTTAAGACCTTCACATTGTTACTTAAAAAATATTTTGTTCAGAGTTTTACAGTTGACCTTTGAACAAACACAGGTTTAAACAGTACAGACCCAATTATACGCAGATTTTTCAATAAATATAGTGAAGAATTTTTGGAGATTTTTGACAATTTGTAAAAACTTGCAGATAAACCAAGTAAGAAATATCAAAAAATTAAGAAAAAGTATGCATGCAATTGTTAATTCCAGCACTATTCACAATAGCAAAGACATGGAATCAACCTAAATGCCCATCAATGGTAGACTGGATTTAAAAAATGTGGTACATATACACTATGAAATAGTATGCAGCCATAAAAAAGAATGAGATCATGTCCTTTGCAGGAACATAGATGGAGCTGGAGGCCATTATCCTTAGCAAGCTGATGCGGGAACAGAAAACCAAATACCACGTGTTCTCACTTATAAGTGGGAGCTAAATGATGAGAACCCATGAACACAAACAAGGGAACAAGAGATACAGGGGCCTACTTGAGGGTGGAGCATGGGAGGAGGGAAAGCAGCAGAAAAATAACTATTGGGTACTAGGCTTAGTATCTGGATGATGAAATAATCTGTACAACAAAGCCCCATGACACAAGTTCACCTATATAACAAATCTGCACATGTACCCCTGAACATAAAAGTTAGAAAAAGTTAGGTATGTCATGAGTGCATAAAATATATGTAACTATTTTATCATTTACTACCATAAAATATACACACATCTATTATAAAATGTTGAAATTGATCAAATCTCACACACAGACCATACATGGTGCTATTTAAGAGAAATGTAAACAAATATAAAGATGAAGTGTTAAATCGTAACTACATAAAATCAACTGTAGTAATTTACCACTGTAATAATTTTGTAGCCACCTCCTATTACTATTTCAGTGAGCTTGAGTGCTGTATCTACAGAAAATGCCATGTGTCACTAATTGTCTCCCTATGAGCAGTTACTCTCTTTAGTAAATTGTGTATTATAGTAAAAAGTGATCTCTCACAGTTCTTATGTATTTTCCATCATGTTTAGTGCAATACCATAAACTTGGAATAATACCATGGGACTCATGTCACTAGTGATGCTGGCAGTGCTGCCAAGAAGCAGAGAAAAGTCATGACGTTACAAGAAAAAGCTAAGTGGCTTGATAAATACCTTATATTGAAGTCTGCAACTGTGGTTGCCTGCCATTTCAAGATAAATGAATCCAGCCCACAGACCATTGTAAAAAAAAAAAAAAAAAAAAGAAGAAGAAGAAATTGCAAAACTGTCACTGCAGCTACACCAGCAGGCACAAAAGTCTTGCACTTTTTGTGCAATACTTTTTTATCTTATACTGAAAATACAGCTTTTATGTGGGTGCAGGATCACTAAGAAAAGCATGCCTATAGATTCTAGTAAGATTTGAGAAAAAGTGAAGTCATTACATGACAATTTAAAGCAAACGGGAGGTGAAGGATTCAAAATGGGAGAATTTAATGCCAGCAAAGGATGGTTTGATAATTTTAGAAAGATGTTTGGCTTTAAATACGTCAAAATAACAGGAGAAGCAGGTGCTACTGACCAAGAGGCAGCAGATGAGTTACCAGAGTCATTAAGAAAATCATTGAGGAGAAAGAATATCTGCCTGGACAGGTTTATAATGCAGATGAAAGTGCCTTAATCTGGAGGGAAAATGCCACAAACTACATTTATTAGTAAGGAAGGGCTAGCAAGCATCAGGGTTTAAGACAGGAAGAGACAGGCTAACTCTACTGTTTTGTGCAAATGGAGTCAGGTTTATGATCAAGATTGCTCTTATCTATAAAGATGCTAGCCCCTGAGACTTGAAAGGAAAATATAAACACCAGCTGGTAGTCTTTTTTTGTACAAGAAGAAGGTCTGAATGAGAACCAGTTTTCTGGACTGGTTCCATCAATGCTCTGTCTCTGAAGTCAGGAAATACCTTGCCAATAAGTGACTGTCTTTTAAAATTCTTTTGATAATGGAAAATGCCCCTGGCCACCCAGAATCCCATAAGCTCAACACCAAAGTCATTGAAATGGTCTACTTACCCCCAAACATGACATCTCTAATTCAGCTTCTAGATCAGTGGGTCACAAGGACCTTTAAAGCTCATTACATATGTACTCTATGATAAAAGGCTGTCAATGCTATGGAAGAGAACACCAACAGAGAGAACATCACAAAAGTCTAAAACGATTACACCACTGGCAATGCCATCATTTTTTAAGAAAAGGCCATGAAAGCCATCATGCCTGCCCCAAACAATAAATGCCTGTTTGAGAAAACTGTGTCCAGATGTGCATAATGTCACAGGATTTACGAAAGAGCCAATCATGGAAATGAAGAAAGATTGTGAATTTGGCCAAAAAAGTCAGGGGCGAAGGGTTTCGGGATATGGATCTTGGAGAAACTCAAGTGCTTATGCACACCAAACCAGAAGAATTAACAGAAGACAACTTGATGGAGACGAGTGCTTCCAAACCAGTGCCAGATCATGAGGAAGATGACACAGAAGCAGCAGTGCTAGAAAACAAAGTGACATCAGACAGTCTGGCAGAAGGATTCCGATTACTCAAGACTGCTTTTGACTTCTTTTATGACATGGACTCTTCTATGTTCTAGGCACTGACACTAAAGCAAATGGTGGAAGAAGAATTGGCACCAAATAGAAACATTTCTAAAAAAATGAAAAAATACAGAAATTGTGATATATTTCTCTAAAGTTACACCAAGTGTGCCTGCCTCTCCTGTCTCCTCTTCTACCACCTTCACCTCTTCTGCTTCTCCCACCCTTGAGATAGCAAGACCAACCTCTCCTCTTCTGATGGGGATGGAGACCTTTATGTTGACCCACTTCCACTTAATGAATAGTAAATACATTTTCTCTTTCTTATGATTTCCTTAATAACATACTCTTTTCTATAGCTTACTTTATTATAAGAATACAGCATATAATATACAAAATATGTGCTGATTGACTGTTTATGTTACAGCAAGGCTTCTGGCCAACAGTAGGCTATTAGTAGTTTAAATTTTGTAGAAGTCAAAAGTTATTAAATACGTAGAGTTTTGACTGCATAGGGAGCTAACACCCCTAACCTCCTTGTTCAAGAGTAAACTATAATTGTTATTGGCAAGAGGGTTGGTTTAGTAGAATTAACTTTGTAATTCCCAGAATAATTACATACATAATTACAAACTTTCAGCAATAGGTAACTAGTGCAATGGGTTAATAGAACTACAGCACTTTCTGTTATGGTAGCTTAAGTTCAAATAAACAAAAAGCCTTAAAGTTGGAAAAGGACCATTAGAGTCATCTAGTGTTTGCTTAAGCCAGGTATTCAATCGATGTTTGCTAAATTAAGTTAAATGACAAATGTTAGGATCTCAGGGACTGATTTGTACAGCTGTAACATGGCTGTAATCAATGACTTATTGACTGTTGTCCAGCCTCATGCTGCAAGAAACTCCTGTTGAGGCTGCTCGTGAAAGTCAGAGATCAAAGGATGTGGGAGAATTGTGCACCTTTACTCCAAACCAGGGAAATCATCTCCCCACCCTGCAGACATTGCTAATGCCTTTATTTACTCTGGGAAAGTTCACAGACCTTGAGGCAGCATTGGGAGAGGCCATAAATGAACGTTATAGTTTGGAGCCTCTCAGAACTAGCAAATGTATTCTCGTAAGCAAAAGTGTTCTAGCATACTGGGATAAAATTAATGACAATATAATTTATCATCTGAAACAAGCACTTATGAAAGTGAAGGGGGATTCTAATATTAATTATGCTAGGGAAACAGGCCTGAAGTGATACTGCCACAGAAAAATTGTTATGTATAAGACCTTGAATGATGTTGAGTATGTGCTGCTCTCCTACTGGCATTTTGGGAAATAACATACCCTTGGTGCCCTAGAAGCAATTAAATCACGGGCAATGCAGTTGCTCCCAGGCCCTCTCGTGCACCAACAACACAGCTCCATTGGTGTAGGGCAGGCTTGAACTTCGGCAACGAGCCCTTGGGAAAGGCAGGAGACTGGAACTGAATATACTGGCCCCATTTTAAAGCTGGTCCCTAGAGATAGCCAGATATCCAATTTTTAGTGTCCAAGGAGCCTGGAGAACTTAAGTCACACAAAGGCTGATATACTGAATAGCTGAATGTGGCAAGAAGCAGCTCATTCTGTGGCAGTCCTAGAAGCCATAGACTTCTATTTCGTTTCACTTATTCATTCAACAAACACATATTGGGCCAGGGTACCAGGCCGGGAGATGAGGATACAATGGCAGCTTAGTGTCACCATAGTTTATAGGAGTAGCGGTCTAATCTCTGGAACTTGGGCTTCAAGGGCTAGTCAGGTGGTCAGGGCTCTGCAGCATTTGCTGAGGTTCAGCACTGGGCTGCAGATAAAGTAGAAAATTGGCAAAAACAAAAAGACAAGACAAGAACTAAGGCAAAACCCAGATTTACAAAAAAACACGCACCTTGGGACAAAGCAAAAAACTTGGTGGTGGTGGTGCGCTTGTGAGCACCAGGCTTACTCCTGGCACACCTGATGCTGGGCTTGGGCGCACTGAGGACTCCCAAACCCAGACCCCACCTGCCACTGCCTGTGGATGCTCATGATCTCCAGCTGGGTCCAGGTTGGCTGAGGATAGATGTGTTGAGCCTGAGGCTGACCCGCAGCAGGGCTGGTGAAGCCAGGCAGGCAGCTACCGCTGCAGGGCTGGGCTCTCAGGGAAGCCAAGGCCTGTCTGTGGTTAATGATGAGGGAAGGGGAGCAGGAGAAAACCACCAAGAGGTCAGGCACAGCAATGCAAGCCACACCTTCTTCATCCAACTGTGGGCCAGCCCCATTCAAGGTAGACCCAGGGCTTACTGGCTCCATCTAGCATTGCTAACCCTCAAAGACATTGGCATTACTGGTGACACTTTCCAGAAGGACAAGACCACAGGGAGATTTTTAAAACAAAATGCTTTCACTGAACTATTCAATTCAGTAGTTTTACACACACAGAAAGAACCAGTTTTCTGCTGGGCTTACCTGGATGTAGGGATTCCAAGGATGAAAAGACTCAATCTCCGCCCTCAGGGCTCACAGGCTCGTGGAAGAGACAGTAATTGTATTTAAATGAGCAAGTAGAGGTTTGTTAAATAGAGGTTAAAAGAAGGCACCTGACCAGGGTTAGATTGAAAGGGTTCAATATCACTTCTAATATTTTCTTAAGCAAAGAAGAGATGTCCTGTTTGGGGAAAGTGATTCTTCCCTAAAGTAACATTTTTTAAAAAAGAAACAGGGTCTTGTTCTGTTGTCCAGGCTGGAATGCAGTGGTGCAATCATAGCTCACTATAACCTTGACCTCCTGGACTCAAGAAATCTTCCTGCCTCAGCCTCTTAAAGCACTAGGATTACAGGCATGAACCCCCATGCCTGGCCCTAGAGCAACATTTCCAAATGCCTTTGAATCATCACCATTAATCCCTTCATGCTTCATTTATTTGTGACAACTGAGAACTTTGCACCATATGTATTCTATACCTTCTTATATCAGTCAATTTCTGTTGAATGCCTACTTTGGGTCAAGGTGAGGTGCTTTTATATATGTATTGGTCAGCTATTGCTGTGTAACAACCACAAAATCTGATGTACAATAAGCATTTGTCACACATCGTAGGGATACCCTGGGGTTAGGTGAGCTTGGCAGGGCTTGAACTGGAGGCTCTTCCTCAAGCTGCAGGTCTGCACGTGTGCTACTTGATCTGCTCCATGTCTCTCACTCTCCTGGGCAAATGGGCTAGCCAGGGTATGTTCTTCTCCAGGTGACAACAGGGGTGGAAGACCACAAGCCCTGCTGTGTGGGCACACTGTGTCACATCTATCAATATTCCACTGGGCCAAATAAGCCACATGGCCGAACCCAAGGTCAAATGGTGGGGAAGTTCCTCTGTTTTTCTGTGAGAGGAATTGCTAAGTTGCCTGACAGTATTTCTGGATTCAGCAGTGGGTGAAGAACAGGGGTCAAGGATTCAGCTTACCATATTATATACGGTATATCTAATGCCCTCAACACCATGTGAGCTGGATAACACTATCCTTATTACAGAGAGAAAGCTAAGACTTGGGATATTAAATCACTTACCAAGATTGAAGAAAGAGCCAGAATCAAAACAAACACACACCCTGCGTGCTCTCTTTCCTTCCAGTCTTCCAGGCTTCATGCTGATATTGAAGGACTGACCCAGAGGAGGAGCCTTATGTACTTATTTTCTAAGGATAAGAAAAAGAGGACGCCTCTTTGTGCCCTAGAGAGGCCCATGGAAGATTGCTGTGGATCACAGACTCCTGTGTAGGAAGGTGGGAGAGGGGGCTACGTAAAACCCAGGCTGCCTTTAGGGGCTGGGCCTTATATATCCCCTCACTGACAGCACCTGATCCTGGTCATCCAAGTGGAGACCTGGTGATGTGTGGAGCCGTGTCTCATCCAACTCGAGCCCTTCAACATCAATGATAACTGCTGTGGGCCAAAAGATGTTGTTACAGAGCTAACTGCCCAGGAGGATGAATGTGTCCAGGCTCTGTCACTGAGAAGGAGGGGATGGTGGGAGGGTGGCCAGGGCAGACTCGAGGGGCTAAGCTCCGTCTCATTCCAGCCTCCTGAAGAGGCACCTGGCTCTGGCATTAGGCCAAAGGTTGAATTCTGGCTGCAGCCCTCAGGCTCCTCGTCTGTGAAGGGAGAGGGTTGATTTCCACCTTCCAGAGCCTCTGGGGTGCAGGAGGGAAGAGATGAGTCAGGGCCCAGCTGGATCTCTGTACCTTCGGTGCACACAAGTCCCAGCTGCTGAAGGGCTGTGGAGAATTCCACCTGACAAGGATGCTGGGATTACCCTCCAGAGACCCTCTGAGCATCAGGCCCCAGCTAGACTTTCAACTTTCCCCTCCTTCCCCACCCTACCTGTATTAGTCACGGTTCTCTAGGGTTTTCAAAAAATTGGCTTACATGTTTTGGAGGCTAGCAAGTCTAAATCTGCAAGTGCTCCGGAAGGAGGTGCTGCTGCCATCAGCAGTAGTGTCTCTTTCTCCTCAGGCAAACCTTAGTTTTGCTTTTAACGTCTTTCATTGATTGGATGATTTCCCATCCAGATTACCTGGAATAATACCTATTTAAAGTCAACTGGTTGTCGATGTTAACCACATCTACAAAATACTTTCACAGCAACACCTAGATTCATGTTTAATGGAATTAGTGGGTACTAAAGCCTGGCCAAGATGCACTGAATTCACCAGAGCCCACTCTTTTTACCTCACAGGCTTTTCCTGAAGAGCTGCCCTCATTAAATCACATGCACCTGGATCCTCCTGTTAGGCTCTGCTTCTAAGGAACCCAACCCGAGCCAAGGGGAAAGGGGGTGCCAAGGGACCACTGGTCCTGCCTTAAGGTATTAAATGATTGGAACAAACCAGTTATTCCATGTCCCAGAAGCAATTGTGTTCTAATGAGGACTGTTGGAAAGAAAAAGGACTTCAGGACCTAAAGGAAGTTCTGTTACTGTAAAGCGGTCTCAATCCAGACTCCAAGCGAGGGTTCTTGGATCTCATCAAAGAAAGAATTTGATGTTCCCCCTTCCTGTGTCCATGTGTTCTCATTGTTCAATTCCCACCTATGAGTGAGAACATGCGGTGTTTGGTTTTTTGTCCTTGCGATAGTTTGCTGAGATGGGTGGGGGGGAGGGGGGAGGGATAGCATTAGGAGACATACCTAATGCTAAATGACGAGTTAATAGGTGAAGCACACCAACATGGCACATGTATACATATGTAACAAACCTGCACGTTGTGCACATGTACCCTAAAACTTAAAGTATAATAATAATAAAATAAAAAAAGAAAGAATTTGAGGCGAATCCATAAAGTGAAAGCAAGTTTATTAAGAAAGTAAAGGAATAAAAGAATGGATACTCCACAGGCAGACAGCCTCAAGGACTTCTGGTTGCCCATTTTTATGGTTATTTCTTGATGATATGCTCAACAAGGGGTGGATCATTCATCCCTCCCATTTTAGACCATATAGGATAACTTTCTGATGTTACCATGGCATTCGTTAACTGTCATGGCACTGGTGGGAGTATAGCAGCAAAGACGACCAGCGGTCACTCTCGTCGCTATCTTGGTGTTGGTGGGTTTCGGCAGTCTTCTTTACTGCAATCTGGTTTATCAGCAAGGTCTTTTGACCTGTATCTAGTGCTGATCTCCTCATTCTGTGACTTAGAATGCCTAACCGTCTGGGAATGCAAGCCCAGTAGGTCTCAGTCTTATTCTACCCAGCCCTTATTTAGGATGGAGTTGCTCTGGTTGAAACGACTCTGACAGTTCCTCTATGTTAAGGCTTGGCTCAGGGATTCCCCCTCTGCTGGGAGAGAAGTTGAAACCCAGGATTCTTAGCCAGGAAGTGTGGTCATTGATTTCCTCCATGAACAATGACAAGACGTTTGTCTCTGACAATGCCCAGCTGAAAGCTCATGATTGGAGAGGCCATGTTGAGCCTTACCTACATGGAAGCTATGAGGAAGCAGGAAATAAAAAGCAAGCAAAAGCCTTGAATTCTAGACAAGAGGTGCTGAGTAGAGATCATGTCAGCCAGGCACTTAGAGTCAGAAGAGGAAGGAAGCAGACACACTGCTGGAGCAAGGCCACATGGCCTATGACAGAAAGAGACAGAGAGAGTCACTGAGCTTCTCACCCTACCCTAGGCCTCACACATATCTCTCTCACCCCACCTTTCCCTAAGGTGGCCCAAATTGATAGGGAAGGAGGCAGGGAAATTCTGGGCCAAAGAGGGTGGGTCCCCAGCGAGGGCCCCACCCTCAAGCCGAAAAGCCTAATACCATGGCCCAAAGTGAGAACTGACAGCCCTGTTTCCCACTCAAATGTTGCCTTTTCCAAAACAACCCATGGCCTGCCCCACCCCCCATCGTTTGCCTATAAAAACCCCAGAACTCAGCCAGCAGAGAGGAGAAGCAGCTGGACTTAGGAGACTACAGTTGGATGTTGGAGAGAAGCAGCTTGACTTCAGAAGGACAGCTTAATGATGTAGCTTCAGAGAGGAGTCCAGCCAGGGATGGGTGGACTCTGGGGAAAGAATACCTTCCTGCTCCATCCCCTTTTTAGCTCCCCTTCCCGCGGAGAGCCGCTTTCATTGGCAATAAAATCCCCCACATTTACCATCTCCAATTCGTTCATGCAACCGGATTCCTCCTGGACACTGGACAAGAACTCAGGTGCCACAAATGTGGTTGCAAAAGGTTGTCACACTGACCCTCCCCTGAGCTGTTAACACTTAAGCCATCTGCAGATGACAAAGGTAAAAGGGCACTGTAACACTCCATCTGGGGCTTCAGGGGTTGTAGGCACCACCCTAAATGCTGCCATGGGGCCTGCATGGACTTTTGCTCCTGCCAGTGCCCAAAAGCCCTCACCCTGGTTCCTGCACCCACTCACTTGCAGTCTCCCTCCTATGAGGGGTGGAATGCAGCAGGGCAGCAGGACCAAGTGAGTGGAGTCCACCCCCACCAGCACCAAAGCAGCCAGCTAGTTCTAGTGCCCATTCACTCCAGTTCTGCCCATGAAGGGGTCAGGGAAATATCCTGCTTCAAAATGACTTTCGGTACCTTCCAACCAAAAGAACCCACCTGCATAGCCTGGGCCATCCTTCTTCCTACTTGTTTACTTGACCAACTTCTAGTCACCTTTGGATCTCAGTACAATCACAACCTCCTGGGGGATGCTGGCCTGACCTCTTAGTCTGATCCAAGTGTGCTGACCCTATGTTCCCATACCCCTCTTTCACCCTATCCTGGAGCCCTTGTGATATCTAATTTCTTCTTGGTCTTCCTGATTAATCTGAATAGACTATGAGTACCCTCCAGGACAGGGCCTGTGTCTTATCCATCCCTGGACCTAAAGTACAGTGAGCAGTGCAGTCAGTGCTCAGTGAATGAATGGTGGCTTGGAATGCCCTGCTCACAGCACTCCTGTCTTGTGGAAACGGTGGCTGCAATCTGGTTGTCATAGTGGAATTTTGCAGACACATCTCCAGGGAAACACAAAGGAGAGGTTAACTCCAAGCAGGCCACTCCAAGAGGGCTGTCAGGAGCAGGTTGCGTCTCAGCTGGGCTTTGAAGGATGAATTGAGCACTGACAACCAAACAGGAGGGGCTTAGCCATGTGGGCCCTGGAGCTAATGTGGGAACATGAGAGTTGGGAAGAATTGAGGTGTCCTCAGACAGGATCTGGCCCAGAAGGAGGCTTCCATGAGCCGGCCACCAGCATCTGCCCCATCTTTCCACCAGCCAGGCCTGGCACAACAGCAAAGTCCATCAATCAGCTGGTGTGAGTGGAGGCTGAGGCCCAGCCTGGATTTACAGTGACACACATTGATTTTGGCTCTCAGAAGGTGTCAGCTCCCCTGTAAATTAGAAGATTTATCTGCAAGTGCTACAAAGATAAGTAGCTTTGCACATAAATACCTTTCCTTTGTTAAAAAAAAAAAAAAAAAAAAAAAAACCTAAGAGAACATTCCATCAAAGAGGCTTTAGGGAGCTCCTGCAAAATCTCTGGGATCAGCCCTGAACAGCATGTGGAGATGGTCAAGGATGCCTGCAAAGCACCCAGCCTTGGGGCTACCAGAACTTGGTGCCACAACGTCATCCCCATCCTTCATCTATCGTCATATAAGGAAGGGGTGTGCTGTCAGTCTTGTGTGCCTTGCTGGGTTCTAAAGGATTCACTCACTCATTAATTCATCAAATATTGCCTGAAGGTCTACTATTCTGATCTCAGGGCCAGGAACTGCAAACAGATGCAGAGATGATCTAGTCAAAGTCCCTGCCCTCAAAGAGCTCCCACGCCAGTAGAGGACACAGATGATCAATAAATGGGATGATAGCAGGTGTGATCCATGCTCTGAAGAAAGTAAATTGATCTATGTGAAAGATATTACCCAGGCTGGGGTTGAGGCTACTCACATGGGTGGTCACAGTGACTGGCCCAGCCAGGGCCAGTGAGGTGGCAGGGGAAGTCAGACACGGGTCTTGTAGAAAGATTTTCTCCACTGATGAAAAGAAATGCCAAGCAGAAAACACTCCCATTTTTGTCTTTGCTGAAAGCACCTGATGCCTCAATTGGGCATCCTATCAAGGCTGTTTATTACTATGTAACTGACCAAAAGAACAAGCTGAAATGTCAAGGACAAAGAGTGAAGGAACCAAATGAGCTGATGCTGGGACCACTCTACCTCCCGGCTTCCCTTCTTATGTGTGTAAACAAACGCCCTTCAGTGTGTAACGGGTTTTGAGGTGGGTCTTTTGCAGCCCAAGCCCCTGGGCAATCCTGTTCAGATGCATTCCCATAGCAGGCAGCCCACTCCTTGAGCCATTTCTAACCCGGGTAGTCTCCATGAGGTGATGCCAAACAAGGCTGCTTCTGCCAGGCAGAACTAGGCAAAGGAGAATCAAAGGTACTTCTGGTTCAAAGGAGACACTTTGATTTATCCAAAAGAGATGACCTCTGAAGGCAAAAAGGGAAAGGAAGCAGGGGTGGGTGAGATTGCTATGGATAGAAGGGGAAGAGAGTGCTAGGGATCCTGGGAAAACACAACTGCATAAGACATCCTTGAGCATTGGATGAGGACCCCCCGGCAGGGCTACCCCTCCACGGAAGGTGTGGCAGTGGGCATGGCCATTGGTGTCTGTCAGGATCACAGCAGGATACTGATGACTGGGTGACCTGAGGAGGGTTTAACATACAGGAATTATCAGCAAAGGGGATACAGAGTGTGGAGAAAACACAGGGAGAGTGGGCTACATGGGAGCACAGTTACTACCCCGAAGCCCCACACTGCAAGAGGCAGGGCCATTCCCAGCACTGAAGCAGAGAGGGCATGTGCAGGGAAGGCTGCCAAACAGGAGCTAGGACCTTTAATCAAGGGACAGCTCCAGCCCTCAGTGATGCTACAGGGAGGTAGCAGGGGAGTCAACACCACAATCTCTCTCCCTCTCCCTCCTCCAGCCAATCTCCTGCTGTTGCTCCCCAATGGCCAAAACTCCTGGGAGCAGAGCACAAGGGCGCCAGTGGAGGCAGTTTGTATCTACATGTTTCCTCTTGCTGCTGCAACAAACAACCACAAACTTGATGGCTTAAAACAACACGAATTTATTATCTTACAGTTCTGGCAGCCAGACGTAGATGTGCAAAACGAGTCTCAGTGGCCTAAAGTCAAAGTGCTGAAGGGCTGCATCCCTTCTGGCGGCTCCAGGGGAGAATCTATTCCCTTACTTTGCCCAGCTTCCAGAGGCCACCCACATTCACACCGCGTCGCCCTGAGTCTGATACCTGCTGCCTCCCCCTCACCATAAAGGACCCTTGTGTCTGCATCGAGCTCATCCAGGTAATCCAGAGTAATCTCCCCGTCTCAAGACCAACTGATTTCCAGCCTCAATGCCATCTGCAACCTTAATTCCCTTTTGCCGTGTATGTAACACATTCACAGGAACGAGGACATGACATCTTTGTGGGGCCATTATTCTGCCTACCATAGTGTAGTTCAGCCTCCTGGGCACACAGAGCACGGTGGAGACGGAGAGTAGTTCTGGTGGGAAAACCTGCTCTTTCAGCTGGCACGCTGAGCAAAGGGTGGGGACAGAGTAGTCACTCAACCTGAGTCTGTTTTCCTAACTGTAAGTTGGGGATAATCATACCAACTCTAGGTTGTGCTGATGACAAAACGAAATGTATGCACAGGATCTGGGCACAGTGCTTGGCAGCTAGGATGTTCTCAATAAACGTCATAGCACTGTAGCGGGTGAACAAGAAGCATGGTACCAAGGATGGGAGGTGTTTGCTGCACAGGAAATGAATCAGTTCGCCATGCACCTATCTCTCCTTGGTGCCATTCTGAGCCATGTGTTCCCAGTGCTACCGTAGACCAACCTGAGAGTAAAGAAACATAAAGCTTCCCCCAGAAGAAACAGCCTTTTAGCCCTGGAAACTGAACACTCATCTTCTGCCCACCAAAGAGTCAAAGGGTGAACCTTGTCCCTGGGGCTCTGGGACCCAACCTGCTCCAGTGGCCTTGCTGGGTTGGCCTCACTCTGACCCAGTCTGTCCTGTACAGGATCTGGACTTTGATATAAGGCAGGGTGGCAGGAGGCTAAATCAGAGGCACCTGGAGCCGGTCCTGGGAAGGTCTGGCTTCTGGGCCTGCTCCGCCTCCATCTGTGCGGTGACCTTAGTTGAGTTGATTCCTCTTTCTGGGCTTGTTTCCTCACTGCTAAATAGGGAGATTGGATACAAGGCCCCCGAGAGCCATCCAGCCAGTGATGCCACCCGACGTCATGCATTGCAGGAAGCCTCTGGGTGTTGCAGGTTCCTGGGTGCAGTCTGAGCTCTTTGTCACTCAGGGGGAGCTGAGCCTCCGCCAGTGCCGTTCTCCCTGTGGCGAGAGCCTCCTGGGCCTGAACTAGGACAATCAGACCCATGCTATCTATCTTATATTCTTCTCAAGAACTTGTAAATATATTATCCCAATTACATGTTATGATCATCTTTCAGGGAAGATCTTTTTTCCACCTCCAGATGAGGAAATGAGATCCAAAACTAATAATGGTGGGTCACGTGAAGCTCTTATGTGCTAGGCTCTTGGTAAACAATCTTAGCATTTCATCTTCACAGAAGCTCAAGTGTTCGGTGCCTTCCCTGCATATCATAGATAAGGCCATGAGCAGCACAGCAAGTGGCCAGTGCTGCAATTCCCAAAAGGGAGTGAAACCTGGTGCAGAGTCTGGCAGGGAGGAGGTGACAGAAACCAGCTGACAGTTGGACGAATGGAGGGGCTATGACTTGAGGCCGGACCTAGCTAGCTGCACAACTCATGCTCCTGATCACAACCCTGTAGCGTCAGGGCTAGGCTGGAGCCTGGAGCTAGAGCGGCATGGAATCACACCCGCATCCACGGATACCAGCCTGGAGCTAGAGCGGCATGGAATCACACCCGCATCCACGGATACCAGCCTGGAGCTAGAGCGGCATGGAATCACACCCGCATCCACGGATACCAGCCTGGAGCTAGAGCGGCATGGAATCACACCCGCATCCACGGATACCAGCCTGGAGCTAGAGCGGCATGGAATAACACCTGCATTCACAGATACTAGGAGAAGCCGGTTTCTTACCCTGCAACTTGGAAAAAGAATCTGACCTACGGACAGTTCTTTCTGGAGAGGAGGAGGCAGAGGGAAGCATTCTGGCCTGTGGGGAGTCTCAGGTTAAAGGGTAGGTCAGGGAGGATGTCAGGGAATCAGGTTTGGAAAGTCTGAAGTCAGAAAGTAGAGTCCTAATTTCTTCAACCCACAGCTCATGAACGGGGGCATGGAGACATCCAGAAAGGTCCAGGTGACCACAGGAGCACTGAGACTAGTGGCTGCCTCTCTGGCCAAACCCAGGGTGCCACATATCTCTAGAGGAAGCTCGGATCTAACTAGGTGCCATCAGCAGCACGTGCAGATCCCCAGCCACCCTGTTGCTACAAGGTCATTAAGACTCTAAACACTGGGGAAGGAGAAAAATCCGAAGAGCAGAAAATGTACATGGAGGAGGCAGAATAAATATACAAGACTCCTTTAAACTGAAGAAAATAAAGCAAAGATACACTGTAAATTGGCAATTTGAGGAGCCCAATCCTCTACTCCAAGCAGGGTGTGGGCTTGGGAGGAAATCTAGAAAATACAGAAGTTACGTTTCCCTGCACACCTAAGTCTAGTATGCTCCCATGTATTTGTGATGGCTTTTCAGTAGCTAAGTGCCCTTGGATGTGTCACTACGTGCCTTTGGGTGTTTTCTTCAAGTAGAAGCTCGGAGAGGCTCAGCCATAAAATAA
The DNA here is from genome assembly GCF_028858775.2 of Pan troglodytes. Lineage (NCBI taxonomy): Eukaryota > Metazoa > Chordata > Mammalia > Primates > Hominidae > Pan > Pan troglodytes. The sequence continues at coordinate 144,719,367 of NC_072405.2, forward strand.
GGAAATGATACTGGGCTCCGGGAAAGTTTGAGATACGGTTCCCATGAAATGTAAATTAAATGGTGGCCAGGAAGGCACACCCCAGTTAGGAAGGTAAGGAAAGACCCCACGGAGAAGAGAGGACACGATGGGTACCTGACAAGGAAAGTGGGATTTTGAAAGAAAGCAGTGAGGGAAATAGGGTTGCAAGTGAAGGGGCCGGCAGGTGCAAAGGGGCCCGACAGGCTGGGCAGCCATGGCCATCAGAATGTCTGTGTCTCAGGAGAGTCTCAGCATATTGAAGGCAAGAGGAAAGGCAGGCACTTAGGAGACTGAGCCTTCTAATGGGAAACTTTCAGCTTCAGATCTGCCATTCACAGGAGTAGCCCCAAATGCTTGAGAACTTTCTGGAATGTTTGCCTACAGAACAGCCTGCCCTCTAACCTTGCTGGGTTTGTGTGTGTGTGTTGTTGTTGTCTTGGCAGTGCTCGGGGAGGAAAAAAACTCTGCTCTCTTTCTCAGTTTTCTCTTTCCTGACAGCGCATCAGGAGAGATTAAAGCTGCAAATCCAATCCCTGGTGCAGGAGCTATTGGTCCAGATGCTGCGTCCTGGGCTGTGGAAAGCCTCCACCCAGAGGCAGCCAGGGACCTGGGAGCTGCAGGGGGCAGGGGCACCAGATAGTGACAAGGCAGACAAAACCTTTCCTTCAGGCACAGAGAATGGCTGGGGAAAAACGAGGAAAATCACGAAAAGGAATGAAGGGCTGGGGAAGAGGGCCAAGCATTTACATAAAAGCACTGAGGACTACTAAGAGCCAACCACAGGCGGTGCCCCTGTCATCTCTGGAGACTATGAAGGTGAAGTGGCAGGATCTCAGTGCCACTCCTGTCCATGATCAAACGGAACCTTTATCTTCACAGTACAGAAAAGAGTACAGAGCTGAATGATGGCAAAATGATGCTCAGCTCTGTGTGTGTGTTTTATAGCCATCCATTAATAATTCATGGAGCAGCTAAATGACGAGAGTTGGAGCCCCCAGCTCCGGCACCTGCGCCCTGTTACAGACCCCTCTGCGGGACTGCCAGTCCCTCTCTCTCCGCCTGGAACCAGAGGCGCCTGCCTGCCGCGTCATGCAGCGCCTGACATGCTCGTGACAAAGGCTGACATTCCCTTGACAAAGGCTGGCATCCCGTCTCAGGTTTTTCCTTCAACCCACCCAAAATCAAACGAGCTACAATGTGGTGATTGACCCCCCCTCCCACTGTGCTCTCAGGACCCTGCCCTCAGATGACTGGGCCAGCTGGGCGGGCCTCTGGGACACAGGCCTGAGTTCTGATTGGCCCTGCCCCGCCCACGGCAACCTATCAGCTGCGAGGCTTTACGTCTTCCCCTGGGACCAGCTTTTAGTGACATCCCAGGTGCTGCGTGAAGCCTCTGGGCAGGCTGCAAAGGGGAATGAAGAATGTATATTATTTCCTCCCGCCTGCCCCCCAGCCCGACCCTTGACACCGTTTGTTCCAGCAAATCTCCGGGCAGAGTTTTCCATTCCTTGGGTGAAGGGAGGTAGGGAACATCTGTCCCTGCTCCATCCACTTCTCTCTCAAATTGGCACTGGCTTTCATAGGGATGGCCATGCAGTCCCCCCGGGGGACGGGACAGAGATCTGGACTCTGGGGAGGGGAAATGCCGGCAGCCCCAAGGAAGCCTCTCTTCCAGACCACACCCACCCCGAAGTGGGACTCGGAATGTCAGTGCAGCCACCAGTAACACCAAGGCCACAGGCAGGAGTGGGAAACAGATCCATTCCTGCAGATGTCGTAAGAGACCAGGAAAGATGGCTGACATCACGCAGCAGACCACAGAGCTTCGTACATTCACTTTGTAGTACCACTGTTCTTTCTCCGTTTGCCTCCCTGTTCATTTGGTGTTCTTTTGTTTCATTCAACAGACATTTGTGGGACGCCTACCTTATGACAGGCACTGTGCCCAATACTAGGGATACAGCAGTGAGCAAATAAACTCCTTGCCCACTTAGAAATTACGTTCCAGTGGGTGGAGGGCAATTATGCAATTATGCTATAGAGAGAGAGAGAGAGAGAGAGGTTAAAGGTGGAGGTAGATGCAGACAGAGATACTACTCAACATTCTGCGATGGGAAAATACATTAGGCAGGAGGAATGGGGAGAATTAGGGGGAGGGTGTTGCTGTTTAGCTGCAGGTGATCAGGCGGCCTAGTTAACCAGGCCTGGGTCAGGAAGAGCCGGCACTATGACTGGCAGGTGAGGAAGGGCTCCAAGGAACAGTGGGAGCTGGGAGGCTGGAGGGAGGAGGGCCCAGGAGACAGGTCAGAGAGGTCCCGGGCCAGGTGAGGCAGGGATGCTGGACACAGTAGGGACTTTGTGCCCCTGATGGAGAGGGGGAGAGGGTCTTGAGCAGAGAAGCCACCTGACCTGATCAGGCTTTCCCAGGACCCCCCTGGCTGCTGGGTTGTGGATGACTGTAAGAGATAGAGGCAGAAACAAGGAAGCCAGCCACGGGCTAACAGAATCCTCCAAGCGATGACGGTGCTCAGAGCTGGCTGATAGTTCGGAAGGTGTGAAGGGCGGCCTCCGGATGCTGCTCCAGGTGTGGATGTGTGTTTGCCAAGGGACTGGATGTGGGGTGAATAGAGGCTCCCTCTTCAAGAGGCTTCTGCCCTTCCTCTCAATAGAATCCATGTCCACATTCTGGAAGAACGGGGCTGCCTGCTGCCCCACCACTCACTCCCACTGTGGAGAGTAAGGAAATCCCTGGGCCCTCATGCACCGGACAGGCTCTGACATGGGTGAGATGTTACTTCTACTATTCTCGAAGGGTTATGTATAGAAGACAGAGAAGCTTTACTGAGCCCCCATGTACAGCATGAGGCCAAGCCCTTAGCACGCACACCCCATGTGAGTCTTCAGCATCAACCTGTGAGCTGGAGCTCCCCAGCCCCACTTGACAGATGGGGGTGCACACACATCCTAGACAGCTATGGTGGCTACCGACAGCCCTGCAGAATCCTTGTCCCCAGGAACTGGCAGGGGTGAAATCACGCCCCATACCTGGGCCACCTGACTCCAAACCACTTCCTTTTTCCCCTAAGAAATGTCTGGTTTCTCTCTCTTGGTCCATAGAAAGACAACACCACGGCCGGGCGTGGTGGCTCACGCCTGTAATCCCAGCACTTTGGGAGGCCGAGGCTGTCAGATCACGAGGTCAGGAGAACGAGACCATCCTGGCTAACACAGTGAAACCCTGTCTCTACTAAAAATACAAAAAAATTATCCGGGCATGGTGGCGGGTGCCTGTAGTCCCAGCTACTCGGGAGGCTGAGGCAGGAGAATGCCGTGAACCCGGGAGGTGGAGCTTGCAGTGAGCCGAGATTGTGCCACTGCACTCCAGCCTGAGCAACAGAGCGAGACTCCATCTCAACAAAAAAAGAAAAAAAAAAAGAAAGAAAAAATAAAAAAGAAAGGCAATACCACTAGCCTGCAAACCTCTGGGCTCAACTTCTTTCCTGACTTCAAGACAGACTCCTCTGTGGTTTCTTCCTCATTTCCTCTTTCCTCCCCTCTGGGTTTTAAGTCTCAGAAAATGAACTATTTCATGAAAAAGAGCTGCATAGAAAAATCATATAGATAATGGAAACCCATTCTATAAAATACGTTTATAATTATATGAATAAATTGAAAATAAATCCACCAAAAATGTCAACAGTACAATTTTCTAGAAGTATTGTTCTTTCCTGTATATTGCAAATTACCTACAATTCATAGGAGCCATTATTGCCTGAGGTTTACAAACATGGACTCCGGATTGGACAGCCTGGAATCACCTCTGGCCCATGATCTGTGCTGATCTGTGGCCACTCCTTGGCCTCTCTGGGCCTCTCTCTCCTGTTCTATGAAGTAGGGATTCTATGAATATAAAGTCAAGCCTCCCTCCTAGGGCTGCAACCAGGACACAAGGAGGAAGCCCAGGTGAGCGTGTATCACACTCCAGCACATAGTAGAGCCGAATGAATGACAGTTCTCACAGTGAGCCAGTGTTGCTCTTAAAAATCACGGGGTACGGAGCATTTTTAGAGGAATAATTTAAAAACAATTCAAAAGCCAGGGTTGAGAGGAGGAGAATTAAACTTTGTTCTAATCTTCAAAGCATGTGATTTGGAGGCTTCTGCATTTGGAACATTTCAAAGCTTCCTGGAATCTATCTTCATTTGGCACCCAAGCACTGGGGAAAGATGATAAACAGCCCTGCAGGAAGAGAGGCAATCAGCAAGCCATGGCTGGGGGCTGCCCGGGAGGCTGCGGTGCTCTTGCTCCCGTGTGTGCGTGGGGTTGTGTCTGTGGGAGTGTGCGGGCCATGTGTGTGCTGTGTGACACGTGTGATTTTTGAGCATTTATTTGTATGTGTGATATACTGTGTAGTATATATGTGAGGTATATTATTGTAGTATGTGTGTATGTATGGAATGTGTTTTGTGTGTGGTGTTTGTGGGGACTGGAGTGTTTTGTGGTATGTGTGTAATATGTGGGGGCCTTTGTATGTGTGGTATTTTGTGTGCTATGTATGCCGTTTCTGGTACAGGTCTATGTGTAGAGTGTGTTTTCTATGTGGTGTTTGTGGTGTGTGTGATATTCAAGAAGGTGAGGGTGTTTTACGGTGGGTCTGTGTGTGGTGTTTCTGGTGTGTTTGTGTGTGCAGTGTGGGAGGGTGGGGTGTATATGAATGGCGTGTGTGGTGTGTAATGTGAATGTGGGAGTTGTATGTGTGATGTATTGTATGTGGTGTGTATGTGGTGTCTGGTTTGCATGGAATGTGTTTCATGTGTGGTATATAGTGTTTCTAACATGTGGTATGTGTAGTGTGTGCAGTGTGGTGTGCGTGTGGAGTTGTGTATGTATTGTGTGTGGTGTTCGTGTGTTGTATATGTAATGTATTGTGTGTGGTGTGCGTGTGGAGTTTTATGTGTGATGTGTGTGGTGTGTATGTGGTGTCTGTGGTTTGTATGTACAGAATGTGTTTCATGTGTGGTGTATGGTGTTTCTGACATATGGTATGTGTAGTGTGTGCGGTGTGGTGTGCATGTGGAGTTGTATATGTAATGTATTGTGTGTGATGTGTGTGTGGAGTTGTATATGTATTGTGTGTAGTGTGCGTGTGGTGTCTGTGGTATATGTGAATGTGTAGAATGTGTTTCATGTGTGGTGTGTGGTATTTCATGATGTGTGGTATTTGTGGTATGTGTGGTGTGGTGTGTGTGTGGAGTTGCATGTGTGATGTGTGTGGTGTTCGTAGTGTGTATGTATGGAATGTGTTTTGTGTGTGTGGTGTATGGTGTTTCTGACGTGTGGTATGTGTGGTGTGTGCAGTATAGTATGTGTAGGGAGTTACATGTGTGACATATTGTGTGTGGTGTTTATAGTATATGTATAGTATGGGATGTGTTTTGTGTGTGTGGTATATGGTGTTTCTGACATGTATGTGTGGTGTGTGTGGTGTGGTGTGTGTGTGGAGTTGTACGTGTGATACATTGTGTGTGGTGTTCATAGTACCTGTGTATGTATGGAATGTGTTTCGTGTGTGTGGTATATGGTGTTTCTGATGTGTGTGTGTGGTGTGTGGGATAAGGACATGGGTTTCCAGCACTGGCCTAGGTGGCAGTGGCGGCGCACACATCTGGTTCCCCTCCCTCATTCACCTGCATGCTGCGCCACGTGTGGGCTGGGCACTGGTGAGCCAGATGGATGACAGGCACGGGGGTCAGACCAAAGCCACCTGGTGACTCAGCCAGGTCTGCAGTGGCTGCCCTGGGGACCCCTCGGGCTGCCTCTGAGGGACGATGGCCAACTAGACGGCCTGCATTGACTGTCCAAAGGCCAGGCTGAGCTGGGTGGGCCATGACTGCCTTGTCCACAGAGTGGATCCCCACAGCATCCACTTATCAGCCACTGATCATTGCTCAGCAGGTCTTTCCACTGCATGCTCATCTGCCCACCTCCACCCCCGCTGCTCATCTGCATCACCAGCTTGCGCAGACTGGCTGATTCTTCCATCCTACACCAGAGAGGTCCAGGGGCCTGGCTTGGGCTCATTCTGGTCCTCGGTGCTGGCACATGGGAAGTGGTGGGGAAGAGCATGGAACCTGGACCCAGCTGCCCGGCAACGTGTCAGCACAGCTGTATGACGCGGCATGTGCTTAGGTGACTTTCCTCCCCTGGGGACAGGTTTTATGAGGTCTAGATGAGACCATGCACATCAAGTGCTTAGAAACATGCCTGGCACATGGAGAACAGTCAACAGATATTAGCCTAGGAGACAACAACCAAAACACAAAGGTGTTGTGTAAAGGGATGCCAAGCACCCCTTCCTCTGGCTCCCCAGCTGGTCATTTGGGGCTCCCCAATCTGGCATGGCTTCTAAACCCCATATCTGAGCATTGATCACTCTTGTGGCAGCTCTTACCCAGCTGCAGGGGGACCCAGACAATCATGGAATGAGTGCCTCCCGCCTTCCTCCAGGTGGACCACAGGACCAGGGAGGGACTGAAGCCAAGGCAGGAGGCAAGCACTTTGGGGCTCTGCGACAAGAGCTGGCACCGAGGGCAGATGCAGATTCAAGACCAGACAAAGGATCCTGACAGTCTCCCAGCCCCAACCCAGCAGGCTGTGTCACACTCACAGGGCATGGGAGGGCTGTGAGAAGGCAGTGCGCTGACAGTGGAAAGCTGTGTGGCCCCATGGATGGGAATGGAAGAGCAGTCAGCTCCTGCCCTGTTGGGGATGGCAGAGGGAATCACCGCAGGAAGTCAGGGCAGGCAGGCAGAACCCAACAGACTCCCTGAGTTGAAGAGGCAGAGGTGAGAGTACAGGAGAGTTTGCAGGACAGAGTACCAGGGAAGAGGAGGCTGCACAAAGGCAGAAGCCCAAAGATCTGCAGAGAGTCCCTGTGGGATGCCAAGGAATGGTCTCCAAAGATGGCTACATCCTCATCCTCAAAACCTGGGAACAGGTTACTTTCCATAACAAAAGGGAATTAAAGTTGCAGAGGGAATTAAGGTTGCTTGTCATATGCCCTTAAAATAGGGGGACGATCCTGGATTATCTGACCCCAGTTGGGTCAGAGAGGTGAGAGGAAGGAGAGGTTCGAAGTGTGAGAGGGGCTCAGCCACCATGGCTGGCTTGGAGATGGAGGAAGGGACATGAGGAGGAATACGGGCGGCCTTGGGAGGCCTGCCATGTACAGCAAGCCAGGACATGGGGATCTCACAGGTCACTGAATTCTGCTAAGAACCCGAGTGAGCAGGACATGGATTTCCACCAGAGCCTCCAGAAGGTAACACAGCCTGCAGACATCTTGATCTCAGCCCAGTGAGACCTCATCAGACTTCTGGCCTAGGGAACTGCAGGATAATAATTTTGTGTTGTATACATTATTAAGTGTGTGATAGTTTGTGACGGCAGCAATACAAAATTAATAAAACCCCCTGGAGTACTCATCCTGCAGAGTATTGAAAAGCACATGCACACAACAACTCAGAGTTCTTGCCCTGCAGAGTATCGATCGATGAGCACATGCACACGACGCCCTGGAGTATCAATAAGCACATGCACACAACGCCCTGGAGTACCCGCCATGCAGCGTATCGATGAGCACATGCACACAACACCCTGGAGTACTCTCTCTGTAGCATATCAACGAGCACATGCACAAAATGCCCTGGAGTACCCGCCCTGCAGAGTACTGACGAGCACATGCACACAAAACCCTGGAGTACCCGCCCTGCAGCGTATCGATGAGCACATGCACACAACGCCCTGGAGTACTCTCCCTGCAGCTTATCGATGAGCACATGCACACAACACCCTGGAGTACCCGCCCTGCAGAGTATCGATGTGCACATGCACACAACGCCCTGGAGTACCCGCCCTGCAGAGTATCGATGAGCACATGCACACAACGCCCTGGAGTACCCGCCCTGCAGAGTATTGACGAGCACATGCACACAACACCCTGGAGTACTCGCCCTGCAGTACTTGCCCTGCAGAGTATCGATGAGCACATGCACACAACAACTCAGAGTTCTTGCCCTGCAGAGTATCGATCGATGAGCACATGCACACGATGCCCTGGAGTATCAAAAAGCACATGCACACAATGCCCTGGAGTACCCACCCTGCAGAGTATTGATGAGCACATGCACACAATGCCCTGGAGTACCCGCCCTGCAGAGTATCGATGAGCACATGCACACAACGCCCTGGATTACCTGCCCTGCAGAGTATCGATGAGCACATGCACACAACGCCCTGGAGTACCTGCCCTGCAGAGTATCGATGAACACATGCACACAACGCCCTGGAGTACTCGCCAGGCAGAGTATCGATGAGCACATGCACACAATGCCCTGGAGTACTCCCCCTGCAGAGTATCGATGAGCACATGCACACAACACCCTGGAGTACTCTCTCTGTAGCATATCGACGAGCACATGCACAAAATGCCCTGGAGTACCCGCCCTGCAGAGTATTGACGAGCACATGCACACAACACCCTGGAGTACCCGCCCTGCAGAGTATCGATGAGCACATGCACAAAATGCCCTAGAGTACCCGCCCTGCATAGTATCAATGAGCACATGCACACAACACCCTGGAGTACTCGCCCTGCAGCGTATCGACGAGCACATGCACACAACGCCCTGGAGTACTCGCCCTGCAGCGTATCGACGAGCACATGCACACAACGCCCTGGAGTACTCGCCCTGCAGCGTATCGACGAGCACATGCACACAACGCCCTGGAGTACTCGCCCTGCAGCGTATCGACGAGCACATGCACACAATGCCCTGGAGTACCCGCCCTGCAGAGTATCGATGAGCACATGCACAAAATGCCCTGGAGTACCCGCCCTGCAGAGTACTGACGAGCACATGCACACAAAACCCTGGAGTACCCGTCCTGCAGCGTATCGATGAGCACATGCACACAATGCCCTGGAGTTCTCTCCCTGCAGCGTATCGATGCGCACATGCACACAACACCCTGGAGTACCCGCCCTGCAGAGTATCGATGAGCACATGCACACAACGCCCTGGAGTACCCGCCCTGCAGAGTATTGATGAGCACATGCACACAACGCCCTAGAGTACCCACCCTGCAGTACTTGCCCTGCAGAGTATCGATGAGCACATGCACACAACACCCTGGAGTACTCACCCTGTGGAGTATCGATGAGCACATGCACACAACGCCCTGGAGTACTCGCCCTGCAGAGTATCGATGAGCACATGCACACAACGCCCTGGAGTACTCACCAGGCAAAGTATCGACGAGCACATGCACACAACGCCCTGGAGTACTTGCCAGGCAGAGTATCGATGAGCACATGCACACAACACCCTGGAGTACTCGCCCTGTGGAGTATCAATGAGCACATGCACACAACACCCTGGAGTACTCGCCCTGCAGTACTTGCCCTGCAGAGTATTGATGAGCACATGCACACAACGCCCTGGAGTACTCACCAGGCAGAGTATCGACGAGCACATGCACACAACGCCCTGGAGTACTTGCCAGGCAGAGTATCGATGAGCACATGCACACAACACCCTGGAGTACTTGCCCTGTGGAGTATCAATGAGCACATGCACACAACACCCTGGAGTACTCGCCCTACAGTTCTTGCCCTGCAGAGTATCGATGAGCACATGCACACAACACCCTGGAGTACTCGCCCTGCAGAGTATTGATGAGCAGATGCACACAACGCCCTGGAGTACTCACCATGCAGAGTATCGACGAGCACATGCACACAACGCCCTGGAGTACTTGCCAGGCAGAGTATCAATGAGCACATGCACACAACACCCTGGAGTACCTGCCCTGCAGAGTATCGATGAGCACATGCACACAACGCCCTGGAGTACTCACCAGGCAGAGTATTGATGAGCACATGCACACAACGCCCTGGAGTACTTGCCAGGCAGAGTATCGATGAGCACATGCACACAACACCCTGGAGTACTCGCCCTGTGGAGTATCAATGAGCACATGCACACAACACCCTGGAGTACTCACCCTGCAGTGTATTGATCAGTACATACACACAACACCCTGGAGTACTCACCCTGCGGAGTATCGACGAGCACATGCACACAATGCCCTGGAGTACTTGGTCAGCAGAGTATCAATGAGGACATGCAGGTAACACCCTGGAGTACTTGCCCTGCAGAATATCAATGAGGACATGCACACAACACCCTGGAGTACTTGGCCTGCAGTGTATCGATGAGCACATGCACACAACAGCCTGGAGTACTCGCCCTGTGGAGTACCGATCAGCATATGCACACAACCCCTTGGAGTACTTGTCCTGCAGCATACCAATGGCCATATGCACATGGGAAAGGGAGGGAAAGAACCATTTGAAAGGATGAAAGGACACAGTGCCTGATGACAGCATAGGACCCCACCTCGCGCACTGACTCTGGGTGCAGAAGAAAGCAGAGACCAGTTTCCTGACCTGGCTTTGCTACTACCTCATCGGTGGCCCTGGGCAAGACACCACCCCCCGGGTCTCCATTTCCTCATGTGAGAAGCATGGGCTTGGTCTGGGAGACTTCCAAAGCCTGTTTCCCTCTGCAGGTCATCAACATAGAGTGGCAGTCTATTCCTGGATTGGGTTTGATGCCACCGTTTCCTGTGGTGGAGAAATGAACTCTGCATGCACAAAGCTGCCTGGATTCACTGCATCAGTGCTCAAAAATGGTCACTGGTCTTAAGGCTCTGCTGCTGAATGGACATGACACAAAATGGTGACTCAGTGCCCGGTGGCCACTTCCCTCCACAGGCAAGGCCCTGCCTTGAGGAGATACCTCATCATTTATAGGAGTTAAAATAAAAAGAAATGACCCAATGTATATCCAGCAATAGGGGAGGAGTTAACTAAACTCCAAGGAGTCTGCGGAAGAGCATGCAACAGTTTAAAAAGAATGTGCCCTGTAGCAAGCTCTCCATTCTCCAAGATATATGGATCTCGAAAAGCAGGTTGCCGAGCAACAATGAGTGACAATGTTGGTGTTTGAGAAAGATACAAAGATTATGTGTATTTATATTTAATATATGTATATATAAAACATGTAGGCATAAAAATGCATTGAAAAGAGGTCCATTTCCCACAGAGCTGCCAAGCATTCCTTTCAAAACGTAAGTCAGCTCATGCCACTCCTCACTCCCAACCCTGCACAGGCTCCCAGCTCACTGGGAAGCAAACACACAGTCTCTGATCCTCTCTCTCCAGCTACTCTCCAGCTGACTGTGCTGCCCACTGTCCCTCCTCCGTGTGTGCAGCCACCTGCCTCCCAGTGCCCCATGAGCAGACTGTGCCTGTCCCTGCCTCGGCGCCTGTACCTGGTGGCCCCTGGCCAGGTGTCTGCCCACGCCCTCAACTCCAGGCAGCCGTGGCTGACCATTCCATCTGAAATAACACTTCTTCCCCAGCAGCTTCTCTCTCTCACCTTGCTTTTCAATAGAGCACACATCATCATTTAACGAATTTTAATCTCATCTGCATGCTGGCTTTTAGTTTCAGTCTATAAACCCTTTGAGTTTTATAAAATGTCATATCCCTAGGACACAGAGGAATGGCAGCACAGACTAGGTCCTCCATAAATATTTATTAAATGAATAAATATAATATAGTAAACCACACCCGATAGATGCTTCATGGGGCTGTTCTGGAAGGTGGTTAAGGGAAATCCTATCTCTACAGTCTCAACTGTCTACAGTGAGAAGGTTATCGTGGATTGCTTGTGAAATTACTACACATTTTAGAAAAAGGCCACTATAATTCACTGTAACAAGTCCTACAGTGGTACTGCCCTGGGAACTCACAGGAGTCTGCACTGGGGTAACTGGGAACTGCAGGTGGGGCAGAGGAGAGGAGCGCAGAGTGTTCCAGGCAGGGGGACCAGCGGGAACGAAGGGCCAGGGGTGGAGTGAGCTCGCCCACCAGCCCTCCCTAAGGGGATGGAGGCACTGCCAGGCCAACAGTCAGGTTGTGTAGAAACATGTGACTTGCCCTCTATGGCAATGCCACCAAAACCACTGGGCCATGAGGGCACAGAGCGCAGGTGACAACATAGAAGCATAGAAACCCACGCACTGCTTCCCTGCTTCCTTCATTGAGAATGTCCCAATATAAAACAAACACACAGAAGTTCTCTCACGGGAATGCACAGCACTCTGAGTGATGAGGCCAATTTTCATTCTGGCCTGGAGCAGCTCTTCCTCTCACCACAGATGGGAGCAAATGGTCTGTGACCTGGGACTAGGCCTCAGGCTCCCCTGAGCAGCCTCGGAGAGTCCACCTTCAGTCATGGGCTAAGGAGAGTGGCTGTGTGGGTGGTGTTGGGGGGCTGATGGGAAGGAAGGGGTAGAGACTCAGGCTGTGCTGTGTTCAGAGCCACCCAGCTGGGACATACCAAGCCCCACAGTCACTCTGGATTTCTGAAGAAGCTCCCCCATGCCCTCCCTTATCCCCTTTCTCTGCATGCCTTCCTGGTCTGACTTCTTTCTTGCCTCTTCAGGCCTGTGTTGTTTCCTTCCTTCTCACTGTTTCCCCTGGGTCATGCTCTCGCTGGCCTCCAGATCTCTGTGTCTGCCATATCCTTCATCTGCTCGATCCTGGACAACTTGGAGGACTTGGCTTGGGAAGGCCCAGCACCTCAAGGAAGCCTCGCCTGACCCTCCTCAGGGCTGCCACAGACCTTGGAGAAACCTTTAGGCATTACTCGGTTTTGTCATTTCCCAGTGATCTGGGAGCCTGAGTGAGGACTTGGATGGAGTCATGTTCAGCTCTAGGTGCCCATGTCTCTGGACACAATTTCTCAGTAAATACTGGGTACATTTTAAAAATTAGATGGAATGTGCTAGAGTCAGTGAGGAAAACAATAAGCAGAATATTCCATCTACCGCCTGGGGAAGTGGAGAGTGCATCTCACCTGCAGGAGGCAACCCCTGCAAGGCCAGGACAGGACAAAGGAAAGGCGCTCTGTGTTGAGGTTGGGATGCCACAGGTAGGGACAGGAAAATCTGGGTCGAAATTCACATCCCACCCTGACCAGAGCTGGGGGTTGAGTGGATCTATTGGAGTGTGAGGGGTGGGATCTGTGGAGCTCAGAAATACCAACATAGAGTCTGAATTTTAGGACATTGCCTAGCCTCGCCAGGAAGGCAGCTGAACCAAAGAGTCCCCACCCCTGGCTGGGGCGGGAAGCATTAATTGCTTTTGCAAGCTTGAGAAAAATCATACAACTTAATTAAGATTGGCCCATCCTGAGAACATCCATCAGCTGTGGGCGCAGCAGGAACAGGAGGGTGGCTTGGAGTGGGGGAGAGAAAGGAGACCCAGTGGGAAGTGGTTGCTGCAAGGAGACAAGACTCTCCCAGCCTCCCATCAAAGGGTTTGCTGAATGTCCCTGGGGGTCAGACCCCTGGTATCCACCATCAGGGAGAGCAGGGAACAGAACAGCCTCTTAATTAATCCACAGAGAGAGCTGAGGCCTCGGCCCCACCCTGCGTCTCAATCACTCAATCCTTCTAATTTCCCAGCAATTTAATTAAAGGATCTTCCCCCTTACAATAATGTCTCATTTCCTCAGAGCAGCTTTAAAAGAATTAGAAGCCGCTAAAACTGATTGGATTGTAGCTGTTTCCCTGAGACTTTGGTCTGGAATCTCAGGATACAAAGGTGCTAAGAGGATGAGGCCACATCCCAAAGCCCTTTCCACACAGTAGAAGTTGAGGCCCAGAGCAAAGAGGGGTGCCTCTAGGGTCACATGCAGAACCAGGGGCAGAATAAGATCTTGGTTAACCCCATCCCCTCCCATCTCCCATCCATCATAGCAGAAAGGTTTCTACTCTTCAACCAGTGACCTCAGTTTATTCTTCTTTAAAATGGCATGCCATTTGTAAAAATTAAATTTGATTATGAGTGTAAAAGTGCTTGGTTGGTGGAAATCAAAATAAAACACAAATACCCTGGAAATTTCTGTGAGTCTGGCCCTGGAGATCAGAGCATCTAGGACAGGGGTCAGTAAACTATGGCCTGTGGGCCAAACCTGGCTCACCACCTATTTTTATAAATAAAGCTTTATTAAAACGCAACCATACTTATTCATTTGCATACTATCTATGGCTGCTTTCATGTTACAATGGTGCAGCTGAATAGCTGCGGTGGAGACCATGTGGCCAACAAAACAAAATATCTACCTGGCTCTACCAAAAACATTTGCTAAACCCTACATGGTTGCAGAAGGCCATGACTCTTATCAAGAATCCTCAAAGGATCGAAAAACCAAAACACTGTCTTTGAGCAAACAGAGTAGTATCAGCTATCAAATACTGAGTACATGCTGTGTGCTAAGTATACTAGATGACAAGGTGTAGAATACTGTATCAACTCTACAGATGGTGCAAACATCCCCATTTATAAACGAGCTAACTGAAGCTCAATGAGACTGAGCATTGTCTGAGGCTGCGGAGCCAGCAAGCTGGAGAATGCAGCTTCATTCCATATCCATCACCCCAATCCCAGACTCCTCCATACTGAGTTGACACCTTCCTTCTCCAGGGCTAACACCAACCCACAATGCATGAGAGCTGGGTGGGACCTCGGAGATCCTCCAACCCCAAACCCCTGACTGTATGCCAGGGAAACTGAGGCCCAAACAATGCAAGGTCACTCAGAGAGTCCATGGCAGAGATGGGGAAAGAGACCACAGCTCCTGGCTCCCTACAAAATGATGTCATACTCAGGTGAGCACCTGCTCTGGGTCAGGTGTGCTAGGCAGGTAACAGATCTTATACAACAGCTGTAAGCATGTTAGTACCTCCATTTTTCAGAAGAAGGCACTGAGGCTCTGAAATCAAAGGCGATGTGTCCCAGAGCACACAGCTAGTAGAGCTGAGGGATGGATGTAGGTTCCTCTGAGTTCAAACTTGTTCTCTTCTCACCGCCCAGGCTGTAAAGTGGGGCCATCCGAGAAGCAGAGAAGGGCCACACTCCTCTGCTCTTCAGGGCAGTCCATGAGTCCCCCACATCCACTTTCTGCTGGCACCCAGCTGGGGTAGGTCGGCTTGGGTGGGGGAGCCCCCGCGGCTGAGGCTGACGTAATCAGCACTCAGGGAACACTGTCATTGCCATCCTTCAATGGAAGGAAGCTGCAGTGCCAACAGCTCAAATGACTTGCCCAAAGCTGCACAACTAATTTAAATTAGAACAAAAATCCTTCACTTGGAGCCCATGAACGCCTTACAACTGTGCTTAAGTTTTGTGTGTGTACACAGTTTTCTGGGGGGTAGGTCTATGGCTTGCATCAGAACCCACAGAGCTGAGCGGCCCTACAAAGTTAAGAGCTGCTGTTCAGATCCAGGGTTCCTGACAGGCGTGCCCAGCACATTAGCTTCCAACGTCTGTGGGACTCTCCTCCTCCCTGCTCCCCTTAGCCCAGAACATTCTCCCAACCACAGCCTCCTCCAGTCCTCCCTCCCTGACATCTAGGATTTGGTGGAAGGTCTGTGACTGGCACAAGCTTTATCTTTTGAGCCTCTGGAATCCAGGTGTCATGAGGGCAGAATAAACCATGTTAACGAACCTGACCTGAACATGAAAGGCAGAGTGTGTACACTGGTCCTCTTCGTCTTTCTGTCTGGCCTGCAGCATGTGTGATCACCCTCTGCACACTCAAGGTGGCTGACAGTTCCTAGGGCTTCAGTCATAGAACATCTCCCAGTTACACTGCACTCAACCTGTAGATTTTGGCTACCTGAAAATATCTCCAGGAGACATGTTAAATTCTAGAGATGCAGCAAACATTGTGTTACCTAGGGAGCCAAGCAGTTTGGAGTGGGGATGCCACATGAGGGGAGCAGGTGCTTCAGCCCTCCATGTGATCAGCCCCCATTTGAGAAATGGCTCTGTCACCAGGAGTGGGATGCTGGCGGCTGCTACGGGTCAGGCGTGCATCCTCTGCCAGTGTGATTATGTGTGTTTCTCATACAGCCGTCCCCTCTACTGGGAGATCAGTATCAACCTCCCACTTTAAAGACTTACAGAGGAAGGTCAGGGATAGATAAGGGGAAGAACAGAGGGAAAAAATAGCTTTAGGTTTGTAGATATTCCAAGAAAATCTTTGCTTACCACAAAGAAACAAGGCACTGTGGGCCAGGTTTTAAAGTTCTAATGGGCCAGGTGGACTTCTGGCCCGACAGGGTCCAAGGCTCAGGGTCCCTTCCCTCTGCAGGCTGCCAGAGCTCCCAACACTGCAGACACCTGGTGTCTGAATCACACTGAAGGGAGGACTGAGTGGGCTCAGGATGAAAGTGACTGCTGCTCCTCTCTCTGAGCGCCCCCCCAGTGGGAGGGGCTTGTCCTTGTAGTGGGGGTGGATTTGTAATGACCCCTTCCCAGGTGTCTCTCTGAAAGGTCTGGGCAGTGAGTCAGCAATAGCCAGGAAGGAGGCTACTCTCAGAGGGTGAAGCACCAGGGACAAGCCTTCCTGGGACTGCGGCAGGAATCTCAGACACTTGAAGACACACGCCTCACTAATGGGCCCAAGCAGGAGTGTCTCAGAGAGTCACTTGCTCTGTGCCATCAGGGGATCCCCTTTCCCTCTTGGAGCCTCAGTTTACTCATCTGTGAAATGAAGCAGCATGACTGTCTCCCTCAGTCCCTCCGGCCCTGGCCTTCTGGTCTTGCTTCGTAGTCTCCGTTCTGCATTCACATCGCTCTTTGACCATCGCTCCTTATCACTGCAAATGGAGAAGTCCCTTCCAGGCTCCCCCAGCCTCTGGGGCTCCTGCAAGGGAACTCACCCTCCAGGTTGTTCTGCCACTCATGCATCCAACATGGTTATTATAGAAAACAAATGATGACAATACTCACAAGGACTGTAAGTTAACCCTCCTTGGATGCCTGCACATGCCGGAAAATTGACATGCATCATCTTATCGAAGGCTCACAGCAATTTGATGAGGAAAGCGCTACTGTGATCCCCATTTTAGAAATGGAAAAACTGAGGCTCAGAGAGAACATGCGATGTTCCCAGCTCTTACAGGGTGAACCGATGACTCCAACCTGGAATTCTGACCTCAAACACAGCCAAGATTCAGTCTCTCACGACATAGCTACACTTCTTTTTTTTTGAGACAGAGTCTTGCTGTGTTGCCCAGGCTGGAGTGCAGTGGCGCGATATCTCGGATCACTGCAACCTCTGCCTCCCTGGTTCAAGTGATTCTCCTGCCTCAGCCTCCTGAGTAGCTGGGATTACAGGTGCGTGCCACCATACCTGGCTAATTTTTGTATTTTTAATAGAGACAAGGTTTCATCATGTTGGTCAGGCTGGTCTCGAACTCTTGACCTTGGTTACTATAGAATACAAATGATGATAATACTCACAAGAACTGTAAGAATGAACCTTCCTTGGGTTAATTCATTAACTGTTGTCACTGATGATTTTCCCCTTGTTCTTCAGTTCCATCTTTCAAGGCTGAAGAAAAAAGAGCATTTGATTCCAAATCCATCTCCCCACTCCACCCCTTTTAAAATTCAAAATGAACTGTCCATCCTATCCTCTGAGGGCCGCCTCGGCCTCCCAAAGTGCTGGGATTATCCACACTTCTTTACAGAGTGCCAGCTGATAGGCTTCTAGATATGGCTGGACTGGGTGGACTCTATTAGTTATTACAGTCAATAATGCTATGACTATGACCTACGCAGGACAGAAGCTGGGTGAGCACCCTTCCCCCAGGCCCTGCAGAATCTGTCTCTTGAGGCCAACTGCCCTCTAGGTACCTGCATGTGACCTAAGTGTTCACTGCAGGCAGTTCTGTCCCTTGCAGCTCCTTTATCAGTTTCACCTGGCCCATGACAATCCCCTGGGGCCAGGGCTGATGTCTGGGGCATCTCTCTATGACCCATAGGTCTGATCCTGGATGCTCAGGAAAGAGGTGCAGAATGGAGGAGGGGAGGCAGCTGGGGACCCTCTCTCCAGCCTGGTTCCCCCGCCGCCTCTGGCCTGACACAACCTTCCTCTGTCTACACAGACCTTTCTTCTCCCTTTTGTCTGCTTTGTGATAGTTAATAAACCAAACCATCACTGCCTTCTTAGCCTGCAGGAAGTATAACAACTGTTATCTACCACAAACCACCGAAGCCTTAAATTGCAGCAGGAATGGTGACAGTGATAGATTAGAATTTTAAAAATCAAACCCAAACATGTCCCCATCATGGCTAAGAGAAGGGCTGAGCTGACTTGAAAATGATGTACCTAGAAAATTTTGTGATGCATGGTAAATTAAGTCTCCCCCTCAGCACTTTTTCCCTTTCCTCCAGCAGAGTATTAGTCTAGTTAATTGATTCCCAAAGATTTCCCACTATGACCTAAAAGTATTCCCACTGTGGGTAGACTGATGGAATCCTGGATTTCATCCAAGGGCAGGATGGACAGTTCATGTTGAATTTTAAAAGGGGTGGAGAGGGGAGATGGATTTGGAATCAAATGGTCTTTTTTCTCCAGCCTTGAAAGATGGAACTGAAGAACAAGGGGAAAATCATCAGTGACCACAGTTAATGAATTTTAAATACTTATTACAAGAAAAATTAATTTGTCAAATTAGCCCCATAGATACAGGTTACACAGTGAGTCACTCTCTCCTCAAACATGCAAAACTCTGAGCAACTAACGCATCTCAAACTTGCTGTTGCACAGCCAGGTCGCAAGGTCACGTTCATGTCTGAGCGCTATTAGGTGGGGCAGGAGCCTCTCCTCCACCCCAGAGACTGTGCTGAGCACATCACAAACATTATCCCAGTAATTCTAACACTACGGCTATTTGATAAACTTGTACATCTATGCACTGGATGATAACACCCACCCCTCCCAATGCTGTCCTGAGAAGCAAATACTCAAGGAACAGAAAGTTTTTTGCAAGTCCCTGATGCACAAGGAGCGTTCGTGCCTCTCAGCAATTGTTACCTTATCACCCCCATTGCTGATGGGGGAGAGGTGGCCCAGCCTGCCCAAACTGACACACCTGCTAAGAGTGAGGCTGGGCCAGGTTTGTCTTGCCTGCGCTTCAGCTCTTTAATTCAAAGACTGCCCTTCTCCCCTTCCTCAGTAGATGAGAGTATGGGGGCCAGCTCACACGACAGAGGCAAAGCCCATCCACGTGCGAGGTGGGTGTCATCTGTGAAGATGCATCTGTGGGAAGTGCCAGGGCTCTTCCCAGGGCTAGGCCAGCTGTATGCTGCCTCGGCCTCCTCCCCAGCCCAAGCATTACAGAGCACTCCAGGCTGGGCCCCAGCTCCTGCCTCCACCCTGTCTCTGACCTTGGACCAGCCCTGGGTCTCTTGTCCTTGCAATGACTTCTGCTCACACTTGGCCACGTGGCCCTGGACTTCAGCTCCCTGTAGCCACACTGGCACCTCGCCTCTGTCCTCCATGTCCTGGGCCTGCACTGCCTACCTGGTGTCAGGGCTGACAGAGAGACAGGATGGCACAGGGAGGGCAAAAAGTACCTGGGGGAACAAGAACTTCATACCTGCGTTCAAGTCCCAGACACATCCCTTTCTAGCCTCAAGTGTCCCCCAAAACAGGTTACTTACTGAGCCACCATCTTCTCAGCTGTAAAAGCAAGAAAAGAGTTAGCAGAAGGCACGTTGGTTATGAGTGCAGATATTGCTTGGGCTCAATTCCTGGTTCTGCCACTTCCTGTGTGACCTCAAGCAAGTTACTTAACCTCCCCATGCTAACAGTTCCCATCAATAAAATTCTAACGAGAGCACCAAACTCACTGGGTTGCTGTGATGAGAACACCCATACTCCCGACATAGAGTAAGCTCTATAGAAGTGCCAGTCTTCAGTCTTAGGAAGACACAGGTGGACAGGAAGTCTGAATAGGAAGATGCCCATGAAAGGGCCTCGTATGGTATCTGGCACACAGCAGGTACTTTACACACATTCTAAAACAGGGAGGTAGAGAATTCAGCCTTTTAGCACAAGCTTTTACCTTGCCTGACACAAAAAACACCTGGAGTCAAAAAGCACCCGAAAACAACAGCCAAGGGGGTCAGGAGCAGTGAGAAGCTGCATCTCACAGTCACATGAACGGACCACTGGCTTTGAAAGCTTCCCCTCTGAGCCCAGCATCAGCTCCCCAGGAAAGAACCACGGAGAACCAGGCCTCCTGCCTGCCCCACCCACACACCTACCAGGCCTGGTCAGCCAGGACCACAGGCAATGCTTCACCTCAGCTTCCTGCATTTCCTCGTAATCCAAGAGGACAGGAAGGGAAGGGAAGTACACAGGGTCTGTGTGTCCAGGCAGGGCAGGCTCCGCATTCAGGCTGCGTGGAGCACAGAGCACACCCCGGGAGTCCTCCCAGGCCACCTTCATGGCCCCCCCTCCCACTACCTTATGCCCTTGAGGGAGGAGTGTGAGGGATACTCATGTTTAAGACCCCCATGCCAGGAATACAAGCAATCTGTGATATTTCCAGAGTGTGGGCCAGGACACTGCTAACAGCTTCAGGGGCTTCACTCATTTAATCCTTTTAATCATCAGGAGTCAGCGATTATCCTCGGACCCATTTCAGACATGGGTAAACTAAGGCTAAGAGGTCTGGTGGCATGGCAAGGTCACGTGGATAAGTGACAGAGCAGGGTTTGAGCCCAGGTCCTCTGCCTGTGAGCTGGGCACTCACCTATCTCAACACAGACCACACCGATGCATGGGCAAGATGTCTCATTCTGGAGAACCACCCTGACCTCCTCACCCTTCCCCTCCTCTATCAAATGCCACTGCCTGCCCCACAGCTTACAGAGTAAAATCCACATCCTTCATTTCACATCCCTGCTCTTCTAGGATCTGGCTTCTGCTGATCTTTCTGCCCTTCCCTTTAGAGTTGCTCCCAGCCAAACACAAATTCTCATGGCTCAAGTCCATCTCCCACACTGCCCGCCCCAGGGGGCGCTGTGACTCTTCTTTGGAATTCCTTTCTCACTCCCTCCCACCCTAATCCCTGGAGGTGCAAAGCCCATCTAGGTTCCCAGGCCCTATCACAGGTCACCTCCACCGTGAAGCTTTCCCTAACTCATCCCAAGTCAGCAGTGTTCTCCCTCTTCCTTGCTTAAGGCAAGGAGTCACTTTTCTACTTGAATCAGAGCAGCAGCTTTTAAGCTTCTCCCAGGAGGTGCCCTCAGGCCCTGCTGGGGTGAGGTGAGAGGGCTGGTAACAGGGAGGGCCAAGTGAACTCTGCCCTCTTCAACAGGGTGGCTACTCTTTTATTTGCTTCTAAACCTGCATCAGATTTCATTGCAAGAAAGGGTTCTCGGAGGAAACAAACCATGACCTCAGGGTGTCAGATGTGAAGATGTCAAGACACCCCAGGGCCGGGCTGGGTGTATCAGGACTCAAGTCAATGCCCCCACAATGCTGTGCACAGAGCAGGAGTTCCAAACATATGGCATCTATGTTAAGCACCCAGACTAGAAACCTTGGTCACATAGTCCTGTGTTATGACACCTCTGATGGTCATTGCATTGTTCCTCCCAAATACACAGTGGACAAGAGGGCACTGCCACTTCTTGGCTGGCAGCAAATCAAATGCTGGGTGCCAGGAAATGGAAGGTGAGATCATTAACGTCAAAAGGTTTCCAAAGCAAACCTAAATGCAGAGGAAAGAGCACCATCTGCATTTTAAGGGCCTGGGTTTGGATGGGGTCCTTCTGGGTGGGCCCCAAATCCAAGATTTCAACTTGGGAAGGGGAAATGTAAGCCATCCCGCCTGAAGAACCAAAGCATTCAGACAGGAACTGTTTTTATTCCATCCACCTCACCTCCTTAGAATGGGAGGTGAACAGTGAAATAGTGCATTTATCTTAAAAGTGAAATAATTCCAGGATGGTAGGGCGAGACCCTGTGATGGGTGAATTTACCTCACTTGATACCAAGGGCCCTTAATACTCGGGGAAGTGGGACTTTGTCGACAAAGCCAGGACAATCCCCCTACCCCACCCCACCCAGCAGTGATTAAAAACCCGTACGGTCACTTTCTATGTGATGGCTGTCTCCCTCTCACCAGACTGCATAGCGGTTGCAGATGAACATTTGGCACCTAGATGGGGGTCAAGGAGCTGGGGCTGTGATTCAGGGAAGATGCTGAGGGGGACTGGGAGTCTCTGTTTGAAACTTGAAGCAAGGCGTGAAGGTGTGGGGTGTGTGTAGGGGAGCTGACGCTGAGGTCTTTCAGGAAGCAGATGGTAAGGGTCAGGGGGTGTGTGTCTATGCTGGGGTGAGAGACCTGTGGTGTTGCTGGTGATGCTGACTGCCTTGCCCACCCCAAGTTGGACTAGGAGAGTCCTATCAGGCTGCTGGGCAGGGAGGGCAAAGGAGAGCACCATTCTGAGGGTAGGGCAGGAAGGGTGGCCTCCCCACCCTGGGTGCCTGCAGAGCCTGGCAGCCCCGCCCTGTGGCCATCCGATGTCAC
Organism: Pan troglodytes; assembly: GCF_028858775.2. Taxonomy (NCBI): domain Eukaryota; kingdom Metazoa; phylum Chordata; class Mammalia; order Primates; family Hominidae; genus Pan; species Pan troglodytes. Next base: position 144,741,924 of record NC_072405.2, read on the forward strand.
ACGTCCTCTAGAGTTCCTGGACCGGCTGCTCCACAGCCTGCTCCTCCACAGGCTGCATGGCCTCCTGCACGTAGACGATGAACTCCGAGGCCTCCCCGCCCTGCGTGTAGACAGTCACCGTCTCAATGCCCTCCACGTCGTCAGAGGACACCACCAGGTGGTGCTGCTCGGCAAGCTCCACAGACGCTTGCTGGACCGTCTCCTGGATCATGACCGTGTGGTTGGAGCTGGGCTCCTCCTCGGTGACCTGCGGGAGGAGGGCAAGAGAAAGGTCACACAGTGCCTACTTCCCCGTCCAGCGTAACAACAAAGTCACAACTACAGTTTAGGAGCCACCAGTGCATGTCCATTCTCCACGGATCCTCTCTACCAGGCTGTGCTTGCTCTCATGCCCATTTTACAGCTGAACAGAATGAGGTTCAGCAATGTAGGGCAACGTGGTCAGGGTCCCCAGCCGTGGCAAATGGTGGAACCTAAGTTCAAACCCAGAGTCCGAGGTTGTTTCTGATGCCGAGCTGCTTCCCGGGGCTTCCAGGAGGTGTGGGGTTACCTAGAGAATGAGGGCTGGAAGGCATGGTGGGGGTTAGTTACTGCAGGTGTCAGTGGTAGGGGTTGGGGGTGCTCCTGGAAATTTATAGCTGGTCCATCTGGCAGTGATAAAGGCACTACGTCTATCCTGGGCTCTCTGTGTTTCCACACTCAGGGAGCTTGCCTGTGTGTGAAGATCTGTATCACACTAGGAAGGAGCAGACGCCTGGCAGGCCTGATTTTCCCCAGGTGTCGTCCGTCCAGCAACACTAATGCCTTAACTATTTGGGGGAAGGCCTGCTGGTGGAAACTCACTGCCACAGGGCTGGATAGGAGAGCCTTCTGGGTATCCGTCAGGGGATGGGACCTCATGGATTCTATGGCCAGGCCTTTCTCTGAAGCTCCAAGCTGCCAGATTCCAGGCAAGACCAAATGCCAGCTGGTGCTAATACCCCACATCCCTCATGCTGCCAGCTCTGGGCTGTTTTTAAATAACAACTGTCTTTGATCTTGAGATGAGAAACAAAAGACATGGAGTTGAGACCTTACAGCTGCAAAAATGAGTGAAGGATTAGAAAACAGGCACAAGAGGAAAGCAAAGGGGCCTGGAATTATCTAGCTGGAGGATAAGGGAGTCTTCAGACTTACAGAGGGGTGTCAGGGACACCCATTCATTTCCAGGTGAGTCTGAATGGCAAGGTGGGGAGAGCACATGCTTTGTCCTGCACTGACCGGGCTTTGAGCATCAATTCCACCATTTATAAGCTACGAGGCCTGGGCAAGACACTTTTGCCCACAACCTTCAGTCTATTCATCTGTAAAACAGGGACTAAAATGTGTTCTGCAGAGGATTCGTGGGAGAATGGAAGGAGATTCTATATGCAAAGTGGGTGCTCAATAACAGTACTGACCTTTTAATCCCTTCATTCAACCACACTTTTTTTTTTTTTTTTTTTTGGAGACAAGGTCTGACTCTGTTGCCCAAGCTGGAGTGCAGTAGTGCCATCTCAGCTCACTGCAACCCTGCAACCTCTGACTCCTGGGCTCAAGCCATCCTCCTGCCTCAGCCTCCCAAGTAGCTGGTACTATAGGTATGTGCCACCACACCTAATGAATTTTTGTATTTTTGGTAGAGACAGGGTTTCTCCACATTGCACAGGCTGGTCTCGAACTCCTGAGCTCAAGTGATCCACCCACCTTGGCCTCCCAAAGTGCCGGGATTACGGGCATAAGCCACTACACCCGGCCTCAACCACACTTTCTTAAATACCTGCTGCTGCCTGGAAGAAGGTATTCTAGCATGTCAATCACTCATTCTTTCACTCTACAGAACTTTTGTCATCTTACCAGCTACCAGTAGACTGCAAGCTCCACAAGGGCAGGACCATGTCTGCCTGGTCACAACTGTTTCCCCAGAGCCAAGCTGAATGCCTGGCACACAGCATGTGCTCAATATTTACTGACTGATGATCCACTAGGTGTCAGATGCCACGCTGTGCACTAGAAAACCACAGTCCTCTGAGGAAGCCGAGTCTCATGGTGCAGGCACAGGGCACAGTGAATGACTGTGCTGTGGAGTAGCTGGGCTCTTGCAGGGGCAGCCTGTGCCAGTGTTGGGGTCCCAGGAGAGGCATAGGGATGGGCATAGGGACCGGGGAGCCATGACTCCCAGGAGGTGTAGGGAGCAGCAAGTGTGCTCGGGCAGCCTCCATGAGGTCCCACTCACGACATGTCCGGGTCCTTTCCTGGCCTGCAAATTGGCATTGGGTGGCCTTCTACTCCCCACCTCTTCTGACTCTGCACTCTCTCTGGGGACGGCCCAACTGGCTTGGAGGGTCTCATCCTGACCCTGTGATTATTCCAGTCTCTGTGAGTGAGAAGGGCTGTGTCAAAAGGTGGGTCATGTTTAATTCAGAGAGAAAAATGGAAAAGGTTCCTCTGGGGTGAGCTCCGGAGGTTCCAAAATTATGGATTGGAAGGAACTTTTGATTTGGACTGATAGAATTCACACAGAGCTGGAGAGCTATTCTGAGTGGAAACTATCAATACATTTAGACTGATTTGTTTTTTTAGAGTGAACTGAGATCTGTTTTTTCATCTTTTCCTATTTGTTTCAATTTCATTTAACTGGGAAAATGTACCATGAACCAGGATTTTAGAAGTAAATATTAATTTATTTCACTTTGCAAGACAGAACCTGACAGAAGACTGGGAAAGGGAAGGCAACATGCAGCTAATCTTTTCTCCTCTTACCTGTCAGTAAATGCCACACAAAGGAAAGGGTGAGGGGATGGGGATGGTTTACTCCCAGGTCCCCAGGGCTTCACATGTGCAAACAAGCCCTCCACACTTCAGGTAAACAGACCACACACAATACAGGGAGACAAACCCATCCATGAGCTTTAACACAGGCTCTGGGTCATGGCACCATTCTGTGGACATAGTGACTGCCACCGAAGCTAACCCTAAAGAGGACAGTGACTCCTTCACTGATGGAAATTTTCCACTGGCTAAAAACTCCCACCCTTTAAAAACACTAACACCACAATGCCCAAGTATGGACAGTGGCTGAAATCACTGCCAAGGACAAGGAGAACCACGCCAGGACCAGGCCTTTTAGGGGCAGCGGCTGCAGCCTCCTGTCCCCTGGCAGCACAGGGGACAGACTCCAAGTTCTCAGAACCAGCCAGGAGGAAGCAGGAGTCCCTCGCTGGCCTGGAAATGGCTGCTGCCCATAGACGCCGCAGAGGAGGCCAGCGTGCCTGACCTGAAGGTAAAAGATGTGTTAGTAACTCTGCAGCAGCAGCGCCTGGGACCACTTCTTGGAAGGTGGCATTGGCCACAGAGGGTCTGTGGTGGGAAAGGACATCACAGGCGAGAGAAGAGAGTGAGCAAAGAACAGGCGTGTGCCCCACAGCCCGACCAAGGCCACCGGCCACCTCCCAGTCACCAAACCCACCGGGCAGAGTCCCATTTTCACTCTTCCAGAGTGCTCTCTACCATCTGGCATGAGACGCCCTTCACTGCTTTCACCACTCTCCTCCCCAGCACTGGGCTCTGTTCCACGCCCTCTCCCAGACTGCAGGGTGGCTCACTGCTCTTCTCCTTCTGCCCATCACAAAGCCTGGAGGATTCCTGGGTCTCCCACCTTGACTTCTTCTCTGACCCCCCGGGCACTTTTACTCCCGGCTGAGCCAGACTCCAGCCACCATTCCTGAGCTCCAGATCATACCTCCGTCTGCAAGTGGGAGGCGTTCAGGGATGTCTGTCAAACAGTGCATGAACAGGGCTGTGCAAAAGTCACAGGAGAGAAGGCATTTGGGGCGGAAGCAGCAGATGAGGCCTGAAACGAAGTTCGCAGGCGGATCTTGAAAAGCCTTGGTCATCAGCTGACAGATTGAGCCTTTATTTTACAAAGGAAGGCACAAAAGGTTTTCAAAGAAAGGCCCTGCGTCATCCAATCCGTGACATTTATGAATCAAAACTTGCCTAACATGAGAAGCCCTCCTGAGAAGTATGCCTCTCTCATTAGCCCTCTAAATATTTATTTATTTGCCCACAGTATCTTTTCTAAGTATTAAATCTATTTAAAGATAACCTTTCTCCATTTATTTTGTTTTGTTTTTTCAATTTTTAGCCTCCAGGGTTTGTCCAACAGAATCCCCATGAAATTCACCCACTGCTAATTATCAGAGTACAAAAAAGTTTTCCAATGTCATTCTTTGGGCTTAATTCACCAGAAAAAGCGATGGAGGCAATGGTGATGTGTATTTCACAAGTCCTGCGAAGAGCAGGCTTCCCGGTGTGCACAAATGTGACAGGGAGGCACGCTGTTGCCCTGTCGTGTTACTGAGCGTCCAAGACACGCAGGGTTCCTGAAGGTCCCCTGCAGCCTCCTGTTGGGCCTCCTTTACACTCTCCCCAGTGTTCACAAGTGGCTCTGCTGGCCCTGCAGACGCTGCCCACACAGATGTCCACGTCACAAAAAGCTAACGTGCAGAGAGGACGAAGGAGGGAGAGTGGGTTGCTTTACAGAAGGGGTTCATAAGGCTTTCTGCAGAGTGCACCCCCTTTGTGCATTTCATGGTATATGATCACACTCTGTTTGCTTTTATGCAGTTTTTACAAACCATGCACCTCCTTCCTTGCTCCCACGGCACCCAATATCCACCCAGCCACTTGCAGTTTACTGAACATTCTCCCATGCCTTGTCCCGATTCTTTACACACAATGTCTTATGCCTTGGGCATTTGTGTTCCCGTTTTACAAATGGGGACACTGAAGCTCCTCCTGGCCTCGTGACTTATGTAAGGTCAAACAGCCAGAAAGTAGCAAAAGCTGGAACTTAGTCTGGATGGTTCAGAGACCTCCTTCAGCTGGTGTAGTGTGACAGCCACTATCAGGATCCCATGTTATGGGTTGATATGATTAAATTATCACTCTTTACTCCTCCTGATTAGTCTCAGGCTGGCTGTAGAACTCTCAACCACTCTCTTTGTTCAAAATAATCACTCTAGTCGCTTAATCTATTAGCACAGGCTTAAAATTGTTCTTCACCACAGAAATAATATGGCGCTCACAGTGTCATTATCCCCTGAGATGAGTACTCCATTTTCCCCAAATGCTGTATCTAACACATCTATCAGAGAAATTAGCAGCAGCATAGATAGGTCGATAGAAACCCTTAACCCCTGGGACGCAGAAATCATTCACTGAATTAGGCACCGTGTTCTGCTGTTCCGCTGTCTCCAATGTTCTGGAGTCTGGACAAGATCACTGTCAGGACCGGCACTTTGCTGGGCTCTCTTCGTGCTAAAAGGCAGCTTCCCCTTGAGACCCTGTGTCTTCCTTGGCTTTAGCCCATCATCATCCATTCATCCAGCAAACGCTGATGGATCCTCTGCGGTGCGCCAGGCAGTGGCTACGACTCTGGCTGCCTCATTGTCACGCTTTTTTCCTACTCCCCTGCCTGTTCTGCCTTCTCTTTCTCCTCTAGCTCCTCTCCTCACTTCCTTCGTAAAACCCATTCCTCTCAGGTTAAGCTTTCTTCCCCCAACATTTAAGAAAATCCCAGAAGTTCCTCTAGCTCAGGACACCCTCCTTAAGGAAGGTAGGTCCTGCATTGCTCTCACAGGGCTCCAAGGGTGCCCCGAGGAGCCAGTGCACAAAGGCTATTACAATCCACCTCTGCACAGATCTCCCCAGAAGCAAGTACAGCACCGGCTCCTCCGTGCCCAGTCCAGTGCCACGCTCTTGGTAGGCACATAGTAGGTGATGGTGATTTAGGCTGGTGCAAAAGTAACTGCAGTTTTTGTACCAACCTATAGCTGTAGAACTGCCCACGTGTAGAACCTGGAAGTGATGATAAAGAGAACCATCTGGAGTAGCCACGGACTCCAGGGCCAGCTGCTGCCTGCCCTTGGTTCAAACTCTGTCTGGCAGGAGCCCCCCAGATGATCTGAAAGTAGGGAAGACGGTGCACTGTCTATGGAGGAGAGTCCCTTTTGGCTCCAAAAGTCCCAAAGGTCCAATCACCTTATTCTATGGAAGGGAAGTCAAGGCTCAGAGAAAATAAACTGCCCAGGGCCACACTGCTGGAAATAGAGCACAGATTTTTTGACTTCTAGTCTGCAAAATTCCCCAGCCTGCACGAGGCAACTTCACACCAAGCCACACAGCACTTTGGTTACTGGGAGAACAGAGCCAGAATGTCCAGCATGGCACCTGGGCAGGGGCGAACGCCAAGTAGATTTTCCCCAGAATAACAATATTATTTGTAATAGTTGTAGTGATTATTATTATTTTGAGACAAGGTCTCACCCTGTTACCCAGGCTGGAGTACAGTGACGCAATCACAGCTCACTGCAGCCTCAAACTCCTGGACTCAAGAGTTCCTCCCGCCTCAGCTTCCAGAGTAGCTGGGACCATCCCTGGATGAACAAAGAAAGCAGTAAACACACAATGATGATGATGATGGAGACATCATCATCAGGACAGATCTAGGGCTCTGAGATTACAACCTGGAATGAAAAGAAGTGCTTGTTGTGGGTCAGGTGCTGTGTGAAGAGTCCATGTGTATTAGGTACTTAGTCTTCACGGCACCCTAAGAAGTCTTAGTGTCCTAGCTTTAGAGGAGAGGCGGACTCAGAGGAGGATGACAAGCTGCCCTGGGGGGCTCTGCCCACCCACTGGGTCCTGGGGAGTTACGTAGTTGCTTTCCCCCTGCTCCGCCCAGCCTCTGAGCTGGATGGTCCCAGCAGCCAGGCCACTGTGCACAGCTGTGGGCTTGGCCAAGCAGGAGGCTGCAGTGTCAGGGTCCACACAATCTTCTTGATTCTCCCATTGGCCTCCTGCATTTGACCCTAGCACAGTCTTTTTTCATTCCTCTCTTTCCTCTCTAATGAGAAGACACTGATGGACTCCTCTGTCAAAGTACCCTCTGCCTGGGAAACATGTTCTCAAAAATGCCCGGAGGCTGGCTGAAGCAGGAAAGACAACCCCTCCTCATCTGACACAAGTTTTCTGGAATCCTTGACACTGATGGGGAGGTGTCTTGCCAAACAGGAAGACTGTGGGGAAGGCAGTGGCCCGTGGGGACACTTGACCTTAGTGTATAACCTGGCCCACAGCCTCTGAAACCCAACTCCCTAACATAGGTCTTTCTGTGTCAGAGGCTGCACCAACACCCCTCCCCAGGACATTGAAACAGCCCCAGGACACATTCAAGGACATCAAAATATGACAAACAAAGACTCATTAAGAGGAGAGAGAGCTGAATCTTATGGCTGAATCCCACAGAGGTAGCAACGAGAAAGGGAAAATGTTCTTACTAGCTGGGTATTTAAAGTAACAATTGTTTAAACTGCTGCTGGAATATGATAAACACGACAAATTCGCATCACAGCTTTCAAAACACGGTGCGAAGAACCTCCTGGTGCCCGAGTTACCCACATGCCTGTGCAGAGGGGCTGGGGCCGCCTTCCTGTTCAGTCCTGACAGGGGACTGGAATTTCCAGGGTTTCATCAGACCACGCAGAACCTACCAAATTATTTGAACTTAGCTCTCAACACATAAATAAGTGATGAATAAAGGAATTTAAAATAAAACCCGTTGGCCCTAAAATGAAAAACCAGAATGACAGTGGGATGGCATCAGTTAACCTCTTACTGGGTTTGCTTCCCTTTGAAACAAAGCTGCCGCCAACGCAGCTGCCTTTAGATGCTGCCCACATTCCCAGTGCCCTCCTGCAAGCCTGTGCCCTCCGTCAGGCACTGGGAGGAAGATGAACTGCCTTCACTTCGGGAATTCCAGCTGGGTGGTCTCTTTAGGACAGGAATCATCCTTTATGTTTTTCAGGGGAAAGAAACTCCACCGACATCTCTGCCACCGTCGCCACCACCACCAGGAGGTCATTTCGCTTCAGGCACCCTTCATGTTTCAAATCCATTTTTAAATAAATTGAATCAGGTTCCTATTTATTAAACCATGTCTTGGAGAACAGCCCTCTCGTAGATGTCATTAATGTCCTTGAAAGGGAAGGCACCCGGGGCTGTGGCTCAGGAAATGAACACAGAAGCCACTTTTTCTTCTCCTCTTGTTGGCACTCCTGTTGTTCTCAGGATCAGTTCTCAGAACCTGCTGGGAGGCAGCCCCAGATCCAGATCCAGCCTTCCGTGTTTCAGGGGAGGTGGACGGAATGCAGAAAGCCACCAGGAGAACACAGCCACTGTCAAGGTCATCACCACAGAGAATGTAGTGAGCACCATGATGAGCAGGACTTGATGAGATCAGGCATGGGAGAGGCAATGATGCAAAGACAGGAGCCAATCGAAGGCTAGATGCAGGCAGTGTGCATAGGGGTGAGGGGCGTGTGTGAGGGTTTGCTATGTACACGTGCATGCCTGTGTGCAGGAACATGGGTGTGCATGTGTGTATATGTGTGTTCATGTGTATATCTGTATGTACAGGTGTGTGTCCATGTGTCTATATGTACATATGCATGTATATGGGTCCGTATGTGTCCATATATTTGCATATGTCTACATGGATATCCATGCTTATGTGGAGGTTTATGGGTGTGTGTGTACATGAATATTGTGCACATACATGGATGTGATATGTGTGTATACATGTACGTGGGTATGGGCATGGCTTTGTGTCCATTGCTACACTTGTGTATCTCCATCTTTAAATCTCAACAAAGGCCTGCAGGTAAAAGACATCTCTCCTGGCTCATGCTTCCTTTCCTTCTTTCTCTTCTGTAGCCTGTGACACTACTTGCCCCCTGGTTTACAGTCACTTCTCATAATGACCTGAACAGGTAGGCCCCTCCCAGTTTACAGTGTTTGTGGACGCTATACCTCCTGTAATTCTCATGGGGCCCTGTGAGGAAGGCAGGGTGAGGGGATTCCCATCGCATCCCTTTGAAAAGGGGTGGCTCAGAGAGTCGATGTGAGCCCTCAGCTAGTAACAGGTGATTCTGGAATTTGAAGCCAAGTGAAAAACCTCCAAAGCCCACAGCCTTCTCTATAATATTCACGGCTTCCTGTAACCTTCAAAAGAAAAGCCAAGCTCCCCTGTTGGACAGGCAAGGCCCTCCCTTCCTGACTCCTTCCCCCACACTCAATTTTGGTTCCTGAACACACATGCCCTCTCGCCTCTGAACTTCCAGCTGTGCTGGTCCACCATCTTTTCCCAAAGATCCCTTCTTGCCCTTGAGAACTCACGTCCATGCCCTCTCCTCCAGGAAGCTCCATCAGTGCCCCCTACAACGCTGTGCTGACTCCTGTTAAACACCAGCAGCACTGGATCCCAGCTAGCACTTTATGCCGCTCTGAGGAGGTGCAACCTGTGTCGTGCTCTCCCTCGCCTTCCTGGCACAAAGGTGAACAGTGAATGCTGCTTCTCGAATGAATCACTGGGATAAAGGGTGCAGAGTGGAAGTCTTGCTCAAATCACCACCAGATGAGGCACAGCTGAAGAGGAGGGAAGACGCCCCATCAGGACTTGACCTCTGTACTGAGCAACCACAGGAATAAGAGAGAGTTAGAGAGCGAATGAATGCAGCAAGCCCCAAATGGGGCAGCTCAGGCACTGCGGTTCCGGGGGGACGTCTAGGGAAGAGTGGAGGTCTGACTTCAGGAGGCACCTCACGGCCCAGATGCTACTTAGTGGGGCCTTCGTACAGGTAAACAGCACCCCCATGCTGGGTATTCGGCGGCCCTTTGCTAATGAAGTTGGCAGATAGGCAGGTTGGTGCAAGTTTGCTGGGGCTGGAAGTGACTGAGAAAGCAGAAGATGGATAGAAAGCAAGGCTAACATGGGGAACAGGTGTGAAAGGCCAGTGCTTGTGCTGAGCTGCTAGACTGGAAAGCTGTCACTCTCCTTGGGTGGAGTTAGGAACGTGAAGTTACATAACATCACACCTGATTTGCAAGACAAATCGAGGTGGCCTCTGTGTTTAGACACCGCTAAGAGATGGGCCATTTGTTGAATAAGCCATCTCTGAAAGCCACCCACTCTCTGCTTTGGAGTGTCACATCTCTCATGTGTTCAATTCCCACATATACTTCAGACAACTTCTGGGCCCTCTCTTCTGTCCACTGAGAATTTAGCATGTGTCAGATGCTCTGGTGGAGGCTAGAAACAGAACCATGAGGCCAGATGCAGTCCCTGCCCCTAACAGGCTGCAGTTCAGGGAAGAAAAGGACAGGGGGCTTGTCCTGGGTTGTCAGGGTCGGGGAAAGGTGGGGTGGGAAGCAGCTGGTGGCCAGGGATGCTTTCCTGAAGATGATGACCCTGGTCTGTAACACTGTGGGATTCCTACGAGTCTGAAGAATGGGAGGAGGTGTAAAGAGATGGGGAAAAGCACCGGGCAGAGCAAAGGGTGTAGCAACAGCCCAAGGGCTGGACAGATGCAATGAGATTCAGTATAGCCGGAGCACAGAACAAGATGCAATGAGATTCAGTATAGCCAGAGCACAGAACAAAATGCAATGAGATTCAGTAGAGCCAGAGCACAGAACAAGTGGGGGGTGGGGGTGGGGAAGAGATGAAACAAAGAGGGAAAAAAAAAGACTAGAGAGACCATCAGGACCCAGATCATGAAGGATCTTATAGGAATTTTAGTTTTACTCTAAAATTAATGGGTGCCTCTCTATTAGACAGCAGAGACCTGATCAGACCCCCAAGCTCACTCCCCTGAGGTGTAGGAGGGGACTATGGGGAAGAGGAGGCAGAAAGCCTCCAGGTAGGGAGGCCAGGGACAGTCTGGTATCCCGTGAAGAGGATGGGCCTGAACACGGCAAGAGGGTGCAGTGATGGGGGCCAGCAGAGGAGCCTCTATGGTCTATCTGAGCCCTGCCCATCCCCCCTCAACCCATTCTAGGAGGCTCTTAGGCCCAGTGCTCCCCAGGCCTGCTCTCTTCCAGAGTGCAGTGACTGCCACCCTGGCCGGTCCGACCCTCACAGCTCAGTCTGCACCTTGCTCGGCCTCTGCAGCCTCCAGCCCTCCCTTGCTCCTCTCCTGGGCCATTTTCTTCACTTGCCCCACAGCACAGCTCCCTCCTCAGCGTCCTCCGCCCTCTCTGGCTGTTCTCTCTCCATCTCTGCCGCATCTGTCTCCGCTTCTGGACCTCTAAGTGGCATAGGGCCCCAGCGTTCAGCCCCAGGAGGGCTCTTCTCTCTCCGTATCCCCTCCTTCCATCATCTCAGCCAGGCTCATGGCTTCAAATATTGTCTTCAGGCTGACAACTCCCAAATGTATGTCTAGACCAAACCCTTCCCCTGAAATTTAAATGTGTGTAGCATATTTCCTACTAGACATATCCATGTGGGTGTCAAATAGTCATTTCCAAGTTAACAAAGCCAAAATGGAAGTAGTCACTTCCTGCCCACCCAGCCTGCTCCTCCCTCCTGTCCTCTTCTCGGTAGAAGGCACCACCATCCACCCTCTTCTCAAACCAAAAGGCTTAGGCATCAGCCCAGATTCTGCTCTCACACACACTCCACGTCCAAAGCATTGCGGGACCTGTCAGCTCCACTGTGAAATGCAGACCAGAGCGCTCCAGTCCTCCCCTCCCCAGAGGGCTACCCCGGCCAGGCCACGCTATTTCTCACTCTAGGTGTGACCACAAGAGCCCTTAAGCGACTTCTTAGTTATGTGGATCAGCATAGAAGTCTGTGCCTCAGTTTACCACCTAATGCCACAAACATAGATGGGAGACACAGAATCTGAGAGTAGAACATGTTAAAGAGATCCAGGGGTTTGAGGTGACACCAAGATCAAGGTGAGTGAATGGTGAGCGTGGTCACTGTAAAGGCAGCTTAGAGTTCACTGAAAAGAGGGACAAAGTCCCATCCCAATCTCTTCCAACTGTCGTCAGCTTCAGACCTCCCCTGGAGTCCATGCCTGGGTTCAACCACGAAGAGGACTAAAGACTCATCAGTCAACATTCCAAGAAGGCTGACCAGTTCTAGAAAAAAATGGCTGGGGTACTTGGCGATGTCTGGTCTACAGAATAGAAGTTGCAGGGCCCAAAAGATGCCTGTGCCTTCAAATACACAAGGAGCTGTCACATGAGGGGCCATCAGATGTACTGCTGGTTCTGGCGGGGGCCAGAGCTGACAGAGGGGCTACAGAATACAGCGGGCTGCTGTCTGGAATTGATATAACCAGCTCCCCATTACTGAAGTTATGCAAATAGCTGCTCCAAGACCATCAGGCTGGATTCTTCCTCAGGATGGACACTGAAATTAACAGGAGAGTCTGCCCTTTACCCCTCCCTGCATTCCTAAGTCCATAAAGCAGGAATTCCCACCCTTTCAGAAGTCTGAGAGGCAAGTCCTGCCTCCCCACTACCCTCTCACATACCTCCCTCAGAGGGTCTGGAGAAGAAACCCAAGCCGGTGTCTTGGCCTCCTGTCTGCCTTGCTGTCCTCCCCCTGCCTAGAGCTCTCCTTCACCATGCCTGAAGCCAGTGCACCTCAGCGGCAGAACCCTCCATCCCTTGTAGAGATCTTTTAGAAAGCTGCAGATGTGGGCAACAATGCATCAGAATGTCCCTCACAACCAAGAATTGTTCTGTTCTCACCATGACTTCTAAATTTTTCTCCCAAACAGTCACAAGGATAAAAATAAACAATAACAACAACCTTATTTATGATGATCTGAACCTAGAACCTAACTGTTTCACATGTAAACACAGAGTACTTAGTCTGTGTGCTGCATTCTTCTAGAAATACAACTTCTGTTTCCAGCAAGGGAAGACTGTACTTCATTTGCTCTAGGAAAGCCCTCCAGCATCAGCGATGCTGCTCACACTAGTAGTCTCACCCTCAAGTCACAATGTGCTCTTGGCCTGTGCTTGTGGCTGGTGCACCCAGAGTGGACACTACGCTTAGGAGAAGGCACCTGACCACATTGTTAGGTTTTTATTTCATTTTCTTATTGTTGCTTTAACCAATTACTAGAAATTTAGCAGCTTAAAACAACACAAATGTATCATTTTTCAGTTCTAGAGTTCAGAAGTTTGAAATGGGTCTCACTGAGCTAAAATCAACATTTCAGCAGGGCTGTGATCCCGGCTGGAGACTTTAAGAGAGAATCCACTTTCTTGGCTTTTCCAGCTTCTAGAGACCCCTGCATTCCTTGGCTTGTGGCCTGCTTCCATCTTCAAAGCCAACGACATTTGGTGGAGTCTTTCTTACGATGTCATCTCTCTGGTTCTGACCCTACTGCCTTCCTCTTCCCCATTTAAGGACACGTGTGATCACACTGAGCCCATGTGCATAATCCAGGATAATCTCCCCATCTTGGATTCAGCTAATTAGCAACCTTAATTCCCGCTTGCCATGTAAAACTTAACATATTTGTAGGTTCTGTGGATGAGGACGTGGACATCTCTGGGGCACCACTGTCCTGCCAACCACTGTATCTTGGTATAGTCATGTCTGAATATTAAAATACTCAATTTTTTATTTTATAATTAATAACTTTCCATTTACTTCTTGTTATTTCAGTTAGGACACTAGAGTTTTTTTGTTTTTGTTTTTGTTTTTTGTTTTTTTTTTCAGTCATGCATGTGTAGGAATCTATGAATTTCATTTCAGGTGAGTAAAAGGAGTGTTATAAGGTAGTCATTATTCAAGGGGAGTCCTGGGTCCGTTGGGTTGAGACTCCACGTGCTACGGCAAGCAACTGCCCTCCTAGGAAGAGCTGCCCTGCTGTTGCCCAGCCCTGCATGTGACTAGATGGCTCAACTGGTCTCCAATTCCTCTTCCTCTCCTGTTGTTCTCATTACCATCTGATTCACTCATGTCTTGTTTCTCAGATGCTTCCATACCTCGAGATCAAAGGAAAGGGTGCAATTCATTATTTCCTCCCAAATGGCCAACATCTTCTATGGTCCCTTCCACTCAGAAATTCGCGGATTCCATGTTATGGTAAGAATTAGAGGACTGCAGACAAAAGTCCAAATACAACCTAACAACAAGAATGAAAAAAGAATCTACCTGCAGTCGATTCTTGCAGGTAGAATATTCCCCTGTGTGTGTTTAAGCTCTGGGGAAGAAGCCTTATTTTTTCCAGGGATTAGGGCTTCACTCACTGCTTAAATTATAACCAAGCAATAGCTTCCTTTTCATTCTCAAAAGGGGGACTGGCAGGACCATTTTACAAGGTTAACAAGTAAGGACATTTGCTTTCACAACCCTAGGTGAAGAGTGGAGTTGTATAAGTCAGAAACAAAGGGAAACAGCAAACACAATCCTGAATTTATAGAGGAAAGAAAATGCATAAATGAATGTGGTTTGTAAAAAACATCATAAATTCCTAACTCCAGAAATATATACCTGCACAGGACAAAAAGAAGGGTGTTCTGAGGGGGCATTATGTGCAAGAAACTTGTGGAAATATCAGGAGATATTCACAGGCAGGAAGAAGCCATTCCATACATCAACGGAGATTTAAAGCCTTTTAGGGAGGAAAGAATGCACAGAAAGTGAGGAAGGCCATGATTCATCCCACTGTCAGGCTAGACACCTTTCATGGAGGAAGACAGTATAATGCTGCCTCTCCACCCTATTTTTGTCTTGGTTGTAAGTAGACAGCAGACACATTTTCTTTCCCGAAAGTATAAATCCCATGCACAGTGCAAAGCCTAAGCTGTAAAGGCCACCTGCTAATGGCAGTCACCACCCATTTCCTGTGTTGCCTGGGTCTCTGCAACACTGAGACTCCACTATCGGCCGACACAGCTGCAACCCTGTTTCCTAAGCCCCAGGCACTGGAGAGCTCTGCTGCCACCCGCAACACGGACTTGTCCACCAGGTCCCTGGGCCTGAGGGGAACGGGAAGGGCCAGCTCTCTTCATTGAGAAAGAAGGGCCTTCGAAACAGGTTGAGAGGAGCAATGCAGGCTTCCTGGCCTCAGTGCTGAAAGAAGAGGATGAAAAGGTTTCCATACTGGCCAAACCAACTCACTGGGCAACAGAAAGAGGATGCCCATGACTAGAACATCTTGTACTTCTTGCATGTCTCGGCAGTCTAGGCATAGCTTAGTTTGATCTGAATAATCATTTGACTAGAAAAGGAAACCTTCTCTCGTAAATTGTGGGAAACTAGAGAGATCCACATGGTAGAGAGAGCGCATGGGAATGAAGAGACGGCGGGGCAGGGGGCAGTGCCTGGCACAGGGCAGGTGCGTGAGGCACGGCACTCATGACTGCTTCTGGATGCCGGCCCTCCTTGGAGGAAGGGTCTGCTGCCCCCTTCCCTCCCCGGCTGAGCCAAGCTCCCATGCACTTAAGCTGCTGCCCGTGTGCTTCACACATCCCCTCCGCACCATCATGCCATGGCCACAGGGCACCCAGCTTATAGTAGGCACTCAATAAACACTGAATTGAATTATTCAAATGTGGACCCCAGGAGATATTTCAAAGCTGTGCTAAAACAGTTCAGAGCAGATTCACCATGAAAGGGAAGGAGGCAGGCAGAGTTCCCCCTCCTCACAAATATCTTTTGATATTTAGACACATTTATTGTGCATAATACTTGACTTTCTTCCCCTTTAAGTGCACACACACTGAATCTCTATTTGATTTAGTGCCAGACCTGGCGTGGCAGCTCTACAGCATTGCCCGGTCCTCACACAGGGAGCACTCTCTTCCCTACACATTCTCCTCCCTCCACACCCCTGCCTGGTGATCCCTGCACAGCTGTGCGGCTGTTGGGGTTGGGCAAACCTTTCAGCTTTTTCTCACCCAAGTCCCCTCCACTGTACTTTAGGAGTAGTTTCCTTTGTACATTTCCACCTGCCTGACTTTCACAAAATCACCCCCGTGACCACCCTTGCAGGCCCCGGCCTTTCTCTTTGCTGGTGGCTTTGTCAGCCTGAAGGGCAGGTGCTCGATAAAGCTGTGGGGACAGGATCGATCCGCTGCCCTTTAGTGGGCCACCTCGAGGACACTGTCTCGGTGCCTGCTGGGGAAGCGCCTGGCTCCTTTCCTCAGCTGACGCACACTCTTCTTCCCCTAATTAAGCAATCTGCTTCCACTAGCAGTTTCTTTCCCAGTACTTGAACATGAGTGACCTGAAGCCTCCACGGAACCCCACCAGGGCCTTGCTGGTAACCGAGCAGAGAAGGAAAACGGAGCTGGCAGGACCCAGGTCGTATTCCTCCCTGGATGACCACAGAGCAACAGCCCTTGCCCAAGGTAGAAAAACCAAACTCCCAGGAATAAAGTGTTTTTATTTTTTGTTTCAAATATGTTTATCATAACAAAACATAAACCATTTAAATCACTCATCAAACTTATCGAGGTAAGTTCATTAGTAGCAAGTAGATCTAAGAACAGAAAAAGAAACTATCTCTTCTTGTTTTGAGCACCAGTGAAGCTTTGACATTCACCCTACTGGTGTTGACATGACAGTCTCCGATCTTATGCTGAAACCCCAGAAAGACACCAGCTCCTGCTCTTCAAATCCACATGACCCATGTACTTCTCTCTCAGAGTAGGAAGATCTACTTAATTCTACTTAATTCGACTCTCTTTTGGCCTGGTCTTAAGTCTCTCTCACACAGAACCACCACCTGCCCAGCTCCCCTGACTCTGGGCAATGTCCCTCAGCATCCGCAATTCCAAAGCAGCCTGGTCTCAGCTCAGGCTGCTGTCACAAAGCAGCGCAGGTTGAGTGACTTATAAACGACAGAAATCTATCTCCCATAGTTCTGGCGGCTAGAAGTCTGAGATCAGGGAGCCAGCATGGTTAGGTTACAGTGCGGGCCCCTCTTCCAAGGGCAGATTATTGACCTGTAATTGTGTTCTGACATGGTGGAAAGAGAGAGATCAAGCTCTCTCCTCTCTTATTAAGGCACTCATTGCATTCATGGGGCTCCACCCACAAGACCTAATCATCTCCCAGAGAACCCATCTCCAAATACCACCATTTTGGGGATTAGACTTCAATCATATGAATTAAGGGGGGAACGTGAGCATTCGGTTCCTCATCATGCCTCCCCCAGGGCCTCCTCCAAGGGAATTACTCACAATGACTCAACAACTGGAGTTTGTAAGGGGTCAAATGATTTTGAGCCACAATCATGTTAATTTGTGTAACTATGTGTTTACCTCCCTGGACCAAGCAACGAGCTCTGCCATGAGAGGTGGTACCTGGCACAGTGTGGTGGCTCACGCCTGTAATCCCAACACTTCAGGAGGCCAAGGTGGGCAGATCACTTGAGCCCAGTAGCTCGAGACCAGCCTGTGCAACATGGCAAAATCCTGTCTCTAGAAAAGATACAAAAATTAGCCAGGCACAGTGGTTCACACCTTTGGTCCCAGCTACTCTGGAGGCTGGAGTGGGAGGATCGCTTGAGTAGGGGAGGTTGAGGCTGCAGTGAGCCATAATCACGCCACTGTACTCCAGCCTTGGTGACAGAGTGAGACCCTGTCTCAAAGAAAAAAAAAAAGGTGGTGTCTTATCCACCCTGGACTCCTGATGCCAAGCATAGAGCCTAGACAACACCAGCATCAGCACTCACCTGCTAAATGGAAGCGACCAGAAGCAGAAACAGCTGTGGCTGAATTCTACATGCACAGTAAGAGGAAAGGAGCTATGCTGTTTCCATGATCACAGGAGCTAAGATTTATTGACTCAGCCACGTGCCAGGCACAGGGCCAGTGGCTTCATTTTGCATAATTAGGTATAATGCATACAACAGCCCCTTGGAGTAAGTTCCATGATCTTCCCATTATACAGATGGGGAAACACAAGTTCAAAGAAGAGAAGTGTTTTGTCCAAGGTCACACACTATTATGTGACAGATCCAACCCAAACAGTCTGGCTGTCTTTTAGCCCCTTGCTACACCACTGGCTGTGCCAAGGACTCCTCCATCCACTGTGACATGAGCTGGGGTGACTCCCATGAAACGGGCTTCTCCAGAGATACCCCGTTGTGCTGTCCATCCGGGGCAGGGAAGCTCTGTCCCAGAGGCCTGCAGCTCCTGTGGTAGGGTATGCACTGCCAGCCTGGAGAGCATGAGGCTGCTCAGCACAAGTCACACCCAGGGCAATTGGGCCCCACTAGCTCAGCTTCCCAACATCTGATCTGGAATTCACGGTTTTGAATGCGTATGAAGCCTCTAAAATGTACCAGGCCCTGAGCCAAGTGCTAGAGATCCCAGAGATGGGTGAGACCAAATTGTCACCTGCTCTCATGGAGCTTCCAGTTTGCTGGGGGGAAAAGCCATGTGTATAACCAACCACACTAGATATGGTTTGTGACACAGTTCCTAAGAACTGTGACGGGGTGAGGGAGGGTACTCCTCCCCGTGGCCCCATCTTCACCACTGCCTGGAGAGGGAGGAGAGCTTCTGCCCCTCTGAAAATATTCCCTTCCTAATTGCCCCCTCAGGGCAGGAAGGACTTGACAATCCAACAGCTGAAGCTGACCACCGGGTCTAACCTGATGTGTCCTAACGGGTAGGGGTTATCCTGACATGCAGGGACCCCCGCCCCCATAGGTCGTGCTCCTTCTTGGAGTGTTTGCTTTTATGCAGAGGCAGCTGCTCCAGGATCTTGCGCCTTCCACAGTCAGCACGGGTGGGGTAGGTCTTCTTGAAACATCCCACCATGAAGCAAGAAGGAAAGTGGAGGGAGAGAGGCGGGCACCTTGCTGTCAGGCCTGGTGGGCCATGGAGAGCTTCTATTCTAAGTTTACTGGAGACGTTCTGAGTTATTGGAGGATTTTAAAGTAAGGGTTGCTGTGATGTAATGATACTTCTAAAAGATCGCCCTGGCTTCTATGTGAAAACTGCATCTCAGAGCAGCAGGATGGAAAGAGAACAGCATCCTCTGTGAGCCAGGGGAGGGGGACTGACAGCTGAGAACAGGCTTCTAAAATTCTAATGTGCAGGATGCCCCCGCTGCTGGTTACACATAGAGCCTGATTTGGTAGGGTTGGGGTGGAGCCGGGATGCCCCCGCTGCTGGTTACACACAGAGCCTGATTTGGTAGGGTTGGGGTGGAGCCGTGATGCCCCTGCTGCTGGTTACACACAGAGCCTGATTTGGTAGGGTTGGGGTGGAGCCGTGATGCCCCTGCTACTGGTTACACACACAGCCTGATTTGGAAGGGGTGCGGTGAAGCCAGCGACTCTGCATTTCTCACAAGCCCCCTGATGCTGACACTGCTGGCCAGGGGACTACATTTTGAGTAGCAAGGGCTTAACTGAAGGCGGTAAGGCCAGGAGCCAGAGGGACTATTTGAGGCCCCTTGTGAAGCAGGAGGCCACCACATGTGCTGACAGGGCAGACGTCCGGTGGGAGAGGCAAGGAGGCAAGAGGCCCTCCACCAGCTGGGGACACCAGATGGATAGGAGGAGTAGGAAGGAGGGGGACACTAATAGTTCTTGTTTCCGGGAATTCCTCCGGCCAGGATGGAGACTACTGTTCTGGTGGGAATGAAAAACAAGGGCCAGCCTGAGGCAGGACAAGTCTACAGAGGGCCCGCAGCGCTCTCCTCCATATGCAGGACAGCTCTGCCTCACTCCCGTCAGGGCTGTTACAGCCTGGCCTTGACCCCAAACTTGAAATAGACCAAGTGATCTCAGCCAGCAAGGACAACTTCCCAGGGTGAAGCTGCCTGGAGGGGAGATGTCAATTAAAACCGACCTGCCTTGGCTAAGAACATGGGTCAGGAAACAGGCACCAAGCAAACAATAATAAACTCAGCAGTATTAAAACTCAAATAAAGTGGGATTCTGCAAATAGCACCAACCAAGGCTGTAGCTTCTTGGGGCATAATAACAGAAAGATGGGGACTTAGGAAAAGGAAAAAAAGTGAAGTTGGATAGATGAGCATCCTCAGGTTAGCTAAGGATGGCTTGTATGGGAAAAAGGCATCATAATGAAACAGAGAATAACCTTTGTTCTCTATGTTTTCAGACCATTTCTCATATGGCCACAGATATATCATGGGGCCTATTTTTACTTTAAAAATTTCACAAAGAAATGGAATTTTCCGTAACTACTATGGTGTAAGAGAGCTCAGCAAGTAACAAAAGAGCTTTGGGAAAGGATGCAATGTGGAGTAGCAGCCATCCAAAGTCATACCAGAAGCAGAAGTCTCTGAAAGAAGTTTTAGTTAAGACAAAGAAAAAGAAAGGGTTCAAACAACCACAGGAGAACTAAGAAAGGCCTACAAAGGACAAGAGTTGGCATTAAGTGACAAGGGAGAGTAACCTATTGCCAAGACTCTGAATGAACTTTTTGTTTCTGAATCTACATGCTAAAGGTCACCATTCCGCAACAACAGAAAGAACATTCTATAAGGAATGTCAAGTATGAGAACACTTTTAAGAGGCTACCTGCATGTATAATTAGGAGTTTCATACAATTAAAGTTGGCAGAGGCCTGGGATCAAATAAATTGCACTGCAGAGTTCATTAGGCAGGAGCCTAACCTCACCAACCAACAAAAGCGTGCAGCTGAAAAGTGGTTGTCATTACAGTAAGGGCTAGGATATAGGGAAAAAAACAAAGTCATCAATGAGACTTCAGTATTTTACAAAGATCAAAAGGACTTGGCATTAAAAGATAAAAGTGAAACCTGGATTATAGGTATCTATTAGAAATCCTGAGCATATGCCTAAGAATCTAGTATTAGATCATCTGAGGCCTAAGAAGCACACTGGGTGCATATGCTCTCGGTCCTGGAGATACGCAACCAATTTGCCTGCCTATAGAGGACACATGCAATTCTCTTGCCTGGGTCTTCCACAGGCCTTTGAATCCATCATGACTCATTACACTACAGAGCCTGCAAGGATGGAGTGGGTGTGACATCCAAATACAATGAAGAGTAACAGAAAATACAAGCAGTTATGGCAGATGGAAACTGCTGTTACCATCAATTCTTTTACAATTATACATACTCTTAATCTTCTTGGAAGGATTTGATTCCTTAGATGAGCCACAATAATGACAGAAAAAAACCGTTACGGGAAAGTGGAGTAAATGATACAACTGAAGATGCTAGGGTTCCATTACGGTGCGAGAGAATACAGGTCTGCTATTGTAACGTACCACACATGCACAGGCAAGATGAAATGAAATCAAAGGAGGCTTTGAAGGGGAAAGGTGAGTGGAAAGAAAAGTAAGAGAAAAGCCAGCCAGTGACTCTCCTTTTATCTGCACTGTGAGAATTGTGTTGAAGTTAGGGAGATACTTGTTTATAGTAGAAGTCAAAAAAGTGCCTCTGTGGGAACAAGAAAAGGAAAATTCCATTAACTCACCAGTTATTTGAGCTTAGAGGGATAACAGAAAAATGGGATGGACTTCGCTCAATCCTTTTTGTGGCTAGGATTAGAGAAGAGATCTCATCTCGGCCCCACTTTAAGACAATTCAGATGGCCAGGCTCTCTTACACCACAATCTGTAAAGAGTTAGAAGAGTATCTCGCACCAATGTGGTTCTTCTTTCAGATCTTTTGCTGTGTAGCTACAATCACAGTTGTAGAATAGAGCGCTTGTTTTTAAAAGTAAAAATAAAAATAGATTTTGAAGCCTCATAGAGTCACTTTCTAGATCCCCCTCCTCATTATTTCACCACAAGTCTTATAAAATGTTCAACATCTGCCCCCCGATGGGAGGAGGCCAGTCTGAGCATCCCTTCAGGTGGCCCACAGGGCACCAGGTTTCTCTCAAGCCAGAGGCTGCACTTGAGAAGTCCCTTCTGCAGAGCGGCTTCTCCCCACCAGGAGCCCTTGTCCAGATGGGCAGTGAGAAAGGGGTCAGGGGACCACATTACTCAGTGCCTTAAATTAAAACATGACAGATTGGACATGCACTTCCTTGCAAACAGGCAACTGGTGTATGTGGTCTCCACTGAAGTAGAGTGCCTTTTCTTGCAAAAAACAATGAACTGCAAATAACAAACAGCAATTCCAACCCCGGCTGGCAACCAACATATGTCTTCCAGCAAGAACTGCTACTTAAGCTCCCTCTCAGGCTTCACGCTGTATGCTGAGCCCAGGGTGGGGGCTCTGCTTGCTCTTCTCCCAACACTGCCAACCATCACGGGGACCCACTTGAAGGCTGAAGGTGGCAAAGGTTGTGTAGAAGCAGTTGGGAGAAGAAGGTGGGGTGATTTGGGCAAAGCTGGAGTTCCTGCTTGGTTTTCTGTTTGTTTCGTTTTGATCAGTGGTTAAAGCATGTCAGAGGAGCACTTGGGATTTTGAACAAGATTAAGGCAGAATAATTCTGTGCTGTGCCCGGCTAAGGGCCTGCATGGGGAAGAGGCGGGTGCCCATGGGTCTGAGGCAGTCCAAATTGCTCCTTCCCACTGAGGCCCCAGCACACAGTGTGGAAGCATCTAGCACATTGCAGGAAAACAACCAACAAAAGAGAGGGGCAACCCCAGGAGGCACTAAAACCGGCAGGCAGTGCGTGTGACACCCCATCCCCACCCCAGGCTCATAAGCCAGGGCAGCCAACTCCTGGGCTGCAGGGGAAATGCCTGATGTGGACAGAGACAAAGGCCTGCCACGTAGAGTGCTGCTAACACTAGCTCCTACTAGACATCTACTCCCATGGGGGCAGTGGCAACAATGGTTTGCTTGCTCATGGCCAGGAGGATTGAGTGGAGTGCTGGTGCTCCATGGAGGACTCCTGGGGGTCAGTGTGCCACGCTGGCACAGTCCTCTCTCAAGGATACACAGGATGGAGCTGATTCCTGAATCTTGAACCAAAATCTCAGCTGTGATAGAAATACGGATCTGCCAATGGATGTGTTTTCTGGAAGCTACTAAATCACCATGAAATATGTCCACCAAAATTGTCTCTGTGAAACTGAGAATTTCACCCTTGAAGCAAATAACAGTTTTTCACTGACAAAAGAGACACTCATACCCTGAAACATATTTGTACATGTGTAATAGTTCATTTTATATGTCAACTTGACTGGGCCATGGGTGCCCAGATATTCGGTCATACCTTATTCTAGGTATGGCTGTGATGGTGTTTTTGGATGAGATTAACATTTAAACTGGCAGACTGAATAAAGCAAATGGCCCTCCCTAGTGTGGGTGGGGCCCATCCAATCAGCTGATGGCCTAAATAGAATTAAAAAGTTGACCCTCCCCTTTTGAAAAGGAGGGAATTCTTCCTCCCAACAGCCTTCAGGCCAGGACACTGGTTTTTCCTGCCTTTGATCTCAAGCTGAAACACTGGCCCTTCCTGTGTCCCAAGCCTGCCTACCTTCAAATTGGAGTCACACCATTGGCTCTCCTGGGACCCCAGCTTGCTGACAGCAGACATTGGGATTTGTCAACCTCCACAGTCACATCAGCCAATTCCTTCTTTTGAACACACACACACACAGACACACACACACACACACACACACCCCTATGAGTTCTGTTTCTCTAAGAAACTCTGACAAACACAACGTATTTCTTATCAGGTCTCAGTAAAGCAGGAATGGTGGCCGAGTCACAGAGAAGCAGGCTTGGTAAAGTGCATGCTGCTGGACAGCCTCACTTGGACAAGACTGCATCAGGTAAGCTCTTGTACACAGGGGAGTGTCCTGGCCATTCGTATGTGCACATGGACTGAAAAGTAACTTGTACAATGAACGAATGACCCACACCACTTCACTGGGAGCCCAACTCCCTCCCCAACCTCAGAGGCTGACACCCCACAATGCCCCAGCACCCCCAGTCTGCTGTTTAGGGCAAACCCTCAGCAGTAAAAACAATACAAAATTAACACAAAACTCAGAAAGACCGAAGATTATCATAAAGGCAAACTGTTCAATCATCCTGACCTTCTTAAAAAGAAGATGCTGTGTCATCATAAGGTGTACTTATTACTTAAAACACCCCGAGGGAAAGAAGAAAGGGCACGGTGCAGTAGCTGGCTTGGTGAACCCAGGAACCAGAGGCCAAGACAAATGTCAGTGACAGTCTTAGACAGGCACTGATTGTTCTGCTAAATATCAAAGGGCAGGAATGCTCAGTGTAGGTTCACTATTTGCAAGAACCAAGAAATTGTCATTTGTTAAAAACGCCAACATGACTTCAAGAGGGTATCATAGGTCAGGAAGCCCATGGCCAAAGGACATTATGCCCTAGGTGATGCCATAAGGCCACAAACTGTTTGGACTCCAAGTGGGCAGAAGGGCGGAAGGGAGAGACCAGGCTGAGATACTTCCGAGACTTGGAATCCTTGGCCCATGTTACAACCAGGCAAGTCATTACTCTATGCAGGGCCTCTTCCACCACCCCTACCTCTGCCTCCAGTCACCCAGCTGGCGCCAGCCACCAGCTCCTGTACCCACTCCTGCCTGGAGCCCTGCTCCCACCCTACACTCACAAGGCCTCCCTGCTCAGCACCTGCCCCCACCCCAGACCCAGGTTCATGGGCCCCTGGTGCTCCCCACAGCACTCCTGGGTCCCTGGGCCACCTCCCTGAAGCATTCATCACTCTCGATTGGAACTGCCTGTTTAAGGCTGCATTTTCCATACCTCTTGACCAGTTCTGATTGCTCTTTTTTCCAGTGTACTTTTTGCCTCTAACGTACTATTATAATTTACTTATTACATGTATATGGATTGGCTATCTACCCCAATTAAAACGTAAGCTTCTCGACCATATCATTCATCTGATATGTTCACTGAAATATCCCAAGCGCTGAGAACAGTGACTGGCTGGTAAAAGCAGCTCAAGGCATATTTGTTGCATGAAAAAATAAGTCATTTCCCTTGTTAGACTATTTGCCTCTTGAGAGCAGGAACTATCTTCATTCTGCAGCCCAGTGTGGTGGGCACAGTAATGCCCGCACCCCTCAACCAAAGCTGTCCATGTCCTTATCTTTGAGGCCTGTGAATATGTTGCCTTACACAGCAAAGAAGAATGTGTAAATGTGATCACATTAAGGAGCTGGTGACGGAGAAGCCATCCCAGGTGGACAGTCCTGGATTATCTGGGTGGGTCCAATGTCATCAGAAGGGCCCTTAAAAAAGGGAGTAGGAAGGCTGGCAATTGCAATTTGCCCCTGGAAACAGAGGTCAGAGTGAGTGGATGTCAGACCTTAGCCTGCCGTTGCTGGCTCTGGGGATGGAGGAAGGGAGCCTCGGGTCAAGGAGTGCAGGTGGCCTCTAGATGCCAAAAAAGGCAAGAAAGGAATCTTTCCCAGAAACACTGTAGCTCTCTCGACACCTTGAGTTTAGCACAGGAAGCACTGCAGACTTCTGACCTCCAGAATTGTAAGACAGTATCAGTTTGTGTTGTTTTAAACCATAAATTTGTGGTAATTTGTGGCAGTGGCAATAGGAAGTTAACACAACCAGAGACTGAACACACAGTGGTTGCTCAGTAAATGCCTGCTAAATGAGTGCCTGTCAACCATACATACAATGTTACTTTGAGTCTAAAATAAAATTTAATCCATAAGAACATCCACGAGTGATTTAAGCCATGAGCCACTGGTGATGACCACTGCTGTTATTTTCTTTGGTTTTTCTTTTCCTTTAAATAACTAATTTTGACTCAGAGATGCTCATGATAGCATTTCCTGTGCGGCTAGCTGTCTTCCATTTACCTTCTTAGGCAGTTCTATTTATCAAATACAAATTTCCTTCTCATAAAACCTTAACGCAAGATTTAACAACACTAACAAAAGGAATCACCTTATTTAATGAAAACTGTCAGGTTTAACAAACACACATTTAGTTGCACTCAGGTTCTCATCTGGGCCCTTCTGCCGGGCTGGAGTGGGGCACGCAAGCATGGTTCTTTCTGAGCGTTTGGAGATGCTCGGGCCCCATGGATCTATTTTTAATGCCCCATGGATCTATTTTTAATGCCAACACTCAAGAAAAGAGGGAAAGTGACAAGAAGTCGTTGAGGACAGATTTCTGTGTCCAACAAAGAATTTAAATGGTCTCAATTATGGGCAAAATCTTTTCCTTGTCTCTTTAAAGACCAAGAAGCAAACAGTTTTTTCCCAGCTCTCTTCTCTCCAACACTGCCAGCCCCGCACCAGGCCTGCCATTACTTTCATCCCAGAAGCTGAAAACCCCAGAAGACTTGGGATTAATCCCTTTCAGTGATTATTGATGAATTTTGATATATGAAATTCTTTTCAATTAACAATAAGTCATGAAAAATTATAAATAGAGTATATATCTATTTGTTTATATGAGAAATAAATTTTGAAATGTTTAACCATCCAGAAGCAACTTACGTACAATGTAGAATTTGTTTTGTTTTTGGTCTTGTGGACGATGTATATAAAAGAGATCTAAAAAGATCTCAAAAGATGCTATCCCATAGTAATTTGAAACACTGTTCTGCGATATACATCACATACTTTATGATGAGGAATTCTTGCTTTTTTCTCTCCGGCAATACTGATTTGTAGGATACAATTGAAGAATCAAAACTTCCAACATAGTCAATTCTATTTCATAACATTTTTTAAGCAACTACTGTGTGTGATGTCTGGGGTTTGAGCAAGAGAAAGCCCCCGACATCAAGGTACATCCCACAGGAGGAAAAGCTTTCCTCTTTCCAACTGGTGCAACAGAGTTCACATTTCATTGCTTCAGCACAGTTATTAAGCAGATATAATTTCTTGACTGAAAAAATCCTAAACCAGAGTTTAATTAAAAGAAAAAGGTTGAAACCAATTTTTCTAATAAATACCGCTATATTTCAATTTAAACTATAGGACAATGGAATTCAGAGGGCATCCTTTCACCTGGGAGAGCCTGAAACACTTCATTTCCTTTGCTATAGGAGTGGTGCTCAGCGTCTACCCGCCCATCAGTCTGTCCACCCACTCCCCTCTCTGTCATTTATCAACAGCCACCGTGAGCGAGGTGCGGGGCCAGGCAGACAAGATAATGGCCAGGACATACACCTTCTTGGGGAACATTTCCAAATGCAGTTCCCCACGACTGTGTTCAACAGCACCACTCTTTGCTGTGTTTGCAATAAGAAAGAAGATCCTCGGAAGGGCGGCACTGTTTTCTCCTCCCGCAAACACATTTAGCTTGTCGACACTGGTCGTTCTGGATGCTTATCTGCCTCATCCCTTGTTGTGCTGTCAGTCTGATGCCTCGAAGCATATCTAAGCTATAACCCAAACCCTGTGACCTCATGTATCACTGCATTGCCTGCGAGGCTCAATAAATCATGTCTCCCAGCAGCAGCAAATCAATCTAGTTCTCAGAAACAAGACACAAGTCACAATCAGAAGCACCTTCCTGCACTCTCAAAAGGATTTCGCATGTATGAAACATTCAAAGTCCTCCTGATACCATCCCAGAGAGACCCTTCCTAAAGTTCCAGGTCCAGCTGGGGACTCCACATGTCAAGATGCAAATGAGGAGTTTCAGAAGATATTTATAAGACAATCTGAAGACTGCAATCTAGTAAACACCAAGAAAAGCTAAAAAGGTACTTAGCCTGGAAGTGTATGAATCTTTTCTCAGCCAACGCAGATACCAGGTTGCTACAGACTGAAGCATCCCCCTGCCTACTCTCCAGCTCGACTCCTGAGAGAAATCACACTGTGGAGGAGGGATTTTAGGACCTGTGATCCAAACATTCATCTAGATATGCTAAGTCTTGTCCGTAGGTCAAGAAACCCAAGAGGTGAACCTGAATGTACTTACTAATTCCCCCAGAGAACTACTTGGCCTGAATTTCATGCTTTGCATTGTGCCCTGGGCACATTCAGGGGACAGTTGTGGAGACAGTGCTGGGATGTCCCCTCCTGGCTCATGAGGTCACCAGGCACACATCACTCAGGCGTCCCTATGTGAGTGCCTCATTAAGAAATATCTTATTTGTTAGTGCCAAGAAAAGCTAACCCCCTTCCTGAGTTAACTGTTTAACGTCTCCTTTTTGTTTTCTGTTATACAATTCAGTAACAAATTTAGTCAATTTCAGACAACTCTAGTAATACACACCTCTTCCAGGTCTCTCCTCAGATGTCAGAGATCTTCCCCAACAACCCTTTACAAAATCACCCCAACCCACACTCCTGGACCCCGCTCCTCTCCCACTTCCCTTGCTTTACTTTTCTCCTGGCACTTGTTCACCATCTGACATCCTTTATGTCATACTGGTTTATTCGAGCTTTATCCTTTTCCCCACTGGAAAATAACCACCATGATGGCAGACACTGGTTCTCTCCTAGATCCCAGCAACTGGAACTCTGCCTGACAACAGTAAGCGCTCAATAAATACCAAATGAATCAATACAGGAGTGGCTAAATGTCAGAAACTCCATGGTTTGCATTTCTACTTTCTCTGTGAACTTGAACTTTGATTTCAGATTATATATTTCCCTGGTTTTGATGCATTTACTATTTTGGTTTTCTGTTTTTAAAGTATTTGTGTAAGCCAGCTAAAATCTTTTGTAAAATGAAACAGGAGGTAGCAGATAGAGACATAGGTATAAACAGATAAAAAGGATGACCTAATTATCAAACACATTGCATTTTAACAGATGGTGAAGTCTCCACTGAGGGCAGAAAAGGAAATGAGCCAAGCAGATAAAGGATTAATTAAGTGGAGTAACCTTTATTCCAAAACTGATCTTCTCTTCCTACCAGAGCAGTATCCTGTGTTGATCTGATCGGGTGGTTACTATTTAGGAAGGCCAGTCCACTGGGAAATCCTCCTGGCTTCTCCGGCTACCCCCATGCATCCTACTAGCTCAATTTACTGATGGGGCCTTAGGCACTGAGAGCTGTTTTCATCAGAGATGTGTCTCAATGGTCCACATCACGCTCA
Source organism: Pan troglodytes (assembly GCF_028858775.2). Lineage (NCBI taxonomy): Eukaryota > Metazoa > Chordata > Mammalia > Primates > Hominidae > Pan > Pan troglodytes. The sequence goes on from NC_072405.2 coordinate 144,770,758, forward strand.
TTTTCACTCTGGGACTCTTTGAAAAAAAATGAATGGAGAGTTTCCAGAATTTTTTTTTTTAATATACTATATCTCTCCCCCAAACACCTCCCACATATAGAGCTATTGAAGAAGCACTCCCATGAGATCAGAGGTAGAATAAGAAAAGGTATGAGACTAGACCAATTTCATTCCAAGTTCTACCTCAGGTAAGTTAAAGACTTAGAAACACAGGGAGAAGGAGAGAATCTGACTGTGAGACACACAGAGATGAATACTTACAGAAGGAGGGTCCCTACCTGCTTAACCACAGTCACCGTCCCTGGTGCCATGGCAACCACCGAGGCAAGGGCAGTGGCATCATGGGTCTCGGAGCCCAGCTCAATGATCTGCTGCAGGATGTTCACGGCCGTGGGGTCCAGTCGATCGCCTTAAGAGGAAGAAGCAAAGAGGACACCATTCAGGCCACTGGTGCTGAAGGACATGGAATGCAAAACCAGCCTGTCTGTTCTCTCGGGTGACGCCTTCTCCAGAGGATGCATAGGCTCTCCGTAATTGCTCATTTTGACAACAGAAATAATCTGTATAGTGCTTTATAGCTTACAAAGCATTTTCTATAAGAACATCTCAAAACCCCAAGCAACCCTGTGAGGATGGGACATTGAGACGTTATTTGCATTTTGTAGAAGCCTCATTTGGGCCACTGAGTCAGTTACACCACAAAGCCAGAACTTGAACCCACGTGCTCTGAGTCCTAACATGCGGACACGTGGCTGCCCTCGAAGCTGAACTCCTGGGAGTGCCAGCCAGCCCGTTCAGCCGCAGACTCAATGAAAGTGTGTGCCAAGAAATTCCACAAGTTATGGGCAAAACATCCAAAGATGTATCAGTTATTCAACCAGTAGGCTTTGGAACTCCAAACCAATTGCAGCTGGGGGTTCTATTTTAACCGTCTCTAAAGACGGGATTCTGCATCATCAGGCAGCTATTTAGTATCCCCGCCTGCTCCCACCATCTACCAGGCCAGCTGCAACCGTCCTGAGCACACCCTGACCCTGATCATTAATTTACTAAAAGAGAAATGACTGCTTGATCTCCACCTTAGCATAATATTATGCAGTCTCTGCCAACATTTTCATCCTCATGGGCAGCTTTTTGTGGGCCGTGTTCCAATGTGAGTCAATCAATAAGAGATCAGAGAAGGGGAACTCAACGTGTCTCATGCAGAAGGTAGGACAAGCCAGTGGCTGAGGCAGTGGCGGGCTTATATTCACAATGCATCGCCTGGCACCCCCCAAACACATGCCCCTTAAGGGAAATGGTGCAAATGTACCTTGCAGCCAACCACTCTGAACATGCAAGGACGAAAACATTTACCTGTGCAACTTACTGAGGCGAGGTTCTAATTCCGCATCCATGGACTCCCTCAATGACCATTTATCAAGCCCTAGCATTGTTGCTCCTTATAAGAATAAAGACAAAGCCGTACCCCTTCCCCCTCACCCCCCGACTCCTCCCAGGGCTCACAACCTCCTAAGCCAGACTGTAAGCAAATCCTTACAGCACCTGGCAGGTCCCATGTCAGGACTGCAATTAGGAAACAGTGCAGAAAAGGGACGGGGTTCTCAGGAGGTGACCTGCAGTCTTGAGTACTGAAGATGAGGATGAGTTTGGCAGAAAAAGGCTGTGAGGGAGAAGAAATCAGGCCATACCCCAGGGAGCACTGGAGCGTGTGTCCCTTCTGAGAGCTGCAGATCTGGCAGAGGGAAGCACAGCCCAGGAATGGGGTGGCAAGAGACAGTGACAAGGCCAGGCAGGAGCCAGAGAAGCTGAGCCTGGCCTTTTCAGCTGCAAAGTTAAGAGCTAGGAAGAGACATCGGAGGGCCTTAGAAGGAGTGAGAGAGTGAGTGAGTCTGAGAGTGAGAGTGTGTGTGTGGGGTGTGTGTGTGCTCATAGGGGATGAAGACAGACAGGCTGCATCTTGTAGGCCATGAGCAATCACTGATGTCACTGGACATCATGGAAGGAAACTCAAGTTCTGACAGAACCTCAGTGCTGAGAGCCACATTTAACAGCTGGGCCTCGACTCTCTCGTCTGCAGAAGTGGAGGCACTGCCTCCCGAATTCCCTGCAGCTCAGCAGGCAGTGAACACAGCCCTGTCAATTAATCTTCCCTAAACCAACTGGCCCACAGGAGTTTTCTGTGCAGTTTTCTTACAATCTGGAGTTTGGGGTTTTAGGAACTGGGTAAAAATGGTGTCTTTCTAACTCCTATTTCCTATCACTGTTTCATTTCACCTAATGCTTCCCTTTTAACCCAACCTGCTTGACCTCTGCCCTCCAGATATGTACAGGGCTGTGGTATGAAACATTAACTTGTGTTCTGTTCAGCTTTTAAAAAGAGCGTCAAGAAAAACTGTCTTCTAAGCATAATGCCCCAACTGCCACTAGGCTGGTACAGTGGGCTTGTTTTTTTTAGAACTGATTTAACATTTGAAAATCATGACATTTGATGTAAAAATCCTGACTGGGCCTTTTGGGAAGGACTTAGAGAATGAGCGATCCTGGTCTTTCAGGTCTGCAAAGTGACCCCCTGCACGCCAGAGTCTCTGCCACTCTCTACCACCCACTGAGCCCACACCACCTCCTGCCACTGCCTGCCTGGCCCCTGTAGGCCCTGGAGGAGATGTCCCTGAGGAAGCATGGAATGGGATGATGCCGTGACAAGAAGTTAGGAGACCCAGATTCCAGGATGAGCTCCAACACCCTAAAGTGGGTGACCCTCAGTCAACCACTAACAACCATTAACCATTAGCCAACCATTAACAATGAAAAGCAACCTTCTGCATCTGTGAAGTGAGAATAGTCAGATCTCCTCTCCTCACAAGGCGGTTCAGAGAATTAAATGTGGTAAGAGATGTGAGGGACTCTTGTGGCCCTGTTCGAAGGCTTCCCCTCTGCTTTGGCTCTGTTCTAGAGCATTTCTGGAGGCAGAGATCTCTGGGGGCTGGCAAGGGGGCTGCTTCTGCAGTCTGAACGCTGGGTCAGGGATTCGGAAGTAGATCACCTGATGGACATCATTCATCTGCAAACGCATTCATTCAGCATGTCTAGGAAAGACAGTTCTGAGATGGCAAAGGAAGAGCAGGCGTCCTCACCACTCTCAGAGGTGTATCTCAGGTCCTGGAGCGCGGCCACCGCTGCCTGTGTCCCTTGAACGTCTTCTTCGGCCTCTGTGATGTGGAGATACTGGGTGGAGGGCTCCTCAGGAGCTTCTGTTGCTGTCTAAATAAAAACATAATACCTAAGTCATCTCCTAAAAGATTGACTGTTGCCCGAAGTTCCAAGATAACATACTAAGATAGAACAAACGCACACAAGAAAGCAATACGTTGCAACATCTCGTTTACCTGGCACCCCTGAGAAACCAGTTGCTCCCATAAACACACTTCCCAAAGAGAAAACTTCTCTGTGAGGATCAAGACCTTTAAAAACTAGCTTTGGTAAAAAGCCCCTGCTGTACATTTTTGTGGTGGGAAACAGAGTATGTATGCTGTTCACAATTAGAGATTTGACCAGCTCAGATATTCTTGCATACACTCAGATTCTAACGGCTCTTCTGTTTCCTCCCACTGCTACCAACATCACTTCTAATCTGTGCCTTACCCTGGGGACTGGGTGCCATGTGGCCAACAGAGGAAGGGGCACAGCCACGGGGCAGCTGATGGTGGAA